>NC_050069.1:30671308-31003000 GCF_009764565.3 Dermochelys coriacea | reverse complement strand
AGGGGAAGGAGACTGTCCCAGGGGTGGCAATAATATATCGGGAGGTGGGCGGGAGAAGGGCCGGGGCAGGGGTAGAGGTGAGATTCTGGGTCGGGAGAGGGCTCTCACCGATGCCGGGCGCAAGCTGTATGGTGGATTTGGCAGCCACGGCATCAGGAGGTGGACTTTCTTCTGTAGGGTCCTCTCCCGGAAAGGAGGTCGAATGCTCCTCACCAGCGAGGGATGCCCCTGGTGGCTCAGGTTCCAGCCGCGTGGCACTGGCCGTCGCCTGAACTGGCTCGGTGGCTCTCAGCAGGGTGCCTTCTGCAGCCGGGTTGATGGAGGAGTCCAGGGGCTCCTCGGAGGTGGGAGCAGAAGCAACGGTTACGGGGAGGGAGTATGGGGAAAGGGGGGCTGGAAAGAAGTCGCCCAGATCGAGGCCCGCTGGCATAGGATCGTCCTCCCCCTGGGTGACCGGGGTCAGACCCAGGGCCTCGATCTCCTCATATATAGAGGGGAAATTATTTTCCGCTACCCCATGATTCTCCCCGCCGGCACCTGATGCGATGGTTACTTTGGGGCACACTGGGGTTTCAGATGGTGCCTCGGGGGTCTTGGAGGGGAGGGACTCCCGTGGAGGGGAGATACCGCCTTCCAGTGCTGCCACGTCTTCCCCAGCCGGCTCTGGTGGGTGGAACACACCGGGGGTAGAGCGGAAGGCTCGGCATCGGTGCCCCCCTTCCTGGTCTTCCGGGGGGCCTCCGCATCAGATGGGAGGAGCGGAGCTCGAGCCTTCCGCTTGCCCCGCTTCCCCTGGACTAGGGCCCAGACCTCCATGGCATCATCCGGGGGCTGGCTAGCAGGGGTTGTGTCAGGGGGCAGAGGCGATGGCTCAGGGACTCGAGGGGGTAACGGTGGGGCAGCACAAGGGAGGGAAGATTCCCCTTGGGGTGGGCCCTCTCCCATACTTGGCGCTGTCCCTGCCGCACCCTCCTCCACAGGCCCCGCCAGATTGCAAGCAGCGGGGGCGGGGTTCTCCCGCTCGTCTGGGCATAGTGGGGGAGGTGCCCTTTGGGCCTGAGCGGGAGCAATGGTGGATTGTGAAGGAGGAGGGGCGGTTTCAGGTGCCGGGCAGCCAGGGGCGTCGGCGATGACGGGGCCGGTGCCCTGCCGGGGCTCGGGGGTCCTGGATGGCCCTTCTTCCCGGGCCAGGGGGCAGTCCCTCCGGACGTGCCCCATCGCCCGGCAGAGGTAGCACCGGGCCTCCCCGGTGGAATAATGCACCCTGTAACGGGCCCCCTGGTAGGGGACTAGGAAGGACCCCTCGAGTGCCTCTCCGTCGCGCGCCGCCGGCAGCAGTTGAAGCTGCACTTGCCGGCGGAAGGAGAGGACGTGACGGAGGGCGGGGTCTTTGCAGCCCAACGGGAGAGGGCTGATGACAGAGATGGGCTTTCCCAAGGTAGAAAGGGTGGGTAACAGGGCTGCATTGGGGAGAAAGGGAGGGACGGAGGTCAGGACCAGGCGGACGCCCAGGTCCTCTAGCGGCTCTAAGGGGACGAACACGCCCCCCACCGCCAGGCCCTTCTCCACCGCCTCCTGGGCGGCGGCCTCCGATGCTAGGAAGAAGACGACCTTGCCATACATTTTGGAGGCCGCCACAATGGCCGTGGGCCCCACCACCCTCGCCAATGCCCGCACATAGGTCTCCACGTGGGGTGAGGCGGGCACCAGGAGGCAACGGACGCCGTGCTTCCTGGTCATGGTGGGAAAGGGGCCCCGGCCGCTATAGATGGTAGCGGAGGCGGTGGGCTGGAGAAATGATGTAGCGGCAGGCGGGGGGGCTGCCGCCACCTGGGCGTATGCTCTGGGGGCCGGGGGAGGGACACCTGCAGAGCTGGTGGAGGGAACAGCGGGGAGGGGCGCCCCAGCTGGAGATGGGGCCGGGGCATTGGGGGCAGCCCCTGCCATGGAGGGCCTGGTCTTTTTAGCGGGGCCCTTCCCCTTCTTCTTCCCCTGGCCCTTCCCGCCGGCTGGGAGGACTCCCCCAAATCTGAGGGGGTGAGAGACGTGGCAGCAGTGGAGGTCACCCCGGTGCCCGTCGCTGCTGGTGCCCCAGCGGGGGCGATGGCAGATGGTTTGGCAGCGGACGTAGAAGCTTGGGGGGGTGACAGAGGGGCAGGCGGGGGAGGGGGAGCTCGGGCTACTGGAGAGGTCTCACCCGTCTCATCCCCCGCCATCATGAGCAAGGAGGAAAGGGAGGACATCAAAAGGAGGAGGGGAGAGGGGAAGCAGGTCGACCACTCCTCCCCGCTAGGCTGCAGGCAGGGGAGGAGGGCGCCAAAAGGGGTGGGCTGGACGGGGGGCAATCAGGGGTTAGGGGTCAGTCACCGACACAAGGTGGAAATTCCGGCTCCTCTTGGTGCACTATGTGCGGGGGGGATTCAACAACATTGAAGGTGCAGTGATGAGGGTTGCAACTGAAATGGGGAGTTGCACAAGTGCATGGGAGGGGGCATGGGCACATGGAGCGAGGGGCTAAGCGGTCTGGGGGTAGAACAGGGAAACCAAGGAGCTAGCTTCAGAGGTTGGGGCGGGGCAAACAAACAAAGGCTGCAGAAGGAAATGGGCGGGGCAGGCAAACAAACTGAAGCTAGTAAGGGGGGCTGGAGCAAAAGAGGAGGCAAAGCAAGTGGCAAATGGGGCAGGTAGTAAAGGGCAAAGCTGGGGGGTAGGCAGTCCGGGGGGGGCACATGTGCCCATGTGCACTTGCACAAGTCTTTTTTAGCTTGCTGCTGCTTCTGGCCCAAAGGGTGGAAATAGGGCGTGGCAAGCCAAGCAAGCAGCTGAGTCCAGAGGCAGGGGCTGAGGCAGATGGTATACAGCCAGTGGGGGTGGTGGTGGAGGGGGCAGCGGTGGTGGTAACAGTGGTGGGGGTTGGGGGGACACACAGATGGATCAGGGGGCAGCTCCACGCCACACCCCCCGTGTCCCTACAAACACAGTCAAAACCCCCACCACAAGAGCACAGTTTGAAAATTACTCAGTCTTAGGGCCCCCTCCACGGTGGTCTGCAAAGTCTCTAGGTGCTGCCCCACTGGCAGATGATCCTCTTCTTCTCCTCCTCGGGCTTCAGCAGCTCCAGGCAGCGGACTCCACAGCAGCAGCAGCAGCTCCAGGAACTCCAGGTGGTCGTCCAGGCAGGCAGAATGGACCCCTGTCAGGTGGTGGTGGTGGTGGTGGTGTTGATATCCACAACAGCAGTGGCTGGGGTCCCTCACTCCTCCTCTCTGGGGAGTGGGCTAACAGCCCCCTCCCCACCCCAGGGTTGCAGTTGCAGCAGTAGCAGCACCCATGAGTGGGGGGTCCAGCAGCCAAGTAGCAAAGAATGGGGGGTGTCTGGCCCAGCCAGGGGAGCAGCTGGAGCAGCAGGGAGAGCTTAGGGCCTAGTAGCAGCAGGAGTAGCAGCTTCCCACCTCCCTCCAAGCTAGAAGGCTATGGGAGAGCAGTGGGATAGAGAGAGATTCGCTCCAGGCTAAACAAATCCCTGGTACCAGGATAAGTGAAATGGCAGCTGCTCCAGGTCAATTAAGACACCTGAGGACAATTAAGAACTTTCCAGAAGGCAGGGAGAAGGCTAGGTTGATTGGGACACCTGAAGCTAATCAGGGGATGGCTGAAACTACTTAAAAGCCTCCTAGTTAGTCAGGTCTTATTGGGATCCGGGAAGTGGGCGGGCGAAGCCCGTCCACTGCTAAAGGGTCCCCCCCAGCCTAAAAGGGGGACCCACAGGACCTAGATACCCAAAAAATTCCGGGGGACAACTAATAAAATAACAGGGACAGGAGTGCGGTCAAAGGGTCAAAAGAAGGGAACCGGACGGGGACACCGAGCAGAGAACCCCGGACAGAGCCCACTGCTCCTCAAAGGCGTCAAGGGAGTCAGAGGACGCCGCCCAGAGGAACTCTGCCCGGATACGTGAACGGACCGAGGATCGGAAATAGGCCCCACAGTCACAGGAGACTCCATCGGCCAACCTCCTCACTCTGGTTTTGTAGATGGCCATTTTAGCTAGGGCCAGGAGGTTGACCAGGAGATCCCGGGACTTTGTGGGGCCACGGATAGGGAGTGCATAAATGAGAAGGTGAGGGGAGAAGTGCAACCAAAAACGTAATAAGATATTGGTGAGGAGCCGGAATAGGGGCTGCAGCCTGGCACACTCCAGGTAGACATGTGCCAGGGTATCCCTCACGCCGCAAAAGGGGCAGGTGTCTGGGATTGTGGTGAACCGCGCCAAGTACACGCCCGTGCTCACGGCTCCGTGAAGGAGCCGCCAACTGACATCCCCGGCGGGCTTTGGGACTAAGATGGAATATAGGCTGCCCCACCGGGGCTCTGCACCCTCCAAAGGTGGCAGGAGGTCCCGCCATTTTGTATCGGGGCGGGACACAAGGGTGCGGGCGTGAAGGGTGTGGAGCACGAGCGTGTAGAGATGTTTTCTTGGCGCGGTTTGAAAACAGACCGGCTGCATCTCGTGCAGCCGGCTTCTAGTGAAGGGGTGAAGGGATCGGTTGGGTCCACGGGGGAGGGGTCCAATTAAAAGGTCCGGCGGGCCTGGGGTAGTGGGTGGGCGGGGCGTGCCCTCGTGCAGGACCCGGTCGAGATAAACCCGAGCAGCGGGCGGCAAAGCAGCCTTCACCTCCTGAAGTATGCATCGGGGAGTACAAGGTCTGGAAAGCCCCATGCGCTGAGCGAAGGTTAGGGGATCCAGCCAGTCTCCCCGGTCATAGTCCAGGAGGTCTCCGACTCTTGTGACCTCTGCCAGGACCAACCTCTGGCGCACCGAGCGGGACTCCGCCACCTGCAAACGGAGCTGGGGGTTGTGTAGCAGGGGCTCCGCGAGGAGATCTGCCCCCTCGGTGGCCGCCACGGACCTGCTCGTTGTAAAGAGTTTCCAGGTCCGGAGGAGGTCCTGGTAGAAGACCGGCAGCCCGGAGAGGTCTCGCGGAAGACCTCTCGGATGGAGATAAAGGAGCTGCCGGTCGTATCGGAGCCCTCGGAAGCGGCGCAGGAAGGCGTGCGCCAGTATGCTCCACGCCGGACTACCTGCACCATAAAGGAGCCTCTGCAGGGTCTGGAGGCGGAAGACATGGACCTGAGTAAGCAGACATTTGAGGCCCTGCCCTCCCTCCTCCACAGGTAGATGGAGAACCCCTGCAGGGACCCAGTGCAGTCCTGACCAAAAGAACTCCAGAATCGATGTCCGCAGGTTGGTCAGGAAAGCCGGGGCCGGGACCAGGGTGTTGAGCCGGTACCAAAGCATGGACAGGACTAGTTGATTAAGCACTAACGCTCTCCCTCGAAGGGAGAGGCACCGGAGCAGTCCTGTCCATTTCCGGAGCCGCTCTATCACCCCGCCCTCTAAATTCTGCCAGTTCTCCGGCGGAGAGGGATGCGTGGCAGAAAGGTAAACGCCCAGATAGAGCAGCGGACCCGTGCTCCACCGGATGGCTTGAAGCGCGGGTGGGCGGGGGCTCGCCTGCCGCCAGTCCCCTACCACCAAGCCAGAGCTCTTGACCCAGTTGACCCGCGCAGAGGAGGCTGCTGAATAGATGGCCTGGCAAGCCTCCACTCGCACCAAGTCGCCCGGGTCCTGGACCATGAGGAGCACGTCATCAGCATACGCCGACAGGACCAGCCGCAGCTCCGGCTCCCTCAGTACCAACCCTGTCAACCTCCTTCGGAGGAGGCAGAGGAAGGGCTCGATCGCCAGAGCGTAGAGCTGGCCTGAGAGGGGGCACCCCTGCCGTACTCCTCGCCCGAAGTTGACCGGTTCGGTCAGGGTCCAGTTGAGTCTTACCAGACACTCTGCGGAAGCGTACAGCACCCGGAGAAAGTTCACAAATCTGCGTCCGAAGCCAAATGCCTGCAGAGTGTTCATTAGATACCCGTGATCCATCCTGTCGAACGCCTTCTCCTGATCTAAAGACAGGAGGGCGAACGACAGACCATCCCTACACCCAAGTTCCAATAGGTCCCGGACCAGATATAGGTTGTCGAAGATACTGCGGCCCGGGACGGTGTAGGTCTGGTCTGGGTGGACCAGGTCCGCCAGCACGGACCCTAGCCTCAGGGAGATGGCTTTTGCCACGATTTTGTAGTCCGTGCTGAGGAGCGAGACGGGACGCCAATTTCGTAAATCGCGGAGGTCCCCCTTCTTCGGCAATAAGGCGAGCACGGCTCGCCTGCACGAAAGAGGGAGGACCCCGCTCTGCAAAGACTCGGCCCAGACGGTGACTAGGTCTGGGCCCAGGACGTCCCAGAACACGCGGTAGAACTCCACGGTCAGCCCGTCCATGCCCGGAGATTTATTGGTGGGCATGCGACGGAGGGCTTCCGAGAACTCGGCCAGAGTGAGAGGCAGCTCTAGCCGGTCTCGGTCGCCCACGCTGACCGTCGGGAGCTCCTCCCACAGCACTCTGCAAGCGTTAGGATCGGTCGGCTCCGGGGAGAAAAGGCTTGCGTAGAAGGCTCTCGCCCTCTCGCACATCTCCACCGGATCCGTGAGGGGGGTGCCATCCTCAGTCAGTAGGCAGATGATATGTTTCTTAGCCCCCCTCTTTTTTTCCAGGGCGTAGAAGAAGCGGGAGCCGCAATCCATCTCCCGAAGGAGACGGATGCGGGATCGAACAAAGGCACCCCGGGCCCGATGGTCCTCGAGGCTCCGGAGCTCCTCCCGCTTCTCCCGGCACGCTCCGCAGAGGGGTGGATCCTCGGGGCTGGCGGCCAGACGCCTCTCCAGCTCTAAGACCTCCCGTTCCAACTGCTCTATCGCTGCATCCCTCCGTCGGCTGGTGCCCCGGGTGTAGTCACGGCAGAAGAGCCGGGCGCGCACCTTCCCTACGTCCCACCACCGCCGTGCCGAGGGAAAGGCACGCCGCTGCCCTCGCCAGGCCAGCCAGAACTCCCGGAAGGACGCCACGAAGCCCGCATCCTCCAGCAAGCTGTTGTTAAAATGCCAATAGGCCGGCCCCGGCCTCTCCGCGCAGAGGGAGGCTGTCACGGTGGCTATGTGATGGTCAGAAAATGGGGCCGGCCGGATGCTGGAGGAGTGGGCTCGTGTAAGATGAAAGCGTGATAAATAAATGCGGTCCAACCGGGAGTGGCGCGACCGATGGGCCTCCACCCGGACAAAGGTGAACGTGGAAGCGTCATCCGGGTGGTGGTCGCGCCAGACGTCCACCAGGGAGTGGTGTTCGACTATCTCCTGGAGGACGGCCACGGCGGCCTGGCTCTTCTCGGTTCCCGAGCGGTCTCGTTCCTCAAGGGTGATGTTAAAGTCCCCTCCCAGGACCAGGCACTCCTGAGGATCCAAGGTGCCGAGGAAGGCGGATGCCTGCTGATAGAATTGCAGCCGCTCCGGGCTCGCTGCTGGGGCATAGATGTTGACAAGGTTGACTACGAGCCCCTCCATTTGGACCCGGAGGTGCAGCAAGCGACCCGGCACAGCCTCGGCGACCCCCAGCACTTCGGGCCGTAGGTCGGGGGAGAACAGGGTCGCCACTCCACCCGTATGAACTGTGAGGTGGCTAAAGTAGACCCTGTCCCCCCAATCCAGCCGCCAGCTGTCTTCGGCGGTCGGATCCGTATGGGTCTCCTGCAGGAAAACCACAGAGTACCTCCCCTCTCGAAGGAAGGAGAGCACCTGGGACCTGCGGAGACCCATCTTACAGCCACGGGTGTTCAATGTTGCGATGGTAAAGGGTGCCATGAGGAGGGCTGGGGGGGATCCTCGCCGGCAGGAATGCTCGTGGCTCCCGGCGGGCCGTGTAGCAGTCCGTGACCCACCCCGTAGGTGAGTAAGGAGTCACGGAAGTGGCGGACCCGCTGGTAGGCCGCGGCACCCTGTCTCCCGGTCCTTTTCCCCTCCCCCATGAGGGCCCTTGCGGCCCGGAGGATTTGATTAAAGTCCCCCCATCGCTGGAGGGCAAGCTGGACTTTGTTGCGGGAGCCACGGACGTCTTCTAGGAACTCCCGCAACTCCTCTCGCAGCGCATGGGGGGCTGGGGTTATGGTCTGGTTGCTTCCCGATGGGGCCCTTGGTACAGCCCCCTGGCCCAGCGGGACGGGCAGACAGGGTGCGGACCCCCGACGGGGCTCTTGATGGGTTGACCTGAGTGCTGGGGCGATAGGGGGCGGCGGAGGGAGGATAGCAGCCCCTGGTGGGTCGGGACGGGCAAACACAAAGGCCATTCCCTGGGAGTCATCTGTTGGAAAGGGGAAGGAGACTGTCCCAGGGGTGGCAATAATATCTCGGGAGGTGGGCGGGAGAAGGGCAGGGGCAGGGGTAGAGGTGAGAGTCTGGGTCGGGAGAGGGCTCTCACCGATGCCGGGCGCAAGCTGTCTGGTGGATTTGGCAGCCACGGCATCAGGAGGTGGACTTTCTTCTGTAGGGTCCTCTCCCGGAAAGGAGGTTGAATGCTCCTCACCAGTGAGGGATGCCCCTGGTGGCTCAGGTTCCAGCCGCGTGGCACTGGCCGTCGCCTCAACTGGCTCGGTGGCTCTCAGCAGGGTGCCTTCTGCAGCCGGGTTGATGGAGGAGTCCAGGGGCTCCTCGGAGGTGGGAGCAGAAGCAACGGTTAGGGGGAGGGAGTATGGGGAAAGGGGGGCTGGAAAGAAGTCGCCCAGATCGAGGCCCGCTGGCATAGGATCGTCCTCCCCTTGGGTGACTGGGGTCAGACCCAGGGCCTCGATCTCCTCATATATAGAGGGGAAATTGTTTTCCGCTACCCCGGGATTCTCCCCGCCGGCACCTGACGCGATGGTTACTTCGGGGCACACTGGGGTTTCAGATGGTGCCTCGGGGGTCTTGGAGGTGAGGGACTCCCATGGAGGGGAGATACCGTCTTCCAGTGCTGCCACGTCTTCCCCAGCCGGCTCTGGTGGGTGGAACACACCCGTGGGTAGAGCGGAAGGCTCGGCATCGGTGCCCCCCTTCCTGGTCTTCCGGGGGGCCTCCGCATCAGATGGGAGGAGCGGAGCTCGAGCCTTCCGCTTGCCCCGCTTCCCCTGGACTAGGGCCCAGCCCTCCATGGCATCATCCGGGGGCTGGCTAGCAGGGGTTGTGTCAGGGGGCAGAGGCCATGGCTCAGGGACTCGAGGGGGTAACGGTGGGGCAGCACAAGGGAGGGAAGATTCCCCTTGGGGCGGGCCCTCTCCCATGCTTGGCGCTGTCCCTGCCGCACCCTCCTCCACAGGCCCCGCCAGATTGCAAGCAGCGGGGGCGGGGTTCTCCCGCTCGTCTGGGCATAGTGGGGGAGGTGCCCCTTGGGCCTGAGCGGGAGCAATGGTGGACTGGGAAGGAGGAGGGGCGGTTTCAGGTGCCGGGCAGCCAGGGGCGTCGGCGATGACGGGGCCGGTGCCCTGCCGGGGCTCGGGGGTCCTGGATGGCCCTTCTTCCCGGGCCAGGGGGCAGTCCCTCCGGACGTGCCCCATCGCCCGGCAGAGGTAGCACCGGGCCTCCCCGGTGGAATAATGCACCCTGTAACGGGCCCCCTGGTAGGGGACTAGGAAGGACCCCTCCAGTGCCTCTCCGTCGCGCGCCGCTGGCGGCAGTTGAAGCTGCACTTGCCGGCGGAAGGAGAGGACGTGACGGAGGGCGGGGTCTTTGCAGCCCAACGGGAGAGGGCTGATGACAGAGATGGGCTTTCCCAAGGTAGAAAGGGTGGGTAACAGGGCGGCATTGGGGAGAAAGGGAGGGACGGAGGTCAGGACCAGGCGGACGCCCAGATCCTCTAGCGGCTCTAAGGGGACGAACACGCCCCCCACCGCCAGGCCCTTCTCCACCGCCTCCTGGGCGGCGGCCTCCGATGCTAGGAAGAAGACGACCTTGCCATACATTTTGGAGGCCGCCACAATGGCCGTGGGCCCCACCACCCTCGCCAATGCCCGCACATAGGTCTCCACGTGGGGTGAGGCGGGCACCAGGAGGCAACGGACGCCGTGCTTCCTGGTCATGGTGGGAAAGGGGCCCCGGCCGCTATAGATGGTAGCGGAGGCGGTGGGCTGGAGAAATGATGTAGCGGCAGGCGGGGGGGCTGCCGCCACCTGGGCGTATGCTCTGGGGGCCGGGGGAGGGACACCTGCAGAGCTGGTGGAGGGAACAGCGGGGAGGGGCGCCCCAGCTGGAGATGGGGCCGGGGCATTGGGGGCAGCCCCTGCCATGGAGGGCCTGGTCTTTTTAGCGGGGCCCTTCCCCTTCTTCTTCCCCTGGCCCTTCCCGCCGGCTGGGAGGACTCCCCCCAAATCTGAGGGGGTGAGAGACGTGGCAGCAGTGGAGGTCACCCCGGTGCCCGTCGCTGCTGGTGCCCCAGCGGGGGCGATGGCAGATGGTTTGGCAGCGGACGTAGAAGCTTGGGGGGGTGACAGAGGGGCAGGCGGGGGAGGGGGAGCTCGGGCTACTGGAGAGGTCTCACCCGTCTCATCCCCCGCCATCATGAGCAAGGAGGAAAGGGAGGACATCAAAAGGAGGAGGGGAGAGGGGAAGCAGGTCGACCACTCCTCCCCGCTAGGCTGCAGGCAGGGGAGGAGGGCGCCAAAAGGGGTGGGCTGGACGGGGGGCAATCAGGGGTTAGGGGTCAGTCACCGACACAAGGTGGAAATTCCGGCTCCTCTTGGTGCACTATGTGGGGGGGGATTCAACAACATTGAAGGTGCAGTGAAGAGGGTTGCAACTGAAATGGGGAGTTGCACAAGCGCATGGGAGGGGGCATGGGCACACGGAGCGAGGGGCTAAGCGGTCTGGGGGTAGAACAGGGAAACCAAGGAGCTAGCTTCAGAGGCTGGGGCGGGGCAAACAAACAAAGGCTGCAGAAGGAAATGGGCGGGGCAGGCAAACAAACTGAAGCTAGTAAGGGGGGCTGGAGCAAAAGAGGAGGCAAAGCAAGTGGCAAAATGGGGCAGGTAGTAAAGGGCAAAGCTGCGGGGTAGGCAGTCCGGGGGGGCACATGTGCCCATGTGCACTTGCACAAGTCTTTTTTAGCTTGCTGCTGCTTCTGGCCCAAAGGGTGGAAATAGGGCGTGGCAAGCCAAGCAAGCAGCTGAGTCCAGAGGCAGGGGCTGAGGCAGATGGTATACAGCCAGTGGGGGTGGTGGAGGGGGCAGCGGTGGTGGTAACAGTGGTGGGGGTTGGGGGGACACACAGATGGATCAGGGGGCAGCTCCACGCCACACCCCCCGTGTCCCTACAAACACAGTCAAAACCCCCACCACAAGAGCACAGTTTGAAAATTACTCAGTCTTAGGGCCCCCTCCACGGTGGTCTGCAAAGTCTCTAGGTGCTGCCCCACTGGCAGATGATCCTCTTCTTCTCCTCCTCGGGCTTCAGCAGCTCCAGGCAGCGGACTCCACAGCAGCAGCAGCAGCTCCAGGAACTCCAGGTGGTCGTCCAGGCAGGCAGAATGGACCCCTGTCAGGTGGTGGTGGTGGTGGTGGTGTTGATATCCACAACAGCAGTGGCTGGGGTCCCTCACTCCTCCTCTCTGGGGAGTGGGCTAGCAGCCCCCTCCCCACCCCAGGGTTGCAGTTGCAGCAGTAGCAGCACCCATGAGTGGGGGGTCCAGCAGCCAAGTAGCAAAGAATGGGGGGTGTCTGGCCCAGCCAGGGGAGCAGCTGGAGCAGCAGGGAGAGCTTAGGGCCTAGTAGCAGCAGGAGTAGCAGCTTCCCACCTCCCTCCAAGCTAGAAGGCTATGGGAGAGCAGTGGGATAGAGAGAGATTCGCTCCAGGCTAAACAAATCCCTGGTACCAGGATAAGTGAAATGGCAGCTGCTCCAGGTCAATTAAGACACCTGAGGACAATTAAGAACTTTCCAGAAGGCAGGGAGAAGGCTAGGTTGATTGGGACACCTGAAGCTAATCAGGGGATGGCTGAAACTACTTAAAAGCCTCCTAGTTAGTCAGGTGGGAGTGGATGTCAGGAGCTGTGCGAAGAAGTTGCACAGGTGGAGAGGCTGAGTAGTACATAACATATCAGGCACAAGGAAGGAGGCCCTGAGGTAAGGGTGAAATGGAGCTTGAGGAAGTGAGGGCTGCTGTGGGGGAAGTAACCCAGGGAATTGTACATGTCATGTTTGTAAAAGGTCAGCTACCATAGCTGACACTATTAGGGTCCCTGGGCTGGAGCCCTGAGTAGAGGGTGGGCCTGGGCTCCCCCCCCATATTTGCCCCCTGATTAATCACTGAGACTGGGAGACAACAGAGACTGTGCAAGGAAGGATAACTTCTCCTTGTCTCCCTTGCTGGCTTATGATGAAAATGGCTCAATAGACTGTGACCCTTGTCTCTAGAGAGAGAAGGGTTATGTGGAGGGTCACAGAGGCTAGCGAAATCCGCCAGGAAATGCGGGACCCACGGAGGCAAGGACAGAGCTTTGTCACAACGGGTGTCAAAAGTGGGATTTCGTTCACAGAGTAGCGGAAGAAAGAGGGTTTTTTTGTTTTTGTTTAAAAGTGCACTGGGGGGGTTGGATTTTTTTTTGGTTTTGTTTTTTGTTTGTTTGCTTTGTACCACAGTGAAGGAAGTGGAAAGAGCTCTGGAACAAGCCACGGCAGCCCAGCAGGAGGCCACCCTGGTTCAGGCAATGGCACAACAGGAGTCTATGCAGCTACAGCAGGAAACCAATCAATTATTGATGAGCCAGGCGACCCAAGATCATGCTCTCTTGAGAGAGGTGGTGGACCAATTGAAGATCCTCACCACCCAGGCCCAGGGGTCCGACGGGACGCAAACCCTGAGGGCCACTGATTGTCTGCCAAAGATGACATGAAGAGAAGATGTAGAGGCATATCTCCTCTCATTCAAAAGGACTGCTCAGTGTGAGGCATGGCCTCAGGAGCAGTGTGCCAGCATACTCACCCCTTTTTTGTGTGGAGAGGCCCAGAAGGCCTACTTTGATTTGCCTGTCACAGATGCCACTGACTATACCCATCTGAAGGCAGAGATCCTAGCATGAGCAGGGGTAATGGCAGCGGTAAGGGCCCAGAGGTTCCATGAGTGGAAATACCAGAAGAACAAACCCCCGAGGTCCCAGCTATTCGACCTCATACACCTCGCACGGAAGTGGTTACAGCCTGAGGTGTGCAGGCCAGAGGAGATTTTGGAAACCCTGCTCATAGACCATTACATGCAGGGACTGCCGCCAGATCTCCGCAAACGGGTAGGCCAGAACGATCCATCCACGTACGACGAGATGATAACACTGGTAGAAAGACGGATGACAGCCAGGGAACTGACCCGACTACCCAAGGAAGGCCCCTTTCGAAGCAAGCACCTGGATAGTTGGGCATCCAAAACCCTGGGGAGTCCTAGGTGGAAGAAGGCGGGGGCCGAAAACCAGCAGGGATCCCAGAAGGAAGGGATTGGCCTGAGTGGGGGAAGCCCCTGGACTAAACCCCCTAGCCCCCAGGATAGGGGAGTGATTAAAAGCAATTATAGCCAGAGAAGCCTGGGAAGAGTAGCCAAATCCTGGAAGGAACATAATTGAGCATGTACTGCAGATAAGAGGTCGGATAGCCTGAGTTACTCCAATTGTACGGGAACACTAGGAGGGAGCACAGGAGACCCAACGAACCCATTATAACTACCAAGCGAAGCTTCGACAGTTCCAACCAGGGGATCGGGTGATGGTACTGGTGCCCACAGCAGAAAGTAAACTGTTGGCCCAGTGGTAGGGACCCTACGAAATAATCAAAGCCGTGGGAGAGGTGAACTACAAGGTGCGGCAGCCAGGCCGCCGGAAATCGGAGCAAATTTACCATATCAATCTTCTAAAACCTTGGCACAATTGAGAGACATGCTTAGTCATGCAGGAGACCCTTCCCCAGGAGGATAACTTACACGAACAGGTGAGGATAGCATCTGACTTGACACCGATCCAAAAGATCGAGGCAGCCGACATGATTAATCGCAACAGAGATGTGTTCTCTACAAAACCAGGGTGGACAACTGAGACCTATCACCATATCCACATGATCCCCAGAGCCAAGGTAACATTGAGACCCTACCGAATCCCAGCAGCCAAAGGAGAGGAAATCAAGGCCGAAGTAAAGAAAATGTTAGAATTAGGAGTTATTGAAGAATCTTACAGTCAGTGGTCCAGTCCAATTGTTCTAGTGCCTAAACCTGATGGTACCATGAGATTCTGTAATGACTTTCGCCAACTGAATGAAATATCCCAGTTTGATGCATACCCCATACCACACATCGACGAATTGGTTGACCGACTTGGTAGTGCCCGATTCTTGACTACACTGGATCTGACAAAAGGGTACTGGCAGATTCCTCTGACCAAAGAAGCTAAAGAAAAGACAGCATTCTCCACCCCGGATGGGCTATTCCAGTACACCGTTCTCCCTTTTGGGCTAAATGGGGCCCCAGCCACATTCCAGCGCCTCATGGATAAGCTGCTGCGCCCCCATACTAGTTATGCAGCTGCATACCTAGATGATGTCATCATCCATACGCCAGACTGGGGAACCCACTTGGAGAAAGTGGAGGCAGTACTGCACACCTTAAGGCGGGCTGGCCTCACTGCTAATCCTGCTAAATGCGCCATAGGGCTAACAGAGGCTAGGTACCTGGGATATATTATGGGAAGGGGCATAATGAAGCTCCAAATGAATAAGTTAGAGGCAATTCAAAACTGGCCCCTGCCGACCCGAAAGAAGCAGGTCCGTGCGTTCCCAGGCGTGGTAGGCTACTACCGACAGTTTATTCCCCACTTCACCACTAGGGCAAGTCCCCTAATGAACCTGGTGAAGGCCCGAGGTCCAGACATGGTAAAATGGACCGACGCAGCAGAGGGGACATGTACAAACCTTCGGATGGCCCTCTGTAATGACCCCGTACTCATAGCCCCAGACTTTAACAGGGAATTTGTTTTACAAACAGACACTTCCGAGGTGGGGTTGGGAGTAGTTCTGTCACAAATGGTGGGAGAAGAGGAACACCCAATCCTCTAGCTAAGCAGAAAGCTTCTCCCAAGAGAACAGAAAAATGCAGTAGTCGAGAAAGAATGCCTTGCTGTCAAATGGGCTATGGAGACACTGCGTTATTACCTCTTAGGCCAGTGATTTACTCTTGTGACAGACCATGCACCCCTCCAGTGGATGCAGCAGAATAAGGAAAAGAATGCAAGGGTCACCAGGTGGTTCTTATCCTGCCAACCATTCCAGTTCCGCATACGGCACAGGGCTGGATGCCACCATGGCAACTCTGATGATCTGTCACGAGCATACTGTCTGGCATCCCAAGTTGCCCAGCTCTCTGGTATTGAGCAGAGCAGGTTGGGGGGATAGGTGACGGGGCAAGGACAGATCGATATATTAGCTCCAAGCTAAACAAATCCCTGCTACCAGGATAAGTAAAATGGCATCTGCTCCAGGTCAATTAAGACACCTGGGGACAATTAAGAACTTTCCAGAAGGCAGGGAGAAGGCTAGGTTGATTGGGACACCTGAAGCCAATCAGGGGATGGCCGAAACTAGTTAAAAGCCTCCCAGTTAGTCAGGTGAGAGTGTATGTCAGGAGCTGTGGGAAGAAGTTGCACGGTTGGAGAGGCTGAGTAGTACACACCATATCAGGCACAAGGAAGGAGGCCCTGAGGTAAGGGTGAAGTGGAGCTTGAGGAAGTGAGGGCTGCTGTGGGGGAAGTAGCCCAGGGAATTGTACATGTCATATTTCTAAAAGGTCAGCTACCATAGCTGATACTATTAGGGTCCCTGGGCTGGAGCCCGGAGTAGAGGATGGGCCCGGGCTCTCCCCCCCCCCCCACCTTTGCCCCCTGTTTAATCACTGAGACTGGGAGACAACAGAGACTGTGCAAGGAAGGATAACTTCTCCACCCCTCCCTCACTGGCTTATGATGAAAAAGTCTCAGTAGACTGTGCCCCTTTTCACTAGAGAAAGAAGGGTTACATGGAGGGTCACAGTGAGCCTCTGAGGCTAGTGAAATACGCCAAGAAACACGGGACACACGGAGGCAATGACAGAGCTTTGTCACAACTCCAAGTAAGACAAAGTTATGGTTGAAGTTTGCACTATATGGCAAATAAGGAAAATGCTGTTGAAGGTAGTGGGTTTGACAAATTGTGGTTGTCAGCAATATAAGCTCCTGTATTTCTGTTTACGCCACAGCAGCTCCGGCTGACTCTCCCTGTATGCGCATGGTTGAATAAAGGAGCCTCAGGTTTGTTCTGATCCAAACACAACACGTGGTTAATTTTCCACCACAGATTCAAACTATGCATCAGTTCCACTGGGACTTGATCTTCTCCTGACTGATCGTGCTGGGGGCTCTTCCTATCTCCTGCCCTCAGGACCCTGAGTACCACCATCACCTGGGAACCCTGACCAGTTCAAGCCTCCTGGAGTGAATGAGATTCCCCTCTTTCTGTCTCTGTTTTCCTTTCTACCTCAGGTATTAAGCTTTAATAAGTATGCTATGTTGGTGTAGGTTCTCCTCGTGTAGTTATCACTATTACTCAATAAATAATTTTTTTTGGTTAAGCTGGTTGCTTCTCTCTCTCTCTCTCTCTCTCTCTCTCTCTCTCTGAACTCTACTCTTTTGTGTTTAACTTCCCCCATATACTCTGCAGCAACGCTTCTTTTACCTAAGCTAAAGATCCTTGTAGTGCCCAAAAGTACTGTGGGGTTTGCTCATCATGTGGGTTATTATCAGTACAAGTGTAATGTAAAAATGGGATAGGGACGTGTTAAACCTGTGGCACATAAGGGGTGGGCAGCTGAAAGTGCTGCTCAGCTCAGCTTATTGAGCCCAGAGGCACATGAGGGTGACAGCTTGCAAGTGCTGCTTAACCCAGTCCATTGAGTACAGTGACAGATAAGGGGATCAGCTTGAGAGTGCTGATTGACCCAGTCCACTCAGACTTGCTCTGTTAGTGTGTGTGTGTGTGTGTTCATCTAGTTCTAGGGCTGGAGGAACCCAGTCCTGGGGAACCTACGTATTGCAGGATAGCTCCATTGGGAGGGGACTTGCAGAAGGAAGGAGTAGAGCTCCAAATGAACACACAAGTGACATAAGCAGTACATTAATAGAATTAAAGAATCCCCACCCCCCAGAAGAGTAACCCTAATAAATGAGTATACCCGGAAGTAATGGGCACATCTGGTAACACCTCTTCTTCAGTATCATGCCTTTGTGTCTCAAATTTACCATCTTCTCACTAGGCCCTGCCACTGTTCCATCCATAAGGCTTCCACCTTGGGGCTTCCTCTATCAAAGGCATCCTAGAATGCATTGTGCTCCTCTGGGAGGACCCAAGGGCTTTTTGACATGGAAAAATTGCACTGGTTTAACTTTAACTTTCAACTTAACTGTGATTTTAAACCAGTTTAGTTAAACTGATGCAAAGGGCTGTATAAAAGCTCATTTCATTTTAAACAAAGTTTGTTTTGCTTAGGTTTAAGTCAATTGGTCATCAGTTTAAGTTCAACTGGAATAAGCCACTCCAACTGAAATGAGTGTCCTCACAAAGGTTTATATCAGTTTAACTAAATTGCCACTTTCTCCTGTAGACAAGGCCTTTCGTACTGGCCCAGAAAAGACTGCTGACTTGAGTCCCTGAAATGGGAATATTACCTACCATGGAAGATGGAGGGCTGTGGACTGGGGAGAGAAGGAAGCCTACTAGTGGCACTGCAAAGGGAATTGGCAGCCAGGAGCCTGTTATGGGTACCAGCAAGAAAGATGCTACAAATAACAGAAGATGTCAGAGTTAAGGCATTTGGGGCATTGAAAGTGGCAACCACAGGTGTATGGGCATGCTTAAAGTGCTGAGACCATTAGGTTACCCTTTGCTATGGAACCAACCTACTTCTAAATGGTAAAAAGTGGACTTGCTTTACCTCTATTGGTAGTACCCTGTCTCCAGTGAACTTAGGAACATGACAACACTAGAAAATTATCCACTGGTGTGACAAACTAAATGGAAACCAGTGACTTATGGCAATTGGACACTTTCTCAACATAACTGTATGAAACAGAAGTGTTCCAATGTCCTTCGTATTGTTTACTTGGGACATTCAGCACATAATACGAGTGTTATAATGACTAATTCGTCTTCTAATTTGACTTTGGCTGAATAACATTTATAATTATTTGGCATTCAGCTGAATGCAGCAATTAGAGATGGTACATTAAATATGTCATATAGCTATGTTTGTCTATATCTATATCTTCATTTAGATCACAGTCATGGAGAGATAGCAAAAGCAAAACAACAGTAGAGAGCAGGGAGAACTATTATATCATACAGTCACATGTACCAAATTTCATGTTTTATCACAGCAGGATTTAAATAATAATAACCAATACCAATAATTAGTCAACATCACAAAAATGTATATTATTTAGATCTTATATTTCTTACTAGTTTAATAGCCTTCTATTAACACCATTACCCATTATGAAAATAACATTGTAGATAAAACCTCTGCCTTTGATTAAATAGATGTACAGAAATTTCAGAATATCATTACCAAAGGTGGCCATTCCCATTTTCTATAAAGAATGATGGTTAATTCAGAAAATAATTGTGGATTTTTTTCTTTTCAAAAGGACCCTCACAAGGGTGTGCAGTGAGTGGATGAGTGGAAGGTCACATGAAACCTCTTTCATCATCCCCACCGCATGCCCAGCATAAGGAGGTGGCATCATTACATTCACTGCACTCCTGTGAGTGCACAGACTGCTCCTTCCCTACTCTCCTTTGGGTTTACAGTATCCTGAGGCAGGGAGAAGCAAGGAGAAGTCAGAGCTATGCTCTGTCCACCTGACACACTAGCCAGCTTTTTCCCATAAAGGAGATTTTTTTAATGCACTGTTACTGTATGCCTGGGATCTCTGCAAGACTATCTCCCAGAGGTATTCTGTCTTCCTGTCCTGCCCCAGGAGCAGTCCAGCACTATGCTGCTCCTGCATAAGGGCTGTGCCTAAATTTTCACAGTTGAGTCCCAAATGGGTGTTGAGTATCTAAAGAAAAGTGAACTACTACTCACATGACAAGTTAATGACTAAGGCCCATATGCTCTTTTTGCTTTTAACACTGGCCTAGAGAGTTAAGAGTTGGAGAGGGGAAAATGTCCATCACCAATAAGGAGGTAGAAAACCAAGATGAAAAGGTGACTAGCCTCAAGGAGAGATCAAATAGGAATGACAAGACCAACTCAGCCTCAAAAAAACAGTGCAAATAATACACCAGTGATCTCGGGCATGTCTAAGTAGCTCTTCAATCAAAGTTAACAGCATTATTACTCATAGGAGGATATGCACTTAAAAACAAAAGGAGTGATGGAAACACTGTTTTTGTTCCATTGCCTTAAAATTAATCATGCCCTTTATCTTAAAGGTCAGGTAAGTCAACTATATTTATGTATGAATTGATACTGAACTATGATCAAGTTACTTCATTTCCTTATTATGGGCATTGAAAGGAAAGGGAAATTATTCTTTGTATCTGATCATTATAGAAAATTCTCTGTGTAGTAAAGGAATATTAACCTGTTTGTTTTATTTTTGAAATTCTGAATTAATCTACTACTATCTAGGTCTCCTTCTGGAGCACTCTCCCTCATCTTCCCTCAGTGACCCAAGCCTTACACAATCACCCCCTTACCCCCTTACTAGGGCAGAGTGATAAACTCAGCACACCTGCCACCCAAAGAAGTTTTTGTTTTCTTATCCCTCTGCATTTTCTGCTTCAGATTAAAGCTCTGATTCAGCAATCCTATAAGCACATATGTAAGTCCAAAGGTATTTCAGAAGCATGTTCTTAAGTGCTTTGGTGAATTGGGTCCTATGTGCAAAATATACTAGAAAAGCCTGTTACCACGAAGTGATCTTTGCCCAGTTTTACAGATCCCAGAGATCTGGATTGTTCAGATAAGATTTGCCTTAACATCAGTACTTCTAAGTACCTGTCTAAACACTAAGGCTAATATTTCATTTTGTTAGGCCCCAGTCAAACACAAGCAGGCCCCCATTTGGTTCCCACTACACTTACAACACTTACAAGTCACACCCCATTTCCTTATAACCATTATGCCTATTATTTCAGCCATCTTCTGCCTCATCCTTCCCTTACCTGTCTGTGAGGCTTCATAGCCTGTGCTAATGAATACAACAGGAAGCCAAGAACAGAAGCCAAATATGGAGAGGGAAAGGGAAATTAATTATTCACTTTCTGTCACTGCAGCACAGAGGAGAGATCTGAAATGGCATTCTATCTGGTCACATAGGTGTATGTGTGGGAAAAACAGACTTGTGAGGGCATGTAAAGCACGCAGGCTTAAAGTCACTATTGCCAAAAGTGCTTTAGAATGTGTTAAGTAAGAGTTAAGTGTTTTTTATTATCTGAATGAATCACTTGAGTTTCACCCTGTTACAGTTTTCTGTGGTAGGAGTAAATTGTCTGTGATGGATGGATCTTTCACTTCAACAGCAGTACCTAACTGCTATGGAATTTATTCCCAAATGTCATGCTGTCATTAACATCCATCACAGCTGCCTTCTTCATTTTCATTTAATGTTTAAAACATAACATTATCTTTCCTGGTTTCAGAGTAGCCATGTTCGTCTGTATCCGCAAAAAGAAAAGGAGTACTTGTGGCACCTTAGAGACTAACAAATTTATTTGAGCATAAGTTTTCGTGAGCTACAGCTCACTTCATCGGATGCATGCAGTGGAAAATACAGTGGGGAGATTTATATACACAGAGAACATGAAACAATGGGTGTTACCATACACATTGTAACAAGAGTGATCAGGTAAGGTGAGCTATTACCAGCAGGAGAGTGGGGGGGGGAACCTTTTGTAGTGATAATAAAGGTGGGCCATTTCCAGCAGCTGACAAGAACCTGTGAGGAACAGTGGGGTGGGGGGGGGGAATAAACATGGGGAAATAGTTTTACTTTGTGTAATGCCCTGAATTAATTTCTGTTTGAACAGTGCAGATCTTTTAGAAAAAATATCCAATCTTGATTTTAACATTTCCAGTAATGAAGAATCTGCCACAATGTTTGGTAAATTGTTCCCATGGTTAAATACCCGCACTGTTAAAAAATGCTTATTATTTCTAATCTGAAATTGTCTAGCTTTAGCTTCTAGCCACTTTTGTCTGCTAGATTGAAGAGACTTTTATCATATTTTTGCTTCTTTCATGGGTATTAATAAACTCTGTTCAAGTCACCCCTTAAGATAAATAGGTTGAATTAATTGAGTCTATAACTATACAGCAAGTTTCCTAATTCTTTAATCATTCTCGTGGCTCTTCTTTGAACCCTCTCCAATTTCTTAATATCCTTCCTGAATTGTGAACACCAGAACTGGTCAGTGGATTGTCAGTGGTTGCACCATTGCCAAATTCAGAGGTAAGATAACCTCTTTACTCTTACTCAAGTGTCCTTTGTTTATACATCCAAGGATCATATTAGCCCTTTTGGCCATCGCATCACAATAAGAATTCTAGTTCAGCTGATTATCAGCCAAAATCCCCAAAACTTTTCTACTTACTGCTTCCCAGGATAGAGTCACCCATTCCCTAGCCTACATTCCTTGTTCCTAGATACATGCATTTAGCATCCTTAAAACACATATTTTTTGCTTGCATCTGGCTCACCAAGAGATCCAGATCACTCTGTATCAGTGACCTGACCTCTTCATTATTTGCCACTCCCCCAATTTTTGTGTCATCTGCAGAATTTATCAGTGATGATTTTATGTTTTCTTCCAGGTCATTGATAAAAATGTTAAATACATAGGGACAAGCACTGATTCCTGCAAGACCCCACTTTAAGCACACCCATTCAGCGATGATTTCCTATTTACAATTACATGTTGAGACCTATCAGTTAGCCATTTTTTTATTGATTTAATATGTGCCATGTTCATTTTGTATCACTATAGTTGTGTGGTCATGCCTTACAGAAATCTGAATATCTTGTATCAATACTATGACTGTTATCAGCTAAACTTATGATCTCATAAAAAAAAGATATTCAGATAGTTTGACAGGATCTATTTTCCATAAACCCATGTTGATTAGCATTAATTATATTACCCTCTTTTAATACTTGATTAATCAAAGCCCATATCAGCTTCTCTATTATTTTGCCCAGGAGCAAAGTCAAGCTGAAAGACCTATAATTAGCAGATCATTCTGTTTACATTTTTTAAATATTGGCACAATATTAATTTCCTTCCAGTCTTCTAGAACTTCCCCAGTGTTCCAAGAATTACTGAAAATCAACATGAAGGTCCAGCTAGTGCCTCAGTGATCTCTTTTAAAACCCTGGGATGATATTTATCTGGATCTGCTGATTTAAAACTGTGCAGCTAGCTTACTTCTCCAGTTTCCTCAGCAGTTCGAGAAAGAAACTCCAACGTACAGCAAACTTTCTATCTTCTCTTTCCAGAACTCAGAGAGTAATGAGACCAGCTGAGATCTACATTACAGTATCCCTAGTCAATCCATCCTATTTGGATGCTTTCAGTTCAAATACATTGGCCTTGGCTACTCTTGCATTCAGCATAATAGATATATTTCTGGTGCATGGCTTTCCAGTCTTCAGAGTTAATCACACTGCACATGAGCATTGTTAACTAACAGCAGAAATGAAAACATTATTGTATCTTCTTTGTTCAAATTAAGTCCTTGTTTCTGTGTTAGTTTCTTGTTATATTTTCATTTAAGTGACCACATTTAGATCCCAGAAAATTACAGACTGCAAATAGAAGGATGATGACACTACTTTGAAGTCACTGAAGTCTGTGATAATACTCCCATTGGGCCTAGTTTGACTCTCCAGTATAAATCTGGAATATCTCCATGAATTCTACATTTGCATCAGTGCAACATTGTACCACCAATGCCAAGCATTATTAGGTCAGGCTGGACTCTGAGAACTTCCCCAGGGCAAGGGACAGAATGTTGCTCACCTCCAGGTCATAAAGTGAAAACAGAGTGAATCCACAGCCACCACTGCATCTTTAGGCCTGAAGTAGCCTCAGTAACATTTGTGCCTTCCCTCCAGAAGGAGCTAAGATTCCAAACAGTGATGAATCCTTTAATACCACTCTGCCACCAAAGAGCCACTGCATATAACTGCATCAACAGCCCTTTCAAAGCTATGGTCTGCAGTTTACAGGTGGTGTAAACCACCTGTGAAGAATTTAGGTATCCCCCCCTTCACCTCCCAAGCACTTGAAATTAAAGTACTGGTTTCAGTGATTCTGAGATCTTCTGTAATTTGGGTCTGATTCAACACCAACTGAGGTCAATGGGAGTCTTTTTCATTGACTTCAACTAGTACTGGTCAAAGCCTCTCCAGAATAGGTCTTAAGAAGATTTAGCACTAAGTGAATATGATGTTTAAGATTTTCAGGTCTTTCAAAAAGTGCTGGAGAGTCTATGAGACTAATAGAAAATAGCATAGAATGTGAAGTTCCAAGCAGCTGTTCTTATTTAAAAATAAAAATTCTAATTGAGGAGCTGAGGAGAAAAGCTTTTAAAGTGAGTGGTTGAACAGAGACAATGGGAGAAAGATTGTATATTTAGAGGGGAAGATAGTAACTAAAATATCTGTGTGACATGCAAAAGAACAGAGAACCCCAAACAAAATTTTCTCCTCTGAATGAGTCATGCAATTGATCATTCTTATTCCCTTTATTATTTCCACAATTATCTCATTGAGTTTAGAAATAAAAGAAGTCAAATATGGAAATTCATAAATTCATAGCTTTTAAGGCCAGAAGGAACCATTATGATCATCTGGTCTAAACTACTGCATTACATAGACCGAAGACCTTCACCCAGTAATTTCTGAATTTAGCCCTTAACTTTGGTTTGAGCTATAATATATCTTCTAAAAAGACATCCAGTCTTGACTTAAAGACTGCTGGTGATGCAGAATCCTCCATTTCCCTAAGTGAAGTTTTTCAATGGTTAATTACCCTTGCTATTAAAAAATGTAGCCTTTTTCCTAGTCTGACTCTGCCCAGCTTCAGATTCCAGCCATTGGATCTCATTATGCTGTTTCTGGTAGATTAATGAGCCATCTGTTATCAGAAATTCCTTTCCCAGGGATTGTAGCCCATGATCAAGTCACCTCATAACATTTTCTTCAATAAACCAGATAGGCCTTTCATGCACCATAAGGCATGTTTTCCAAACCTCAAATCATTCTTATCTTTTCTAAGCCCTTTCCAATCTGTCAAAATAATTTTTGAAGTGTGAACATCATTACAAGACACAGTATTCCAGTAATGTTCAATTGGTTATATTCCATGACTTCCTAGGTCCTTTTCAGAGCCAATGCTTTCCTGGATACAATCCACCACCTTATACATTTAACCTACATTCTTTGTTCCTATATGAATGCTCTTGCATTTGGCTGTGTTAAAATGCATGTAGTTTAAATTAGTTCAACTTGACTTCACAGTTTGTATAACTGACTTGTCCTCATCGTTATTTACCACTCCTCCAATTTTTGTGTCATCTGCTAATTTTACCAAAAATTATTTTCTATTTTTCACAGAGTTTTGATAAAGGTATTGAAAGATATTGGATCATTAACAAATCCCCCTACAGCACCCCATTTGAAATACTTCCATCAGATTATAAATTCTCATTTACAATTACTTTTTGAAATCTATCAGTTAAATAGTTTTTAAATTCATTTTACATGGGCTACATTTGATTTAGTAAAAAGAAAAGGAGTACTTGTGGCACCTTAGAGACTAACGAATTTATTAGAGCATAAGCTTTCGTGAGCTACAGCTCACTTCATCGGATGCATTTGGTGGAAAAAACAGAGGAGAGATTTATATACACACACACAGAGAACATGAAACAATGGGTTTATCATACACACTGTAAGGAGAGTGATCACTTAAGATAAGCCATCACCCACAGCAGGGGGGGGAAAGGAGGAAAACCTTCCATGGTGACAAGCAGGTAGGCTAATTCCAGCAGTTAACAAGAATATCAGAGGAACAGGCCCTCTGATATTCTTGTTAACTGCTGGAATTAGCCTACCTGCTTGTCACCATGGAAGGTTTTCCTCCTTTCCCCCCCTGCTGTGGGTGATGGCTTATCTTAAGTGATCACTCTCCTTACAGTGTGTATGATAAACCCATTGTTTCATGTTCTCTGTGTGTGTGTATATAAATCTCTCCTCTGTTTTTTCCACCAAATGCATCCGATGAAGTGAGCTGTAGCTCACGAAAGCTTATGCTCTAATAAATTCGTTAGTCTCTAAGGTGCCACAAGTACTCCTTTTCTTTTTGCGAATACAGACTAACACGGCTGCTACTCTGAAACATTTGATTTAGTATAATCCTATTTTTAATCAGAATATCATATGGGACTAAGTCAAATGCTTTATAAAGTGAACATATATCAACCCAGTTACCTTTATTAACCAAACTTGTAATATAATAAATGCCAAGATTTTTTGGCAAAATTATTTTTCTTCAATCCATTTTAATTATTCTTAATTCCTTCTGGACACATCTTGTGGTCCCTCAGATGGAAGATTGGCCATCCAAAGACTGCTGCTGTGCCACTCGAGAGCCACACCCAACTTCGGTAATTATTGAGAGTTGGGGGTATGTTACTAACCTGTTGCAGACATGTGTAAGTGCTTGAGACTAAGTAAAGTATAGCTTTAAGTGAAAGCACTTTTGTGTTGCACAGTTTGTGCCAGTCATCAATTGGTTGGCTGGCCGTGTTTTAATTGATTTATTTCCTGGCATCTCACCAAGTTAACAAATAGACTTAAGGCACTCAATCTATTTATCTTATCTTCTAGAAGATTAAGGGGTGATTTGATTGCAGTCTACAAGTACATACACTGAGGGCAGAAATTTGATAATAGAGGTCTCTTTGATCTAGCAGAAAAAAGGTGTAACAAGATCCAATTGCTGGAGGCTGAAGTTAGACAAAATCAGACTGGAAATAAAGCACACATTTTTGAGAGAAGGCAAATAACCATTGGCACAACTTACCAAAAGTTCTCTTGGAGTCTCCATCACTGGCAAATTTTAAATCAAGATTGAATATTTTTCTAAAAGATATGCTCTAATTCAAACACAGCTATTGATCTGAAGCAGGAATTAATGCATGGAAATCCTATGGCCTGTGTTATGCAGGAGGTCAGACTAGGATATTACAATTGTCCCTTCTTGCCTTAAAATCTATGAATCTATGAGAACATCTGACATGAAAAGTTGAGTCCACCAGTGAGGACAGAGCAGAAAAATAATGCTAAGGGATCTATCACATTGATTAAAACCATGACCAGCAAATAACAAAATGAGATTCAACTTTGAAAATGAAAGCTGGGGAAAATAATTCAAAATACATTCTGTGGGAGAGTGATAACCTGGAAAGCAATAATCTTGAGAGAGAATAAGCATAATAGTGGATCATAAATTAGGTATCTTTAGAGTGCAATATGAGAATGAAAATGCCAATGTAGTTTGGAGCTGGCTACACAGAGGCATTACATCAGAATAGCTCACATATGCAGCACTGTGTCTCCACGTTCTGGGTATCCCTAAACCTCCAACTGACAGTAGATGGGACTGGATGACAGGGGCTGGATTACTCTAAATTGTCCTGTTCTGTGCATTTCTTCTGAAGCATATGGCAGTGGCCACTGCTAGAAGATGGGATTTTGGGGTAGATGAACCATTGGTTTGACCCAGTAAGACTATTCTTATGCTTTTATGTACGTATACAAAACTGTATAATCTAAGTCCGTATTATGCTTTACGTTTCTATTTTTGATCATTGCTCCAGGACTTTCTAGTAGTTTTGCAGACAATCAGCTAGTGACAATGAGGACCACCTCTTCTATTGTGGAGCTACAACCATTTACATCTAGCTGAGGATCAGGCCCACTATGTCGTATGCAAATTTGAGGAGGCCCATGCACCTACCCAATTCATACCTAAACAAAACAAAACAAAACAAAACAAAACAGAAGCTGTCAAAATTACCTTATGTCTTCATTTCTAATATACAGTCTGCCTCCCTATGGATCAGATCCAACTCACAATGGTAGTCTTTCCATAAGCTCAGCCCTAAAACTGTAGAAGCAATAACATTCAAAAGCCTTTGAACCCAGGACTCTAGCAGTGCAATGATAATGCAGTGCATCACCTAATACCCTATTCCACATTCTCTATGGAGAATATTATGTTCACATAGCAACTGCAGAAATAACCTTTTTATGAATAGCATACTTACTGTGTGCTTTATTTGTACCCGTCTTCCTTTCTCATGACTTGTGAAAGATGAACACTACAATAATGCCATACATATTCATAGAGCAATATTCTAGGATTATTTTCATAATGCAGTTATTCACCATTTATACATGAATTATTAATAGCCACTAAAGCTATAAATAATCAGGAGATGATGGGCTTTGTAGACTAAATTAAGTCATTTATGTATAGTACAATGAATAAAGATATAAAGAATTTGAAATATAATATGCACTTTTTTGAGAATATAGGATTTAAAAACTCTTATTTATGGCAAGTGCCAAACCAGATACTTGATGTTTTCCTATACATCATTTTACATCAAGAACATTCTGACATTGTCGTGTGCATTAGAATTTATAAATACATTTATAGCTACTCATGTTTTTAGAAGGATGTATATAGCACAAGAAGAAAAGCAGTTTAAGAATGCATATATTGTGTCAGATTGTCAAAAGAAAAGCCCAAGTAGCCAGTTTAAATATAAGATGACAAAGCTCACATGACTGGTGCTTTGAAAAAGACTTTGGAGCCCTGAATACACAGACTTGAGCTACTTCGATACAGGAAACTGGACACGGGACCATGGATATGATTGTGCCAGAACCCCCTACAATCCAGATCTAAATATGGGTTTCAAGGTATGTATGGGGAAGAACACTAGTATGAGTGGGGTGTGCATATGAATTTGCTTCGACTGTGGCATTTTCCTGTATCCATGCCAATTTGTCGTATGGATGGGACTGTCGTATGAATAGGGCATGTACTGGTCCCAAGTTTAGTAGTCCTCTCACCTGATTCTCATAAGGCACTGACCTTTTCCCAAATCTATAAAGTTCTCTGTCTCCCCTTTCTGGTAGTAGCGAGCTCTGCTGACCACTTCAGAACCGTTTTCCACTACACAGTTCTCACCAATGCACATGAACCTTCTCCGAGAGATGCCGCCAGATCAGTCAAGCACACCGCGGTATTCACCAGTTTGTGGTTGGAGTTCACTGTCATCCACTTCTTCTCCCACAGCACCAGGAACATCCATATTTACTGGGAAGTTTCAGAGAGGCTGGTGAAGGTGGGCAGACTGTGGCCTAGAGTCAGGATGGATAGAGCACCTTGGGCTCCAGTAACAGAAGGCAAAAGTCTCCAGAAGTCACTTCAGAAGGGGTCCTGTAACATGCTCCTGCTTCAAGAGTCTGGACTGGGTGCTCTTCAGAGCTCTCAATACTGAGTCTGAGATGACTCATGATACTCTCCTCCACCCCATCAGCCTCATCATCCAACAGGATGTCAATGAGGGCCAGGGTAGGGAGGCATCAATGACTGTGGAGAAGGAGGCCCCGAAAGGCTGGAGAAAGAGGTGCAAGTTATCCTGTGCCTCTATGCAGAAGCGCTACCTCTGCAAGTCCCTTCTTGATGAGCCAGAGGAGGACCCCAAAACTCAGCAGGATCCAGAATCTGAGACAGATAAGTTAACTCCCCCCCCACCAACATACCCTCCCTCTTCCTCACAGGTCTGGATGCAGAATTGGAATCCCCCTCATCTCTGTTTCTCCCCACAAATGGTCCCCAACAAAAGAAACAATTGTAAATTCAATATTTTATTGAATTATCATAAACCATTATAAAGCTTTGGCAGAAGCTATAGAACAGATTGTCAGCAATCTATCATATTGCCCCTGGATCTGCAAGTTTGTCATCCAAGAGGCTGAGAGCAAGGGAGAGTTTGTGCCTTTGTTGGCTAAGAGGCTGTCAGCAAAGGAGGGGCTGGAAAGGTCTGGTTGGGGATAGGACATTTGTACAAGATTAATGGTTCTGCAGTTACAGCTGTTTTCTGCTTCTTCCAAGATCACAAACTTTCACTGTAATAACCTCCCTCACATTACAAAAGAGACCTGTATCAGGGACAGTTAAATGTGGGAAGAAGAAAGGGAACCTTTGCAATCCTCAGAAAGTACAAATGTTTCCAAGCATTCCTGGTCCCTGGTGTTCGGAGGTTCCCCATTCGGAGCCATGCCACAGAAGCCAGGAGAAAGGGGTGGCGGTGGAGCATCGCAGTGCCCCTTTGCAGTGGGGAGGCAAGTGGCTTACGGTCTTGTTCAGTAAGTTCATGAAACAAAATACTGTTGCTGTGTGCCTTTTTCTTTCTCCGTTCCTTTCTCTGCACTTTGCTAGATGAAGAGGTCAGATATCCTGATGCTGCAAGTGCTGGCTTGTGGAGAGTGGGGCATTTGCAGTGGCTCATTTCTCTCCATCCATGCAGGCTCTGTCTGCTAGCTTAGAATATAGTCTGTTTCCATTTGGCTTGCCTCCCAGGCCCGTAACCATATGTCTGAAAATTTCTGGTGCACCAGAAATTCTAGTTCTTAAGGTTAAACAGCAATGCAAATGTGCTTGATCCAATTTCATAATTCTCCAAATCCCTCCAATCAATGACAAGCAGCACAAATATCTTCTTAGCATAGATTGCCAAAGTCCCACCACAGGACTAAAAAGTGCCCTACCTTTTCCAATCTGGTACTTGCTAAACTGCTATGTTCTCCAGTTGATGACCAACCTTAAATAATCCCTTAATACTGGGAGCCATTAGCATTGTCTCTGAAATAAATCCACCCCCTGGACCACTTGCATACTTAAAGATATTAAATTTTTAAACACTATTATTTCATGCTACCTACTATTTTCAGCAAGGGGGCTCCTTCCCTGGGGGCTAAAAAGTTGTCTGAGAAGTAAGGATAATAGATTCATAGATTCATAGATACTAAGGTCAGAAGGGACCATTCTGATCATCTAGTCCAACCTCCTGCACAGCACAGGCCACAGAATCTCACCCACCCACTCCTATGAAATACCTCACCCATGTCTGAGCTATTGAAGTCCTTAAATCATGGTTTAAAGACTTCAAGGAGCAGAGAAGCCTCCCTCAAGTCACCCATGCCCCATGCTACAGAGGAAGGCGAAAAACCTCCAGGGCCTCTCCAATCTGCCCTGGAGGAAAATTCCTTCCCGACCCCAAATATGGCAATCAGCTAAACCCTGAGCATATGGGCAAGATTCACCACCAGATACCCAGGAAAGAATTTTCTATAGTAACTCAGATCCCATCCATCTAATACCCCATCTCAGGGGATTAGTCCTATTTCCCCTGAATATTTAAAGATCAATTACTTACCAAAATCCCATTATCCCATCAGACCATCTCCTCCATAAACTTATTGAGTAGAATCTTAAAACCAGATAGATCTTTTGCCCCCACTGCTTCCCTTTGAAGGCTATTCCAAAACTTCACTCCTCTGATGGTTAGAAACCTTCGTCTAATTTCAAGTCTAAACTTCCTGGTGGCCAGTTTATACCCATTTGTTCTTGTGTCCACATTGGTGCTGAGCTGAAATAATTCCTCTCCCTCTCCTGTATTTATCCCTCTGATATATTTATAGAGAGCAATCATATCTCCCCTCAACCTTCTTTTAGTTAGGCTAAAAAAGCCAAGCTCCTTAAGTCTCCTTTCATAAGACATGTTTTCCATTCCTCGGATCATCCTAGTAGCCCTTCTCTGTACCTGCTCCAGTTTGAATTCATCCTTTTTAAACTTGGGAGAACAATTGGATTCCTGAAATGTGGAAAAAGTATCCTTTGTGTGGACTTCAACAGCAAAATTACATTTGCAGGGGGATTTTTTTACCCACTTTGAAAGGAAAGAAAAAATATAATGCTATTCTGTGATTGCCTTGACAAGAAGATTGGGGCTTGAGAGGGACAAAGAAGACCTTCAGTTTCAGTGGTGGAGGGTGAACCCATGCTGTCTGGGAGCCAGAAGCAACAGCCCAAGGACAGTAGAAGTGAATGAAGAAGGATACTTGAGGACCTGCTCATTGGCTTTGACCGAAGGAGCTAGGAGCAGGTTGAATTTATGAATGAAAGGGCTGTGCAGCGAGAGAAACATAGTTTACAGAAGCAGGAATCAATAATGATCTAAGTTCCTGGAGCAGCAAGCACGGTGCAGGGAACAGGCGCTTGCACAAAGGGACTGGGAACATGCCCTGTTGCAATTACTGGTAATGTGGTGGTGGAAAGGATTTGTCTCTCGCCTTGCACAATAGCCACTGTTAGTGGCCAGGAACTGGCACCTGTCCTTCATCCTCCACCTTTTCCTCCTCCTACATCTGCACCCCAGGGTGCTGCTGAGGCAGAGGATCAAATCTCCCACAGGGACGGGAGAGAATGCAAGACTCAATATTCTGCAATGTTCAATACTCTGCAAGGTCCCCTAAAACTCCTCCCAAGGGGAGCCTTTGATCATGCAGGAGAGGAACGAGCTTGAGGTTGTGCCTGAAGGGCAGCATGTGTCCAGTCACCAAACTCCAAACATGAGATGCCACCATTTGTTCCCCCCCCAGACCATTTTCCACAGTTGTTCTGCCCTTGGCCAGGAGAGGCACTCTCCCCTTTTTCAGGGGAAGGGGAGAGCAAGGTCAAGGACTCAGGGTCACAGCCATTAAAGTTTTAATGTTCTTTGGGGAATCTGATCCATTCTGCTTTTTTTCGCAGCTGCTTTTTAAAAAAAGGTTCAGAGATACGCTACATTTGCTAGTTTCCATAAATGCTATTTTTGTGTACTTATGTGTGGGGCCTTCAATTGGGCAGTGATGAAAGGGTAATTTGTCACTCTTAAAGCTTTGGACCCCAACAATCGTTGCCTTGACTCGCGTACCTCCCCATGGCAGAAAACTGAAGGTCTTCTCTGTCCTTCCCAAGCCCCTCCCCCCATTTTCCTCCCCCACATCCAGGTGAATATAACAAAGTAGGCCAGAGATATCCCATAATCCCATGGGCCAACTTCCTTTGTCCCCTCTATCTCAAGAATCTCCAATTAACTCAATTGAAAATGGAAACCACACTCTTTGGCACACAGTAACAGCTCAGTGGGTCAGTGTTAACCCTGCCTTTGTCTTCTGATCACTAAACTGCAAACACATTATCAGAAAACCTTCTCTGTTTGCAATGGAGATCAACCAGAACAAGGCTTTTGCAAAGCATGCTGCTTCATGGTCACTGGAGCACAAACAGATTTTGGTGAATCTCTGGTGTGAAGGCCAGCAAAACTGTAGACTTTAGTAAAAGTACCAGCAATGACCACACATACCAGCAAATAGTGAAGAAGCTGACAGCTTTGCAAATTTTCCAGATTGGCAATGAGTGTAGGGAGCATATTATGAAGCTGAAGAGCAAGTTCTGGAAGACTAGGGACCAGAACTACACCTCGGGCAACTTGTCAACCTCATACCCATTTTATTAGGCATTTGAATGGGTGCTGATAGCTGCAAACTTTTCCTGAAGCAAAACTCCAGACACGTAGTTACATTGTGGGGAAGGACATATTTTCCAGGACCACTCATACATTCAGTCACTATACATTTGAATACTTCAGCTTCATACTGATTTCCCACCAGCAGTTTGGAGTAACATCTCCCTTTGCCAGTAAGGCACGACAAGAACATCTGTGTCCACCCAACCCAAGTAGTTATGCAATTCTTCTAAAATAGAAACAGCTTATAATTTTAAACTTACCATTGTGTGAACTTCTATAACTGCAATTAAGCAGACTGTGTCCAGAAAGCTTCTGTGGACTGAAGCATCCCTTTCACAATATATTGCAGTTCAGTTTTGAAATGAAACATATTATTCAAATTCCACAAGAATTAGTTCTGTTCTCCTCCACTGAGCTATTTCAGACAATAATCCTCTGTTTCTTGTCCTGTTGTAGGCCCCCAGACCTCTGCAGGCTGCTGTACCACCACAATTTGACCCCTGGGCCAATGTAGATTTGTGGACCATTCCAAGAGGAAGCGTTTCTTTGATGAGCTTATGGTCAAAGTTCTTGAGAAGGCCAACAAGCAGGTCCAGTACCAGAATCAGAGGGATTTCAGACTGGATAAAAAGCATACTGAGATGCAGGAGGAAAGGCTGAAGCTTATTGCACATCTGGAAGTCAAGATTTCAGTGTGAGAGCAGGCACTTGCAATGCACTTGAAACAGGAATGGTGGCTAAGGGAGGAAGGCAGAGCTCAGAAGAGAGAACTGTTTGAGAGGATCATCTCCATCATGGACTGCAAGATTACCAGCTCTTTCTGCCTTTCCCAAACCATAGCCTGATCCCTTTGCAATGTACCCTCAGCCCAGAAACTGCTTGGACAACTCCATGTTAAGTTGTCCCATGTAATCGGGCCCCAGAAGTGGCTGGGCAGGGCAAATAAACCCTTTACAGCCTTCCTTCTTGAACCAATTTCCTGTGGATACCTCCACCTCCATCCCCTAGAGCCAAGTACTCAGAACATGAGGAAGGAAAGGAAAATAGAATGGAGGCCCAAGGGACATGCATCGGTAGTGGCATGTTTGCATTGGTTCATGAACTTTTTTTAAAAATGTTTTGTTATAACTGTTTTTGGGGTGTTATATTTGCAGCTGACCTGCCCAGCAATGGATGACTGCTGTAATGTTTTAACATATGTTTACAAATAAAGCCTTTTAGGTCATCAAGAAAGTTTATTGCTATCATTGCACCTCATCATACAATCATGATTTGAAATAATAAAACTAAACACATGATCAGGAGCAATTAGACATCACTAAGTGAATCTTATTCCTGTGTACAGATAGGGATAGGAATTCACACTTCAATCACTTCCTTATATGAACCCATATTGTGAATTGCCCCCCCACAAAAAAATCATAATTCAGCATGTCATTAATACACACATGACATGACTCTCAAGTCCCCACTCCTCCCAACACAAGGACATTTTAGAGGTACTATTCCTCCTCTTCCATTGGGCTGTGCAAATTCATAATGTGGGAGCACAAGGCATCCCTGACTTCTGTTGCCCTCCAGCTCCAGCTGTGGCAGTTGCACATTCTAGCTGAGTGTACAGATTCAGCAGCCTGCTCACTGTCATAAGTCCATTCAAGGGGAAATGGCTCACCACCAGCTTCATAACGATCATGAAGAGCATAGCAAGCCACAGTGATGTGGACAGCATTAATGACACTGACATCCAAATGGGTCTGTAAACATCTCCAATGGGATTTCAATCTGCCAAAAACACATGCGACAACTATTCCACACCTGCTGAGAGTGTAATTAGATCTTCTTTTGCAAGGGCCTCAGAAATCAGGGGTTTCATGAGCCAAGGCAAAAGAGCTTATCCAAGGTCCCCCAAGATAATAGTGGGGACAGTAACTTTATTTACGTCAGTGTCCTCTGTTCATGAATGTAAACGCCTGATAAGTGAAAAATCCTGGCATCATGAACTCTTCCAATGTAGCCCACTTTGACATTCATAAATTGACCTCTGAGGTCCACAAGGGCCTGCATAACAATGGAGTAGTACTTTTTACAATGTATGTATTCATGTGCTCCTTGAGGATGGTAAACTACAGACACAGGAGCCAGCAGTAGCCCTATCACAGTTTGGAAACCCCATTCTCTAAAAGCCTCCATTTACCTTAGGAATATCTTTTATGCCTGCTACGCTGGGGTAAGCCACATGCCTGATTGCCTCAGAAACCTCTGCCACCACTGTATGCACCATCAGCTTTCCAACACTAAACAGATAGTGAATGGACCAGTAGAAGTCTGGGGTAGTCAGCTTCCAGAAAGCTATAGCAACCTGCTTCTGGACTGGCAAGGATGGCCTCATGCATATGTCTTTATGCTGGAGGGTCAGGAGAAGCTGTTTACAAAGCTCCAGAAATATAGCTTTCTTCACAAAGTTCTGGACCCACTTCTGATCATCCCATGTCTGCATGATGATGTGATCCCACCAGCCTGTGCTTGTGGCCCTGTGCCAGAAGCGCTGGTCTATGTAGGGGACATCACTGGCTATACTGAATGTCTTAAGCAGTATCAGTCAGTGCAAGTCTGCCATGACAGGGTACTTACTCTTCCTTCTCTGCCTCCTCCTCCTCCTGCTCCTGCTCCATCCTAAGCTCTCTCAGATGACATTGGTGGGCCAGAAAACACTGCTGAAAAGTCCACCAGTGCCTCATGGAAGCTCTGCTCATTTCTTGACACAGAAGTGAAAGCACAAGCAAGATAACTTCTTGAAAAGTTTGGGATTGGTAGGCTATTCAAACTTCCTGTGACATGCAGGGTAGCAGTAAAGTTTTCCCATAGAGCACCATAGACAAAAGACTAGAGTGGCCACAGTTCAGGAGGGTAATAAGTAGTCTGGGATATGGTGGGTTTGACTCAGGTTTACATGCTGAAATGTGGATGCCAGAGCCACAGCTTTGAGCCTGGGTTAGAAAATTCCTAATCATAGAATCATAGAATCATAGAATCATAGAATATCAGGGTTGGAAGGGACCCCAGAAGGTCATCTAGTCCAACCCCCTGCTCAAAGCAGGACCAAGTCCCAGTTAAATCATCCCAGCTAGGGCTTTGTCAAGCCTGACCTTAAAAACCTCTAAGGAAGGAGATTCTACCACCTCCCTAGGTAACGCATTCCAGTGTTTCACCACCCTCTTAGTGAAAAAGTTTTTCCTAATATCCAATCTAAACCTCCCCCATTGCAACTTGAGACCATTACTCCTCGTTCTGTCATCTGCTACCATTGAGAACAGTCTAGAGCCATCCTCTTTGAAACCCCCTTTCAGGTAGTTGAAAGCAGCTATCAAATCCCCCCTCATTCTTCTCTTCTGCAGACTAAACAATCCCAGCTCCCTCAGCCTCTCCTCATAAGTCATGTGCTCTAGACCCCTAATCATTTTCGTTGCCCTTCGTTGTACTCTTTCCAATTTATCCACATCCTTCCTGTAGTGTGGGGCCCAAAACTGGACACAGTACTCCAGATGAGGCCTCACTAATGTAGGGATAAGAATCAATGCAGATGTTCAAGCCCAGAGTTTTCTAATATGGGTCAGCTGACTCAAGTCCCACTAATCCTGGGCTTACATTGCAGTATAGGTATCCTGAGTTATCCCCTCTAAACTGTGGTTTAGCTAATAGTTGAGAACATTTACAGAAAAAGAAAGGACAATAAGTGCAATTAAACTGGCTAAACACCCTTTGTAGAACTATCACAAACCAAAAGGTGACATATCAGCAGAGGCACTCTGCCCCAATTACCTATAATTAGTCATTATCTAAATGACCCAGCTAAATACCGTTGGGTGGTGGTGGGGGGGACTAACCTGTGTGCTGACACCAGAGAAAACTAGTATCTGCTCATACTGGGGAGGCGGGCACAACATAAAGTGTGGGGGGCATGTGACTGTCCCATGTGTCTCCTCTGGAAGGAGCCATCCAGACCCACCTCCCTGGGCCAGGGCAGCCAATCCTACTGGCTCCTGGGGAGCTGGGGCCACAGGAGCAGGAAGCATTTGCCTCTGAGCCAGGCCACCACTGGCCTCCGTCCTGGTCCAGGGAGACTCACAGCTCCACAGTTTCTCCCTGGAGCTCTTGCACCTTCACACCAGGGGGAGGGGCACGGGCAATGCCTCTAACTCGGGCTGAGCACAGGGAACCTGCTGCCGGCACCTTCCCCAATGACCCACCACTCTGCGCCTGGCCACTGCAATCTCTCCACCAGAGTTATCTGGGAGGGCTCTATCCTTCTCCCACTGTGCCTACCCCCTCCATCCCTGACATATTTCCAGCTTTCTCAGCCCCTCTCCCTGGCAGCCGGGCCTGGGTGGGGAGCAGAGGGGGTGGGATGAAGTCGTTTCTCATGCCAATGGTGCAGCACGGCGACTGCCTAAGAGAGAGCCCGGCTGAGGAAGCAGCGGTGGCCCACCCCCTTCTGCTCTCCACCCAGGCCAGGCTGCTGGGGAAAAGGGCCAAGTGAGCTGGAGCCCCCACCTCCTTTGCACATTTCCAGCTCATTCAGCCCACTCCCTGGCAGCCAGACCCGAGTAGGGCAGCCTCCACCTCCTCAGCCGAGCTCTCACAGGCAGCTGCCATGCTGCACAGAGGCAGAAACCCAGAGCAGCCACCCTCACCCAGTGAGAGAAGCAGCTGTGTCTGGTCTCCTCCACTCCTCACCCGGAGTGAGGGACTGAGCCAGAGAGAGTAGAGAAATCAAATGTCCTGATTTTATAGGGACAATCCCAATTGTTGGGTCTTTTTCTTATATAGGCTCCTATTACCCCAAACCCCTCCCGATTTTTTACATTTGCTGCCTGGTCATCTTATGAGCCAACCAGAAACATGCTGGCGGGAGGCACAGCAGGAGAAGGATGGAGACCTCCTTTCCCACTGGCAGGCTGAGCAAAGTCAGCCCTGCCAGGGCAGCTCCACACTCATAGAAGTCTGAGGGATAGGTGACCCCACATGAGCCCTCAACAAACATCGCCTCTGGTTGAAACACAAGTGCATTGTAATGTTCCCTCTTGTGTTTTTAAAGTAGTTTGATGGATTGTAGTGCTTTGTCTGGGACCAGGCTGAGGTCATCCCCTGCTCTTTCACCATTCCAAAATGTAGGCACAAATTGCATCCCACAGTGATCCAGCACCAGTGTGAACATTCACTGAATCAGGCTGTCTGTAAAGGCTTTGCAAGCCAGTCCTGTCCTGTGCCCACTCTGTCCTGAAGTACTCACCTTTAGTCTCACAAATGTTATGAAGCACACAGTACACCACAATCATGTGGATGGCATTGGCATCCAACCGGGTGCATAGGCATCACCAGTGAGTCTTCAGCTGTCATCTTCACTTCACTACCATCCTGCAGTTGCTTAATATGAAGTTGAGTTCCCATTTTTCAGGGTAATTGATGTCAGGATAGGGTTTCATTAGCCAGGTTACAATTGGGTATGCAGAATAACCAGAATTACCATGTGCATGGAGACAGCATACAGAACCAAATAATTTCTGGGTAATAAAGTCCCTTGCTCCCCCTTCAAGTACAGTCCTGATCTCCTCAGCACCCTGGCATATTGAACATTTTCTCTGTATCTGATGTTGGTGTTCATGCACCTGCCTTTGTGATCCAGTAATCCTTGAAGAATGAATGAATAGTAAATTTTTGACAGATGTCTTCACTTGCACCTTTTTATGGGTAAAGTATGGGAATGTGGGTGCCATCAATGGCTCACATAGAGTTTGGAAACCTCATTCTCTGGAACACAGCAATAATGTCCAGAACTTTGGTGATCCCTTAGGGGTAGATGAGAATGTTGATAGCTTCACATACCTGCATGACCATGAGACCAACGGTGGACTGCCACATCAAAATAGCTTGTGACTGATTGGTAGCTGTACAGCATTGCCAGCTTCCTGAAGGCAATAGTTACCTGCTTCTGTACTGGTATGTGTCTGTGGAGCCAATTTCCTACAATTTTAGGTTTGGGCCAACTCTTCACAGAGCTCCAGGAATGCCTGCTTCCTGATTCTGAAGTTCTGCAGCCACTGGTCATCATCCCAAACTTCCAGGACAATGCGATACCATGACACCAGGATGATTCTCTTGGTCTAGAGGCAGAAAATCCACCCAGATATCTACAGTCCCACCACCAGCAATCTCTTGTAACTCTGTGTCATAGGGAAATAGTGGATCAGTCACCATCTTGGTCACCCATCTTCAGCTTGTGAGAAAGGTCCATGTCCATTTATCCAAGATTCGCACCAGCTTGTATGGCAATGTGCACACATTCATCCCACAAGAGAAAACAGGAGCAGAAACAAGTTCTTGCTCCTTCTTGTGGGCCGAATGTGTGCACATTGCTCCACATCTTCAACCAAATTGGGCAGAAGAAAAGGGTAAGTGAAAATTGCCATCGACAAATGTGTGAAGGAAGTAAACAATACCAACAATACACTGCAAGGTGGTTCCAGAGTGTATCCTGTGGCGCACAGAACCCTGGGACACCACCACTGAAATGCTAACATTAAAATATGTGTACTAAAAAGCAGCAGTGTGGATACAGGTATATTCATGTATACAGTTTGTACACCTGTCCCACATAACACATGCTGAGTGTCACCATATGTATGTGGTACATGTGTGAGAATAAATACAGGTAGGTACCTGAATATATGTTTCAATGTATCTGTTCCATCAAACCAAACACCAGTATTCACTGTATTTTAAGAAACTTTGGAACTCAGTGTTGTCTGCTCTTTTAGATGGGGTGTACATTGATATGGTACTGATGAGATCTGCAGTAGGACTCTGTTCCTCTGGAGCCTCACAAAGACGTGTTGTGCATCTTATAAGGCTTCCCCAGTGAGTAAGAATGAAAAACACACACGTAGTGCATAACATTTTAATAGCAAGTTGTTTATGGTGTATTAGCAGCATATGGCCACACTAAAGTTAAGTGCGCATTCACTCCCATGCACATGCCAAATACAATCACAGCAACTAGGATTCAGATCCTCAAAGTTACTTACACTTCTAACTTCCATTGAAATCAATTAAGTGATTTCAGTGGAAATTAGGAGCCTAAATATCTTTGAGGATCTGGGCCTATGTCCCTGGGCTCACAGATATTTCCTTCTTAGGTGTACTGAAGGGAATGGGGGAGGGGTGATGGGGGAAGGCTGAACCGATGGGAGGGCTAGGTAGGGACAGAACTGACTGGTGAGCTGCAGGACAGGATTAACTGCACGGCAGAGGATGGGTAGATGTGCGCGTCAGAGCTCCTGTAGCAGGAGCCAAAGTCACCTTACTCGATACATTTGGGATAGTGGGAAACACTAACTGTCACATGCACACACACTGGGAATGGGTAAGGGGAGTTCAAAAATCAAAAGACAGGCCTAAAAACAAAATATAATCCTTTAAAAAAAATCATGATGTATTTGGTCAATTTCTGGATTTTTTTTGAGGGAGAGGGGGTGTTATCTCTAGAGGTTGGGTAGCTTCTTCCAGTCCCTCCATTCTAACCAACAACCACCCCATGAACCTAACAACCACCCAACCTCCACACTACCATCTATTAAATTTCCCCTTCCGAGCCCTCATCCTAACCTCCCAGCCAGATATAAAGTTAATCAGCTACAGCAACATTTTTTCTATCTTGACCTTCCTTTCTGCCTTTTCAATGTTATAAGTTGAAAAGCCAATATTGACAACACTAGGCATTCAAATATCATGAGTAAATAGTCATCAGAAAAAAGAAAATAACTTACAAGGGTTCTGATGGAATGGCTAATCTGCTAATAATAACCAATGATATCTCATTAAAATCTGCTATTGTACTAGAGGACTAACAGATAACTCTTTCTTTAAAAAAGTAGCAGTGTGCCTTACTAGGTGAGTTGGCTGAATTTATAATTAAAAATAGAAAACCTACATGAACGTGATATGATAAAGAGAAACTGATATAGTGTTTAAAGAAAATTGTGCCTCTCTAATCTATTAGAATTTTGTTCAGTGTGTCAACAAAACAGTGGACAAAGGAGAAGTAGTGGCATATTTAGCTGAATTTTCAAACAGCGTTTGACAAATTCCTCTACAAGAAGCTATCAAGGATAAAAAATCATGGTATGAGCAGCAAAGTATATTAATGGATCAGAAACTGGGTAACAGAAAGTAAAACAGTAGGAATACATGGTTAATTTTCAACAGTGCAGTATGTTTAGAATGGTGTGTCACCAGAGTCCATAACAGATCCAATGTTCGATATATGTATCAGTGATCTGCAAATAAAACAGTTTAGATTAGTAAAAACTGGGGGGGAAACTGTGATACACTTCAAAGGGACCTAACAAAGCTAGTTGAATGGGCAGCACAATGGCAGATGAAATGCAATGTCAGAAGGTAATGTACATTCGAAATTATAATCTGAACTGATTCAATGGCAACAAATCCGGGGGAAAAAAAGGATGACAGTGGAAAGCACAGTAAACATTTCTCTGCTCAATTTGCAGCAGCAGTAAAAAAAAGCAAACAAACTGTTAAGATGCCTAAAAACTAGAAGGGACAATAATACTGAAAATATTGTAATGACACCATTTAAATCATTGATATTCTCTCAATTGCAATACTAGGTTTTCTTTCACCTTCCTGTGAAGCACCAAACACTGGCTTGTGTCAGAGAAAGGAAAACTAAAACAGATGGACCACGGGCAAGCCATGTGTCCTTATATTCCTATGTTAATCTTCTCACCTGTTTTGCTCCAAGGATCTGCTTCACTAATGATTCTTTGTCAGCTAACATGTCATTTTCTATCTTCTCTACTCTTCCCCTTGTCAGTTAAGACTGCAGTGCGGAGGAAAACCACAAACAGATAAATATTTGAAAGAATAATTATGTAACAAGACTTTTTGCTGTAGTTTTCGCCCTTCCCAATTATTGCATCTGACATGTTAATTCAGGAAAACAAAGTGAAAACAAATTTAAGCAGTTAGTTGTTTTGGTTTTGCAGGATATGTTCAATATGTATCTATGAGGCCATATGGATTTTCTTTCCTTATTAGATGCATGCTATACACTCAAGGGCATTGGAATGGCTAAAAATGTGGCTGAAAAATATGAAACATTCCAATAAGATATATAGAGAAGATGTATTTTTAAATTATAGATGTTGCATGAGACATATTAATATATTCAAAAATACATGCAGTATATGAAAAAATCCCATATTATGAGTAAATAGGAGTTATGCTGACAACTATTCTATTAGATAAAATATGAGTGATAAAAACATGTCCCTCTTTGTAAGTTTGCTCAACAGTTTAGGTTGTATTCTAGGCAGAAACAGATTGCACTAATGCAGTGGACAAATGTACTATTAGTAACCTTGTCTATAGCTATTCATCATTTTTATCCATTTACCCAGCACTTAGCCATCTGTCTCTTCAAGTTCATGGATTTTAAATACTGCAATACTGCAATATATAGTTTTAATTATTTGGAATATCTGGAGGAACAAGATATATTGCATATGAAATGTTTTGATTTTCTACAACAGCCTCTCATTTTGAAGGATATATATAACACACATCCTAACTAATTACTATCCATTCTATCCCAGCTGTTTTAGTAGGTTGGAGGTTTGTGGCAAAGTAATCTGTGTCCTGTAAGGCCAGCAACCCAAAACATTCAGAACTATTTCTCCAGATAAACAAATCTCTCTCTCTCTCTCCCCCTCGCTCTCCCTTTTACCACTTTCCAACCACCCCAATGTCTTGGCTTGGATGTCTTGGCACAATCTTGGTACTCCTTCTCCTCAGGTCACTGGATATTATGTTCAGTCTCCCAGTGGGAAAGTGCCACATTTCCCTCCTCCCAGCACTCATTACTGGCTTTTCAGTATCAAGGAAAGTTAGTTGTCCTCAATATTATAAAAGAAAGATTGACTAATATATGTGGGAAAAGGTAAGACAAATTAAAAGTGTGAATAGCACCTATTCTGCATCAAGTACCTTGAGTACCCAGAGAAATAAGTGAGGAGCTGGGGAAAATGTAGTTTTGGGGTGACCATAACAATTTGTGAATCCAGGTCTAATTTGGCAAATAGTTTCAGCCAAATAAAAAATGTGGATTTTTTTTAATAAAAAGTTGAACCACTTTGTTTCAACATTTTTGAAATAAATCATTTTGACATTTCATTTTGAAATGAATAGTTTTGTTTTAAAAATGTCCATTTGAATCACTCCAAATGTGTTTTGTTTGTTTTCATTCTGGCAAAGAAAACAGGAAAAAAAATCACTTTCTGTTCAAAACTGACCATCAAGCCAAAAATCAATTAATTATTCACTCAGCTCTAGTGAGTATATGCTTAGGGTGCAGTTACAGATTCCTGGGGATCTTCTGCTGTCAAGATAAAAATAAAAACACTTGGTCTCACATACACTTCTGTTTATCCCCTTGACTGCTATGCTTTTTTTGTAGCATGCCTAAAAGTTACATCTTTTCACCTAATTTCAAAACCATTACAATTCTCAACATTGCAATGTAATTATGGCTTTGCTTCTTGACTTGTCATGTAGCGATAGGGGTATTATTTTTCCACTGAAAGCCTGGGAAGCTCTTTACATTGAAAATAAAATGTTTTAAAAAGTTTTGGGAACATCTCACATTGGCTCCTTTGCTTGCCATGCTTTTAGTTTCCTTCAGTTCAGTTTTTCAACTATTCTAGTCAAACTGTGTACCAGGACTTGCAAATTTTCTGAAGACAAGTTTTGCTTTGACTGTAATAAGCCTTGCTAAAGCTAAGTACGTTCAAGTATTTATAAATGTGTTGGGAAGTGAACAAATGCTATATTAAAAGACTTATTTTGTCATTGGATAATTGCATATGCAATCATAGTCTTCTTAAAATATTTAACTTGTTTGGAGTGGAATTTAATTTCTATTTCATAATTAAAGAAGAACTTCTGCTTCAAAATTTTCTGACAGGAGCCATCTTTTTTTAAAGCGCCTAAAAACAAGTGGGCCTGATCCAACATTCAAAGTCATTAAAAAGATTTCCAGGCACAGGTTCAGGCCGTGTGCCTCTGCACAGAAACCATTAAATATTTCAGCCACCCCATAGGAATTCTATGTAAGAAAACTCTTCTCTTCATAATGATCATTTTTTCAAATTGACAGAAATGTGGGTTTACTGGTTTACAATATTCATGGCAAGCTGTGTGCTTTGGTTTTGCTTTGCTTTTGTAAGTTTGCAATTATATTGAACATTCTTGAAGACCTTGACTTGTGCTGAGTGATATGTTAGTGAAATTTCCCAGTGATGTACTGTATTAGACAAGGTTTTACTGCATATATTCTCAGACCTTGGAATACCATCTGCTATTTACGGCTACTTTCTGCAGTGGGAGTCTGAACAGAAGATAGACATTGTGAAAGCATCTGAGGTTTTCTATCTCTTATCTTCACAGACAGAGAATTGTAGCCCTTGCTTTTTGTAATGGAATTTTACAACAGTTATTAAAAAATGACATAAACAGTAAATCAGCGATCACAGTTATATTGCTAATGGAAATATCTAACACACTGCTCTTATCTGTGTATGTGAATAATGCCTCAGACTGCTTCCTGATTTTAAGAGCAGGTTATCCTCTCATACAAACTCAGAAATAACTTCACTGAATTCAAAGTACTTACACCAGGGTCAATTAAGTGTTACATCAGAATCAAGTTCAATTGAATTACAGTGGTGTAAAATAAAAGCTTCACTAAGGGAGAAACAGTTTTGCAGAACCGAAGGGGCATCCACACTCTAGTTAGCAGGAGCGCATTTCAAGGAACCTATAATTGATAAATGTTTTCCATTTGTCTGATCTGAATTCAATAATTAATAATAGCAAAGCCATTATAAATATTTGTCAGACTGTGATCTTACATAGGATGTTGACTTAAATTTGTATGCCATTGTAAAAGCCTGTGTCAAGTATGTCCAGCATTTGTAGGATGGCTTATAGGGCCCAATCCCATAAATACCCACAGAGGAATCCTATTAAAAGTTAATGGAGATTGTGAATGTGGCAAGATTACAGGCCCCAAGTTTTGTCCAACTGGGCTGAGGATCTTGTGGTTTATATATTTTATTGTTCTGTGGTAAGCCATATATTATTTAAGGCTATAAACCATTCTATTTCTCACTTAATTCCATCTCCAATAGTTTATGACAAAGAAACTTTAGTTCAAAATGTTGTATTTCATTTCATTCAGTTTAACAGCTTGATTTTGACTTGTTTTTAAATTTATCTTTCTCCCCACTTAATATTATTATATTTAGATCATTTTATGTTAAGCTTAATTAACTAATTATGCCTTTATTGTGATCTTTTAAGAGTCATTTACTTAGTTGTTAGTATACTAAGTGTTTGATTATTAAATGGGAATTTATGAGTGGTTTTAGGAGCTTAATAAGTAATTTAATTGGTATTCATTGATTTATTCATTGCATGTAAGTAAAGGATAATAAGGACCTGAGAGTGGGTAACATTAGTACACAGAGTGCCAGGAGGCTAATTGCTGGCTATTTTGTTGCAATTTTAAATGCTTTACTTTGATGCTGATATTGGAATGTTTTTACAGAACATGTACAAGCTGGTAAACTTAATAGACCTGCCTCTATGTAAAGCAAATAGGGAATTACTTGTTTCTTAGACAGAATTTTAATTTTAATTGCATTAGCTTGGCAATGTAAAGCTCTAACTGCTACATGGGAAATGTGTTTGGTCAGGTGCCAGCAAGGTTATCCTAGATTCTTAACCCTTTACAGGTGAAACGATTTTTCCTCTGGCCAGGAGGGATTTTAAAGGTGTTTACCCTTCCCTTTATATTTATGACAGTTCCTCTCAGTAGACTCCTCCATTCCTACTAGATCTTTCTGTGCTTAATTTGTCATGAAATGAAAGAGGTGCTGGGACTTAAGCAAATTTTGTTACGTTTGTAACTGATGCAGCAAGCCCAGTGCTGCCAGGATTATGAACGGCCAAGCCTAAAGTTGCCAGGGCTCAGCCTTGGCAAGTCCCAGTACAAATTAATCATTGATCTCTTTGTGAGCCTGATTATCCCATCCATGAGCCCAGTAGTAACTGATGAACTTGGCAAAAATCAACCAAAAAGGTACAATCTTCAGTACAATCATGAAATGAGAGAGAACCTGATCTATTTAGGTTGGTCACTTAAGGGTTTGTCTACACAGCAACTGGGAGTTTGCTTGGCACACATGCTAGTTCTGCTCAAGCTAGTGTGCTAAAAATAGCAATATGGCTGTAGAGCAGGAATGGGCAAACTTTTTGACCTGAGGGCCACATCAGGGTTGCAAAATTGTATGGAGGGCCGGGTAGGGAAGGCTATGTTTCCCCAAACAGCCTGGCCTCTTCCATCTGTCCCCTCCCACTTCCCGCACCCTGACTGCCCCCTTCCAGGACCCCCGCCCCTAACCACTCCCTGGGACCCCACCCCCTATTGACCCATCTCCCTTCTCCCTGTCCCCTGATTGCCCCTATCCACACCCCCACCCCCTGACAGGCCCCCTGGGATTCCCACGTCTATCCAACCCCTCTGTACCCAGTCCCCTGACTGCCCCCCCAGAACCTCCACCCCATCCAACTGCCACCTGCTCCCTGTCCCCTGACTGCCCCCCCCAGGACCCCCTGCCCCTTATCCAACACCCCCTCCCTGCCCCCTTATCATGCCATTCAGAGCAGCAGGAGCTCACAGCCCGGCCAGAGTCAGTCACGCCACCACACTGCTCGGCAGGAGTGGCGGGCCAGAGCGCTGGTGGCATGGCGAGCTGAGGCTGTGGGGGTGGGGGGATAGAAGGGGAGGGGCCAGGTGCTATCCCAGGGGCCGGTCAGAACGTTCCCACGGGCAACAGTTTGCCCACCTCTGCTGTAGCGCCATGGACAGCAATACGGGCTAGCCACCTGAGTACAAGCATACTCGACTCTGTTGGATACATTCTCAGATGGCTAGCCCACACTGCCACGCTCTCAGTGTTATTTTTAGCATGCTAACTGAAGCAGAGCTAGCAGATCTGTCTACCCACACTGGGAAGCATGCTCCCAGCTACTGGGTAGACATAACCTAAATGAATACAGGGGGGTTTAGGGAGAGAAGGAGCTAGATATGTGTATCCAGTGACTGCTAGTAGAAACTGTTGTAGGATGCAGAAATGGAGGCAATCAAAGGTCAAGTTCTTCCCTTGAATTTTAATTCCCTGACCCCTAAAATTATAACATCAGATTTGGTGTCCCTAACTTTCTGACATTACCCGACACCTTTGTGATTTTTGATAACTACTTAGCAATTAGATATGCATTGGGAATCTATAATTTGCACTTATCTAGTTCAGTCCATAGCTCTCTTTAAGTATACGCAGTGATTTTCTGAAGGAGCTATTACCACTACAACCGTTCCCTTTCGATAGTAGACAAGCTGCCGCATAGTGCAGAGCTTGTGAGATGAAGTGCACAGAGAAAAAAAGAAACATTCAAAATTCCCTTTTCCCTTTCTTGTGCCACCAGCACACAGATTTGGTCCCAACACATGTAATAATTTTAACATTAAAAAGGAGACACAAGAATTAAAACCTAAATTAAAACTTTAAAACTGTCATTTTAAAATAATGGACTCTGTTCTGAGTTATTCAAGTATAAATCTGGAGCCACTATATTGACTACAATAGAGTTACTCCAAATTTACAGGGATGTAAATAAAATCAGAATTTTAGAAAATGAGCTTAAAAGTCTCCTATTGTGACCAACATTGCAGTTCTTTTTTACTCAGTTCACCTGTTTGGCTGTTTGGAAAAAGAACTTGCAAAGGCTCCTTGATGTAGCCTACTTTGTGTTATGTGATATCATTAACTTTCCGATATGTAAGGAACAGCACAAAATAAAATCTCAAATGTCCCTTGGGAAACACTTTCTGCTGGTAATAAGTATCCTTTTATGATACCAAAGAAAAATGCTTAGAAACATGCAACTCTCTGATTTACATAATTGATATATACTAGGGGAGAAATATTATATATCTCTTTCAAAGTGAACCTTAAAGGCCTTATTTTATGAGCCCCTACTGAATATTTTTACTTGTTTCACAAATGTTCGAAAACCTTTACAATAAAAGACTTTAATTATCTTATCCTTTGTAAACCTTCCCAGAGAAGAACATATAGTTAGGCTTCAATAATAAGTTTCTTTATAGCATTTTCTGAGCTAGCAAATATTCCCTTGATGGTATCTTTAAATTCTGAAATTGTTTAGCTACATCTCTGCATTTGGGTCAACCATTTGACCAGCAAAGCCACCAGCTGTTAGCAAGTCATTTATTTTCCCTTGATAAATCAATAGAAAGATGCTGAGCTGTCAGCTTTCAATGTACCTAAATTGAGAAATTACTTTTATTTGTCAAAATATCTCAAATACAAAGGGAAGCTAAAAGTGTGTTTTATTCTGCATTTTGTAAGGTAACTGTTTTGATAGGACTGGATGAATTCATTTACACATACCTCAGCAGTAGAGATGGAGAAGATTTATTAGATCACCCAGTCCATCTCTCTGCCAATGAAGTCTTTTTCCCTATGGTAATTTTCAGTGCAATCTAGTTTTAAAGATCCCAAGCATTTCACCACCAGTGAATGCAGCTCACTATCAGGAAGTTTTTTTCAGTTTACAGACTACATAGTCACAGTTCCTTATTTGAACGGGGGTGGGGGGAGGAGGAAAACCTTACTTGGTGACAAGCAAGGTAGGCTATTTCCAGCAGTTAACAAGAACATCTGAGGTGTAGCTTGTCACCATGTAAGGTTTTCCTCCCCCCCCCCCCCGCTGCTGGTGATGGCTCATCTTAAGTGATCACTCTCCTTACAGTGTGTATGATAAAACCCATTGTTTCATGTTCTCTGTGTGTGTATATAAATCTCCCCACTGTATTTTCCACCAAATGCATCTGATGAAGTGAGCTGTAGCTCACGAAAGCTTATGCTCAAATAAATTTGTTAATCTCTAAGGTGCCACAAGTACTCCTTTTCTTTTTGCGAATACAGACTAACACAGCTGCTACTCTGAAAAGTGTTCATAGACTCGGTTCAGAATTGGGTCTTCCTTTTGGGCACTATTGAAGTCCACATCTCATGTCAGTGTATCCCACTCTCAGAGATTAGGGGTCCTCTGTTCCTCCACTACTGGGTCCTCTAAAGAGGGGGCCCTCTCTGGAGCACTTGTTTTCCTTAGTTGAGTCAGGTTGCCCATCTCAATCTAATTTCGTTCCTCCCCCTGGAGATCTCCTTCTTCTCTGAAAAGGCTGTCAACCTAGACTTTTAAAATTTCCTTGAAATACTCCAATTCGCACCCTAGAATCACTGGGTACACTAGTGTAGGGGAGACTCCAACCCATAGTATCCTACTGTGTCCCCTTACTTCAAGTTGTGCTTCACTGATGGGATATGGTTGCACATCCCTGTGGTCACACTGGGGGTAAATGTCATCACAGCCACGCCATTGACTCTCACCAGGATGGTCAGTTTGGCAGCCCTTTTCTTCCTGGCTTGGGTGTCCACTGTACAGGAGTGTCCATAAGAACACTTCATGAAGGAGCAGTCTCACTAGAAATGACTAGACTGACTGCATGAAAAACGGGGGAAGCTGGGAGATTCCCTCTTTCCCTTCCCAGCAGCAGGAACTGGGGACGTCTTCCTTCAGGCTGGACAAGGCTTTGGGGTTCTCACCAGCTGGGGCCCCAATGTCTGAGGTCATTCCCATGCCATTGCTGGGTCACAGGTTGGGATCAAAGACTGTTGTTCCCAGGGAACATGGTTCCTGGTAGCAGTTCAAGTCCTCAGACGTGGCACCTGTGGCCCTAGGCACTGCAGAATAGGTGGCCACTCCCATGACACCTTCCATGGCTAGGAAGTTTTCAGCCATACTGATCACCTCAGCCAAAGTCCTGGGCCAGTGTCATAGCACCCACTCTCAACTCACTGCTGGGAGAATCTAGATGACCTGCTCCAAAATTACTTGCTCAGCCACTTGTTCCCCCATCTGGTCTTCAAGGCGCGGGGCAACTGCCGATGTTCGGTGCCCGGTGGAAATCTTTCTCGGCAAAAGTTTTGACGGAGGGTCTCAAGAGTGATGTCAAAGGTGCCTAGGGTGACTGCTTTAACTTTAGTGTAGTCCTGTGTCTCCATCGTGTGAAGGCCTCAATAGGCGGCCTGGGCCTAGCCCCGTGAGGTACAGGACTAGTAGGATAGCTCAATGCTCTAGGAGCCAACATGCCATTGCCACAACTTCCTGAAACATGAGGAGGAATGCCACTGGGTCACCCCCTGGGACCCGTCTTTGTGAGCTTCACTTCCCTTTTCTTTTTACAAACCTTATATTAACCTGCAATTATTTAAGCAAATCATGCTATGTATGACACCCTCTTATTCACCACTGTCATGTAATTAGGATATGTTTTGTACAAAGTATGCCTTGTGAGGTATCATTCTAAAAATCTTGGTCTGCTAGCTAGCACATACAATCCAATGAGATATTAATGTCTATCTTCGTTTGTGAAGTTATAAAGTTTGGCTATGTATGTGTTACTGAAACATGTTGTGAAGTTGAAAACATCCACAAGCATGGATGTTTCATGTACAACATTAAAAAGGCCAAACTATGTTAATGGCTTATTGAGGAGATACATACAAGCACAAGGATTAGCCCTGGAACTGTGTAGAATAGAAATCTATCAGAGATAGCACTACAGAATGGGAACTGTTTGACACAAATCACAGCAGAAGAGCTTTCCAGCAAGTGGGAAGAAGATATAAAAGGGGGAAATGACATCATGATGGTATCTCATTCTCCCTACAACAACACACCTGGAAACACCTGAGGAACAAAGCCTGAACTGGGGGAAGTAATGGTCCCAGGCTAAAGGGATTTCTAGCCTGTGTATGAAAACCTGGGAAACCCAAGATGCAAAGCAAAGGCAGCTTATGCCTTAGGAATCTTCCAGCCTGTTTATCACTCAGGGTGACAATTTACTAATTCATATCCTATCTATCTAGTATGTTATGGTCAGTTTGCATTTTTGTTTATTTGCTAGTTAATCTGCCTTTATCTGCTTGCTATCACTTAAAAGCTATCCTTTTGTAGTTAATAAATTTATTTTATGTTTTAATCCAAACCAGTGTATGCTTGACTAAGGTCTGTGGAGAAAATCTCAGCTTGGTTACCACAAGTGTGCATGGTCCTCTTCACATTGAGAGAGAGACAGACTGGGTGTTAAACCCATTTACGGGCCAGATTTGACCAGGGCAGGACAGTACTGCTCTGGTCTCCTATGCTGGTGGTTCGAGAACCTGCATGTAACTGCAGCTGGGTGTATCGCTACCTGTGTGAATGCTGGTGAAAATACAAGCTTGGAGAGCTTTACAGCTTGTCACAGCAGCACAGTGGGAGAGGGACCCCAGGCTGGTGGGTCAGAGGGCCCAGTTCCAGATGGCACCGGGGGGGAACCAGTCATAAATACCACATACAGTTTCGGGTGAAACATCAGCTAGCTAGGATTATGTATAGATCATGTGTTTGGATTCATACATAATTATAAGGCATATACATACCACAGTGTTGAATACAGTGTAACGATCTGGATAGATGAGTAGATACACTATGGTCATGAAGTTAAAATAGAGGGGGAAAATAATGTTTGTTTGTGGGCTGTGGAAGGAGTTCTAAGGTTTTCTTCATCTTCTTTCTTTCTCTTGCTATCTCTCAAGTCCTATAAGGCTTACTGTTTCATGTGCTCAAATATACAAAATAGCTGCATACCCTACATTACATGAATATGAAGGTGATTGTTTTTCTCAGCAGTAGAAATAATTCACAAGGTATTTCTCTTTTCAGACTTATTTTTTTTCTGACAGTTCAGATTAGCAGGGTTTGGAAGTTGGTAGCAGTAAGTGCCACTAAATCAGAGAAAGTGAGGAAAAACTGCTTTTTTTGATGCACACACTGAGAAAATAGCCTTAGAAACAGATCAATTATGGTAAAACATTTTACTTGCATATGACAATAAACATCAGTTTTGCAAATACTGTGGAGTTAAGGCAATGGACAGAGACTGGATTACAGGGAGCAGGCAACAGGGAGCAGGCAACTATTCCTTGCACCCTTCAGATGGGGAAGGGCAGTTGGTAGGGAGCTGGAAGTAGGAGTATCTAGGGGACCCAGACAGGAGTGTAGGAAGGAACCTGGGATGGAAGAGGATTGCTACTGGTTGGCATCAGCCGCATTAGCTCAGGTATCCATCCTGTCTCCCATTAGTATCTATCTCCTGGGTTGACCCCATTCTGTTTTCACATTAACTACTGTTCCTCCATTAGCTCCTAGCTTTCCCCAAGTAACCTCTAATCTCACCTTTTCCTGCTATAGTTCCTTTGCCTCTTCCCCCCTTCTCCTCCTGTACTTCCTGTCACCTGCTTTCCCACCCCCAGTAGATCCTGGTTTTTCCTTCTGCCCCCTACCCACCCCACCAGACCAGTAGCCCCTTACCACTGCCCTTGGGCACAACCTTCTCTCCACTGGGTTCCATGACTGGGGAGGATAGGAGTAGAGAGCCTGCCCCCTGAAGAGGTGCCACAGTGGCCCCTGGTGGTGGCCAAGATGAGCTGCAGACCAAGTCCCCTGATGATCCAGACCTAGCTGAAGGCATGACATGCTGCCAGTTGGTCTACACCAGTTGGTCAGCAGCTCCATGGGGAGCTGGAGCCTGGCAGCCCTCTGATTCCTTCCTTCCAAGTGGCTCCAGGGCAACAAGCTAGGTGGGCTGTCCCAGACCCAGTGCTTCCAGTAGAGCTGGGTGGAGTGCAGTAATTCTGTTTTGTGAAGAATTTTGAAATTTTGTTTCAAACTGGAGGAAACAAAAAATTTAAGTCTCAAAAGCCTTCATGAAATGGAATTACTGTTCTTCAGCATTTGTTACTATGGTAAATCTCACTATGGGTGGCTGCTGGTATCGTTTGGAGACAAAAAATACCCACATGGAAAAGGACATCTTCTATTCTGGTACAGGTTCACATAGAAAACCAATCAGCCTCCATCTTGGAAACTTTCACAGACACAGAGACCCAGACATATACCTGCCTACCCAGACCTTGCTGGAGCATGCTCAGTAGAGCATGCTTAGGCCTGCTAACAGTTAATAACTATGCTCACATTGGCCACCAGGTGGCAATAAGCATAACAAAAATATCTACATTATTCTCTTCCCTCTTTGAAGTATTAGTAAGAATAAATTTAAAACACTAACATTATGACAACAAAAGAAAAGATCCTAACTAAGAGGTTGACGTGAATTGCTCTAATCCTCAAACAATTGCAAGGGATTATTCTGCCCTTTCTAGCATAGTTGCCTTACTACAAGTCGAGTTTATCTCTAGATTTGGAGATTTCTTGAGCAGAGAAGTGGAAACACCTGGTGTCCTTGATCAGTAGCAAGTGCAGAAGGATTTTCTGATAATACAACTGTCTCTGCAAGCTTAATTTACAAGTCTGCTGTAGTAGTTGGTACCAGGTCTTCAGCAATCACACTATTTCTGGATGTAGCAATGGAGTAATCCAATGACTCAATAACATCTGGTACCTCAACATCCAAATGAGAACTCTCTACAGGCACTGAATATGGTACTGAAGTTGAACACAATTATGATGTCTATAAGTGTGCATCCCATCTGATAACTCCATCACCCAAGAAAATGGGCCTATCTACAGCTAAAATGCTCATAAACAGCCAGGGTCACTGCAAAATTTAAGAGCATATACTACATTACCTACACTTAACATTCTTGGTTATTGTCAAGGTTCCTTCCCCACTCTGAACTCTAGGGTACAGATGTGGGGACCTGCATGAAAACCCCCTCAGCTTATTTTTTACCAGCTTAGGTTAAAACTTCCCCAAGGTACAAACTATTTTACCTTTTGCCCTTGTATTTGTCGCTGCCACCACCAAGCATCTAACAGATATATAAATGGGAAAGAGCCTGCTTGGAAATGTCTTTCCCCCCCAAAATCCTCCCTGAACCCTACACCCCCTTTCCTGGGGAAGGCTTGATAAAAATCCTCACCAATTTGCAGAGGTGAATACAGACCCAAACCTTGGATCTCAAGAACAATGAAAAAAGCAATCAGGTTCTTAAAAGAAGAATTTTAATTGAAGAAAAAGTAAAAAGAATCACCTCTGTAAAATCAGGATGGTAAATACCTTACAGAATAACCAGATTCAAAACACAGAGAATCCCTCTAGGCAAAACCTTAAATTGCAAAAAGACACAAAAACAGGAGTATACATTCCATTCAGCACAGTTTATTTTATCAGCCATTTAAACAAACATAATCTAACGCATATCTAGCTAGATTACTTACTATGTTCTAGACTCCATTCCTTTTCTGTTCCTGGCAAAAGCAACACACAGACAGAGAGAGCCTTTGTTTCTCTCCCCCTCCAGCTTTGAAAGTATCTTGTCTCCTCATTGGCCATTTTGGTCAGGTGCTAGCGAGGTTATCCTAGCTTCTTAACCCTTTACAAGTGAAAGGGTTTTTCCACTGGCCAGGAGGGATTTTAAAGGTGTTTACCCTTCCCTTTATATTTATGACAGTTATGCTCATACATCAGAGTATAAGTTTTGTGCTATCTGATTTTTTTCTCACTTTTGCAGTTTCATCAAGGTGTAGAGAGTCCAGATGAGTTCTTAGTTACCTTCCCATTAAGAGTTCTGCAGGTGACTTTCCTGTTGTTGCTTGTGGTGTCATGCAAGATTGGAAAAGAAGACTGGCCAGCTTGGCTTCTATGCTACCATATGTCATCTACTTCATTCCCTCTTTTATAATTTGCCCAGCCCTTTCTACTAGGCCACCTGGCCAGCTTGGTGCCTATGCCACCTTATTCATTCCCTCTTTCATGGTTTGCACAGCCTGCTCCACTAGACCATTTGAAGAAAAATGGCGTGGCACAGTTATAATGTGTTTGATCGTGGGTTTTTCTTCATAAATTCCTGAACTACAGCACCAGTGAACTGGGTACCATTGTCACTCACTGTTGTCTGAGGCAATCCAAAAATGGAAGATGTAAGTCAAAGTTTATCAAGTGTAGCTTTGGCTGTAAAAGAGGACCTCAATCCCTTTTGAATGAGCAACAATAATTATTAAAAAAATTGCCCATAAATGGACCAGCATAGTCTACATGAAACCTCACCCAGGGTTGTCAAGGCCACACCCATTGGTGTAAAGGAACTTTCAGTGGAGTATGAGGGCTGGATTGGGAAACCACACAATGTTGCACAAAAGTCTTTATCTCCTGCTCCATTCCTGTCCACCACATATAACTGTGTGAGAGCCTCTTCATGAGTATAATGCCAGGATGTACTTCATGTAACAACTTTAGCATTACTGGTCTACTTACTGGAGGTATGATCACTCAGGACCCTAATAATAATCAGACATCTTAGACACTTAAATACTCCTTTTGGGAGTAATAAAGTTGTAGTTCAGTGCTTACCCTCTCTGTCCAGCAGTTGTAACCATTCTCTGCACTTGAGACAATAATGGGTCCCTATCTCTCTCGTTCTCTTTTATTTGTGTTGCATTGGTTAGCAAAGTGGACAGTATGGTTGCTGTATGCTGAAGTACTTTTGGCAGGGTATCCAGTAAAGTCTACACAGAGCATTTCCATTACCCAAAGCTTTTCCAGGTTTATAATTAAATGTATAGTCACAATATAATAAGGTGAGTGCTCATCTCTGAAATCTGGCAGATGCCGTAGGAGGTACAAGTCTGTGCTCACCAAATAGACTTTTCAGAGTGTGTGTATGTATCTGAATATATAACAACATGCTTTAGAGGTAAGAGTGGATCTTCTTTACCCCCAAAACTACTGCTAGCCCTGCTCATTCTAGTTGGGATTTTTTTTTCTGCTGGAGCTAATAACCTTAATGCATAACTGATGGGACTCTCAAATCCATCTGACATTCAGTGGGCTAGTATCACTCCTACCCCTTGTAATGAGGTCCCAAAAGACAGTACTATGTCTTTCTGGCTATCATAATGAACTAAAAGGTTTGATGACATAAGCAATTTCTTAGCTTCTGCAAAAGCTATTTTTTGTTTTTGACCCCACTGGCATTTTACCCCTTATTGTAACAGTTTGCGGAATGGAGTCAATATGGATGCCAAGATGGGTAAATTTTACCACAGTAATTTAGCAGGCATAAGAAGGATTTCATTTCAGACCCTGACTTTAGTGCTGGTGCTTCAGTAATGGCCCGTACCTTCTCATTTACTGAAAAAAGGCTAGTTGTATCAATTTTTGTGCCCCAGGTAAATGACTTCAGCAGCATGAAAAATATACTGCTCCCTCTTTAGATGCACACCTGCATCAGCTAATTTTTGCAGTACCTGATCCAGGTTTTGTAAGTGTTCTGACTCAGATTCCCTTGTAATACCCCAGCAAGGTATACACAAATATATGGCATGCCTTTGAATAAATTGCCCATTGACCTTTGAAAAATACCCATAGCTGCTGACACTACAAATGGGAGATGGTTGTAACAAACCAACCCTTTGGGAGTGTTGATCATTAAATAGGGTTTAGAGCTATTATCCAGAGGGATTTGGAGGTTGACATTAAGTTAATGATTTTTAAGTGGATTTTTGTGACAGTTTCCCCTCTCCCAGATAATGTAGTGTACAGGTCTCCAATCCTGGGACGCAGGTATGTCTCTAACTTGACCACACAGTTGACTGTGAACCTTGTAGTTCCTGCATATCCTCTCTCTACCATCTTATTTCAACATTTAAAGAAGAGGCACAGTCCAGTCTGAGAACTGGATAGGCTCAGTAATACCAGCTGTCTGTAATCAGTCCACTTCTTGGCCAACCTTATGGTGTATGGTACTTGACTTGGCTTAAGGAAACATGATTTAACATCTTGATCCATGTAACTTCTACCAGTGACTTTCTGACAGATTTCTGTTACCAATCTGCCATGGTGTCAGGTGATCAGGCTGACACCGCAGGATCATTGGGGGGGAAGGGGGCGGAGATGATGAAACACACAAAGTGTCTAAATTTTAAAGCTTTATTGATAAAATAATAAAATAACAGTAGAGAGTGATGGGTGCTCCCCATGTCACTCAGAGGAAGGAAGAAAGTATTAGTGCCCCAAGCCCTAACCCACTTTCATACTCACACATGCACTACCCAAGACTGGCCAGGTCTGGGTGTAATGTAAGAAGGGGAGCCGGGGGGGTGGATGGGAGTTCTTGTCCTGGGCCCAGGTCATCCAAGGTCCACTGCAAATCTCTGAATTGCTCCAGCTCTCAGGAGGGTTTTAAGTCCTGGGCTCCTTTGGGGGTGTTCAATTCCATGATCTCTGTTCCTGGTGCAATTTGTGCCAGTCCAAACTGGCTTTCTGTGGAATCTTTCCCTTTCCCAAAACTCGGCTTCAGGGACGTCTGGCTCGGCTCCCCTTCTTGTTGTCTCGTCTGTGTTTTCAGACTCTGCAGCCCTGGGCTTTGTTTTCTTTTTTGCTGGCCTTGCTGTCTTGCAGGTGCTTGTCTGTGCAGTTGGATTTTCTTTCTCATGCCTATTCAAGTCCCCCATCTTTCTCGGCTTGCAGCCAAACATCAGCTGTGAGCTGCAATCTTGGGCTGGCTGGGTCTAGCCTCTTATCTTCGAACTGAGCTAGCTGAAGTGTTGAATTAACTCGTTCTCTCCTCTCTTCTTCTTCCCCCTCCTTCTCGGTCTCTTGTACCCTGTAAAGGAAAATTCTACTCCCCACTCACACACCTTTGACCCTCCCCCAAATGCTTTGTGATGCTTGCAACAGCATTAGCCATATACAGGCTGATCTGCCTTCCCAGCGGAACCCCTGAGGTTGTGACAACTTCGTTCAAAGTACTGAGAACCTCCGTGAACCGCTCTGAATGTTTTTCAGTAAATGCCTCTACATCTAGTGCATGGATATGGTCAATGCCTGCTGTAGCTTGTAGAGATGATGTTTGCTTGTGTCGATATAAAAATGTGCTGAAATGTAAGTTGGACAAGAAATGTATTTCCTAAAAATAGGCTTGACAATAGTCAAGTGAGGCCTGGTAAAATATGAGTGAAGTGAAACAATTCAGAAGCAAATTGGAAATAAACTAGGACATAACCCTAGATCAAATTGTAAACATGTTTTGGTCAGAACTGATTTTTATGAGTGCTGTAAAGTGGTTGCGGTTCTCTCCCCGTCCATCAGGGAGGAAGACCACGCTCTCTCACTGCAATACTTCTAGAGTGGCTCCATTCTGGGGAGAATTAGCCAACAGTTAATAGCTCCAAGCCTGCAGTCCAGGCCAGGCAGCAGTAAGTATTTAGGCCCCTCAATCAGGATGGCACTGTAATCAGCACATGGCTCTGGCTTGCGGTCAGGCAGAGAAGTAGTGAGTCTGTTTGCCTGGGGCCCTCACTCATGGTGGGAGAGCAATCAGCTAAGGGCTCTGGTCTGAATTCAGGCAGAGCAGTAGTGAATCTATCTGTCCAGGATGCTCACTCAGGTTGGGGCAGCAATCAGGTAATGGCTCTAGCCTTCAGTCAGGTGAAACAACACAGCAGTCTAGGGGGGATTAGAGCTCTAGCGAGAGAGCCAGCCAAACCTCTGGTGTCCTAGCTTGGGCCTCCTGGCCTAAAGGTTGGGAGGCTGCCACCCCTTACGGTGGCATGGCAGGGGGATGCAGGACCACTGCGTCCCAGCCCAGGGCCCTAACAGTGGCAGAGTGGTACACCACTGGGTCAGCGGGGAAATCCGCCCATAGCACGCTGGCCGGCTTGCAGTTAGTAACACAGCCAAACCCTATTTAGCTTCCCTGGACTCCTTCCTACACTCCCAGTCAGTGGGTACCTGGGTTCCGGGTTGTCATTCACCTCACTGGGATAAACGGTGAGTGGCAGCCCCAATAGCTCCTCAGCATCTCTATTGTTTGGCAGCTCTGGCAGTCCCTCTGGGTCTCTGACACTGTAGAGGTGTCTGTCAGGTCCAGGCTCCAGCAATGCAGGGGATGGACAGGACGTCCTCTGGCAGCTCTCTTCCAGCTGAGCTTGAGGGCTGGCCTTTTATATTTACAATTCCTGTCCCACCCTGCTGCTTCTGGTGGGGCGGCTGGGGGTGACCCAGTTCTGCCCACCAGGGGGCAATTGCGGTTCTCTCCCCATCCGTCAGGAAGGGAAACCACACTCCCTGGCTATAGTGCTTTATATAAAATATTAATGCTTTGAAAAATGCTATCATCTATATTGATAGGGCATTGATGCAGATTTTAAATAAGATGAGGCTTAATATTAAACAATCAATGAGAAAGTAGAAAATATTTAATTATGATAAAAAGGTGAATTTAATGCTAATGAATTAAGAGTAGTTATTATAACTGATTATAAAAGGGTAGTAGACTGGTTTTAGATAGGCATTCCCATCCATCATCAGTGTGTCATTAGAGAAGGGATTATACGCATCGTTGTCATTCAGTGACTGATCACTCAATGGAGCTTTTAATAGAATCATAGAATCATAGGACTGGAAAAGACCTTGAGAGGTCTTCTACTCCAATCTCCTGCATAGGGGCCATGGGCAAGAGGCAAGGAGCAGGGCAGACCTGGGGTACAAGGCTGCGGAAGGGAGCTTGGGGCAAAGGGGAAGAAGCAGGGCTTTGTGGGCAATGGGGGGAGGGAAAAGGGAGGCAGCAGGGGCCAGGGAAGATGGGTGGGGAGCCCAGGGAGGCAGCAAGGGCCAGGGATGATGGGAACCAGATGGAGTGGCAGTGGGGGCCAGGGGAGCCAAAATACAAGTTATTCCAGGGCATCATTTTCCCTAAGGCCAGCCCTGACCCAGCAGCTGGGACCAGTGCAGAGAACTGAGCCACATGTTCCTGGCTATGTTTATTGGCTGAGGTATGTTTTGCAGAGAGATGTTGTTTGCTTTGTATTGAGGCTCGGCAGAATTCAATTTTTATTCTTTGATAACTTTGTTGGATAATAGCGCGGTTTATTTTTAAGGGTTTTTTTTAGATATTTGTCAATTTAAATGTTCACAGTAGTGCAAAATTATGGGTGTTAAGCATTTTACAATTGATATAAATTTGCACAGTTGTAAGAAATTGTGGCGGGTCAGACAATAATTATTTAATGACAGTAGATGTTGAGATACAAAAATGTAAAGCATAAAATATCAACACATACAAAGTAAATATCCTTAAATTAAAGTCTAATAAGTTCTCAAGTAGAACTTTTCTTACTTTGTCTTTATACACATTTTGAATATTATAGATGTGTGTGTGTGTGTGTGTGTGTGTGTGTGTGTGTGTGTGTGTGTGTACAGTGAAAGTGACATTATCTACATTTGCTGATAAAAATCTAATCTTTCCAAACCTATTTATTCTCAGTTAGATTTCAATAGTCTTAAACTACTACTGAAGAGGCTACCAGAAATTGGTTGCTTAACAGAGATTGTTTTATCAAAGGTGGAGCAAAAAATGTTATCCAATAAATTTGGGGATACTTGGAGTAGTATGTTAAATCAGGAAGCAGGCGAATAAGAAAGGTCTCGGGTACAGGTTTCACTGTACTATGTTTTTACTTATGCTGTGCACCTTTAACCAATATTTGATAGCATCTCTTTCTCCAGCAATATATATAATTCCTCTGGGTCTTGCCTTAACCCCTTCAGTTCACCAGGAATGTAAAATTCCTTTTTGTACAGCCCAAAGGTATTGAGCTGTATCAAGGCTTCAGCCTTCAGTTTTTTCTGTTTGTGAATCCCAGGACAAAGAGGTTAAAGTATTAATAACATTTGTCATATATTCTGGAGAAATGTTATGACTATATTTTCTAATTCTGCTTATCGAGTTTTGGGTGCCATTTAGTAATGGTGACCTTTACAATCCATATATTTTAAGCCTGGTTTATTCTTCCCTGTGTAATAAAAACATTCTTTGATGGACAACTATATCTCATCTCTGTGAATATAACAACACTTAAAATTCATCCTTCAGCTTTGTAATCTTTTAACATTGAGCACAGTGGGTTCTTACACATCATAAATACCTTCATTATCAGAAACATTTATACTTTGCATTTCTCTGAAAAAGGTCTCACTGCAATTATGGATCAATGTGTGGTAACTGCACTGCAATCTGAAACAACACATGTAGTACTAGGGCCCATTTGTCTTGAAGAAATGACAACCACTTTTTAAAGATTTTTTTTTATCCAAGCCAACGGCTGTGAAATTTACTCCTGATTGTCTTTAAATAAACAGAAAAACATATAACCTGGAACAGATGTGAAAATATTCTCAAGTGCATCAGGGAAAGGCTCAAAAACCGTTGCAATAACAATAAGCCTGATGAAATAACGGCCTCTTTACGCAAAAGGAACAGACAGTTCGGAGAATCATAGAGCAACTGTGCCTAGAAGCTGAGACTTGAAGAACTGGAATCATGTTTTATGCAAATCAAGGGAGAATCAAAACAAAATGGTATTCAATGTATAAAACCAGGTTGCCATTGAGGCTGATCTGAGCCAAGACCCACAGGCAATTTTATATCTGTTACAGCAGCTAAAAGAGATGTGACCTTACAAGAATGGGTCAGAAAAGGAGATACTGTGAATGGGAAAAAAATCCATTCAGATCATCCTGTCGAGCGGTTGTTAGGACATGACTTTGGATGAGCTAGCCATCACACTCACAAGAGGCCTCAGAGGTTCAGCGACTCCATCTCCCCTTCTCTGTATATCCTTCTTTCTTTCATTATATCCTCCTACTGGGTCCCTCCATCCCTCATTCTCAGTTTCACTGGATTCCTCCATCTCTCTTTGCTTCTCCCTCCAGCTGTCATTGCAGCAGGTGTTCCCTTAGTGAATATGCATTGCTTGTCCCCGGGATTTCTCTCTCCAGTGTTCCTCCCTTCATCTCCTTTCTTCTTCTACCATCTCTCTTTTCTTCTTCTGGTCCTTCCTAGCTTCTTGGCAGTGGGGAGGTTCTTCTGGGACCCTTTACTCAGCCTCACACATCCTAAGATTGGTCTGCATCAGACCACATGCACTGATAATAGTTAGGATGATCTGAGAGCTGGTTTTTTCTACCAGCCAGCTTCTTCCCAATTTACATCCCTCCTCACTGCCTAATCCCCTACAATCCCAATTTTCTCCTTCCCATAGATTTTTACCCCTTGTTCTCTGTTCCCCACTGACCTGTGCAAGATTTGCATAAGTCAGGATGCTGATGCTTATGCTAAGGGCCAGCACTGACATCTTCATTCCCCCATTGACAGGCAAGCTCAATGCCTGAAGCCAGGTAACTGCTTTCATACTTTCTCTGAAGTCAGCACCACAGACAGCAAACTGACAAGTAAAAGAAAATAAAACTTTTCATTTTTAGCTATTATTTGAAATAAAAAAAAATAATAAAATTGAAGGAAATTTCAAAATGAAAAGTCATTTTTGAATAAAAAATTGAAACATTTCATTTTAAAAATATCAAAATTAAATGTTTTGTGTTCATTTTTAGGGTTTCTTTTTTTTATTTCCAAATGAAACCATTCAGTGAATTCAACACAAATTTGTGAAATGTTTCGGTTGACTCGAAAAAAAATTTCATTCAGAAAGTCCGGCCCAGCTCTAACCATCACCATTAATTAAGCTGAAAGCTATCTAAAACAATAGGGTCCTTGGTCTTGACACCTCCTCATCAATTATTGGGAGTGGACTACATCCTCTCTATCTAAATTGGCCTTCAACATTGGTTCTCCACTTGTATGATAACTCCCTTCTCTTCATGTGCCAATATATATTTATGCCTATATCTGTAATTTTCACTCTATGCATCTGAAGAAGTGGGTTTTTTTATCCATGAAAGCTTATATCCAAATAAATCTGTTAGTCTTTAAGGTGCCACTGGACTCCTCATTGTTTTTGTGGATACAGACTAACATGGCTATCCCTCTGATATATAAAATAGGGTCCTAGTTCATGACTGGGGCTCCAAGGCACCTAGAATAACATTAGGATATTTATAATACAAATAACATATTATGATAATATGCTCTCTGCTGTACAATTTAGAACTAATTTGTACATTCTTTCATCAGAACGTTTCTCAGTAATAGAGCCACAAAATACAATTTCATTGACATACTGTATAGTATACCATTTTCATGTAAAAATTAATTAAACAGTTTTACATGGCATGTCTAGTGAATGGACTGAAAATTCAGTTAGTGCAATTTTTTTGCTTATGAAATTAAAAGTAAGGCTTTACAATACTCAGAACACTTGTATTACAATTCATTATTTGTTTCTGTCATGTACAACTTATTAGTTCAGGTCTGCTAATAAAGAAGCTCAACTCCAGGGGAAGCTGTAAAATAGTGTGGAAATCACACTTTACAGTACTCCATTAAAAGAAGTTGTAGCCTGTTCACAAAGGTTGATATACCCATGCTACCTGAATTCTTCCCCCTAGGCCCTGATCTTCAAAACTCTTTCTGGATCAGGTAACTCTGTAATGCAAATGAAACCTAAGTGCAGAGGTGAAAGTAAGCCGTTACACCCCGGTATGGCGTACCGGTAAGAGCCGGTGCATCGTACCGGGGTGGATCGGCTTAACCAGGAGCAAATTAAAGGGCCTGCGGCTCCCAGCAGCAGCTGGAGCCCCCAGCCCTTTAAATTGCTGCCAGAGCCCCACTTCCAGAGCCCTGGGGTAGCGGGCAGTGGGGCTGGGGCAGCGATTAAAAGGGCCCAGGGCGGTAGCGGCGGCCGAGCCCTGGGCCCTTTAAATCTCCCTGAAGCCCTGCCGTCACTTCCCCAGGGCTCCGGCAGGCTCTGGGATGATTTAAAGGGCCTGGGGCTTGGCCGCCGCCACCACCCTGGGCCCATTAAACCGCTGCCAGAGCCCCCAGCTGCCACAGTTACCCCATGGACAGGGAAGGAGGCACTTGCCGGTACACAGTGGGCCGGGGCTGGCTCTGACACCTCATAGCCCTGCCTCTTCCGCCTGAGGGGCCGCCCCTTCCAGGGGCCAGAGCCGGCCCCAGCCCAGTCCCCATACTGGTAATTTCACCCCTGCCTAAGTGGCTTAGTTACAAATGGCCTAATGAAGACTATGGCCAGGAAAGGGATGTAGGGGGCAGGCTAAGTTGCTCTGAAAGTTTAGGCAGCAAACCACCACATCTGTTTGGAGCCAGTATGCTTTTTTGTGAGTGTTTGGCTAAGGACAATGACACACAACCTCATCCACATTTGTGGGATAATGGTATACTCTCTGAGCACACATTGTGATAACTCATGAACCATTGACCCTCCAACTATGCTGTTTTAGGACATTTTCATCTAAGCACATATACACAATTCAGTGGGGGAAAAAAAGCATGAAAAGCACTTTTTTCTGCATCAGACAAGTATGTGGGGTATGAATGTATATCAAACATTTTGCACTATTCGTCTGTCTTTCTATGTACACGTTTGCTTCTAGTGAGAATATCTTGTAGTGTAATAGTGGTAACTATTTCTCCCTCACTAAACATGCTCACATTTAACGAGAAGATTCCATCATACCCATCATCTTGCCATGTTCTGCAACGTAGTACCCTTGTCCCTTGGCTACCATAGAAAACCAGCCACCACAGGTATACTTAGCAAACTCATCAATGGACCCTGCCATGTTTGCCCAAGGTCAGGTGACCAGAGGAGCCACCAGCAATGTGGTGAATGCAGTGCATTTGTATGCACTGACCACTCCATATTGATGTTGATGTGAAAATTGCATATAGGGTCATATTGAATGAGACCTTTGCTAGCTCTTTCAATTGGCCTGTCATAAATATAACTGGAAGGGAAATCAACTTTAAAATCGCTTCTAGCCAGAGGAAAAAAACCCTTGCACCTGTAAAGGGTTAAGAAACTAGGATAACCTCACTGGCACCTGACCAAAATGACCAATGAGAAGACAAGATACTTTCAAAGCTGGAGGGGGGGAGAAACAAAGGCTCTCTCTGTCTGTGTGATGCTTTTGCCGGGAACAGAAAAAGAATGGAGTCTTAGAATTTAATAAGTAATCTAGCTAGATATGTGTTAGATTATGTTTGCTTAAATGGCTGAGAAAATAAGATGTGCTTAATGGAATGTATATTCCTGTTTTTGTGTCTTTTTGTAACTTAAGGTTTTGTCTAGAGGGATTCTCTATGTTTTGAATCTGATTACCCTGTAAGGTATTTACCATCCTGATTTTACAGAGGTGATTCTTTTACTTTTTTTCTTCAGTTAAACTTCTTCTTTTAAGAATCCGATTGCTTTTTCATTGTTCTTAAGATCCCAGGGTTTGGGTTTGTGTTCACCTATACAAATTGATGAGGACTTTTGTCAAGCCTTCCCCAGGAAAGGAGGTGTAGGGTTTGCAGAGGATTTTGAGGGGAAAGACGTTTCCAAGTGGGCTCTTTCCCTGTTATATATTTGTTAGACGCTTGATGGTGGCAGCAATAAAGTCCAAGGGCAAAAGGTAAAATAATTTGTACCTTGGGGAAGTTTTAATCTAAGCTGGTAAAAATAAGCTTAGGGGGTTTCATGCAGGGTCCCACATCTGTAGCCTAGAGTTCAGAGTGGGGATGAAACCTTGACATGGCCAGTTAAAGGTTGGGGTTTTTTTTCCTTAAAAAATTAAAGAATTGTTTCTGAATGCATTTGGCAGGGTGGGCGGAAAACAAACTTCCCACACAACACAGGTAATGCAATTTTTTTCTTGACACTGGATGATGGGTAATCAATTTCCCCACTGTCTTTATGCTCTCCCTGACTTCTTTTCCAGGATAAGTCCTTAGTTTATTCAGTCACCAAAGCAGGCCTTTCCTGGCACAGAGCCAAATTCTGGATGCACGTTAAAAAGGCTGTCCACTCAGGCACTCTGCAGCACTTGTAGGTGACAGGCTCCTATATAACTGGGGGGAGGCACACTGCAGATCTACAATACCCACCATGACTTGCTGGGCCCTGTCCACATGGGGCTGTGCTTCAGTGGATTCATTTGTTTGATCTGAAGCTCATCTCTTTGCTGTGTGTGGGCCTGCAGAATCTTCCAATGTGGCTGCGCTACTTCCTAGCTAGCCAGTACTGCAGACACAATATGATTGTTACATTTTTTTCAACCTTTCATTGTTACTCAGAACTACTGTATGAATGAGGCCATATTGCCTAGGCCATAAGGATACTGGCTGGGAAGAGAAGAGAGCATATTTTGGGCATTCTAGTTTTTATTTCCTGTCTCTCCTCTGTCTCGGGTGGTTCATTTATTAAACTGTTGTTACTGTTTGTGTTGATTCACGGTGCAAGAAGACTCTGTGGAATCACAAAACTTGAACATTAACCCAGGATGCTCAGATACTTTTGCAATGCCCATTCATTTACACATTTGGTAGGTGAAAGACTAAATAAACACAAGAATAATAATTTACCCTTATATGTAGCCTTTCTTCCAGTGATCTTAAATGACTTTGCCAATGTTATGTAATTAAATTTCACAATTTAAGGTAAGGTATTTTTGTACAGATGTGGAGTCTCGGATAGAGAGTAAGGTCTTATTGGTTAGAGGTACTGAGCACACCCTACTCCAACCGCGTAGCAGTCAGCACCTCAGACAATGAACCCCTAAGTGCTTAGTCCAATGTATTACTATTTATTAGCTGTATTATGATAACAAGAATCTGGTCCCTATTGTGCTAAGCACTGCACAGACATGTGAAGAGAACATAGTCTCTGTCCAAGAAAGCTCACAATGTATATGACAAACAGGAGGCAGTAGAGTAGATAGACAAAAAAGACAAACAGGTGAGGGCTTGGTTGAGAGAATGAGCTAATGATAAAATAGAGCTTAGCAGAAAAAGCCAAAAAGCATACATCATCATTGTTTAATCAATGCCAGATGGGTTCACAGAACAACTCTATAGCATGGATATAGAAACCAGGAGGTATTGAACCCTAATCTGTGCTCTAGTTACTAGACTCTGATCCCCTCTGTTGGGTCTGGCTCTTAAATATTAATTCATTTAGAGAGAGAGCCTGGAAAAGGTGCAAAAGAAAAAAAATATGAAATTGGTTAGTTCTTAACCATCAAGAGATATAACTTATTAACTGTCTTATATCATCTTGGCCCATCATCTAATTTTTGTTTGTGTCATATTGCATCATGTCAATGTCTAGTTGCATACACTTCAGACCACACTTCGGGTATGGTGACTGTTTTTCAAAGGTTTCCAACACAATTTCAAAGGGCAAAATAATGGAAAACTAGTAACAATGCTGTAAATGTATACACAAGAGGGCTACACAACTACTTGTGTGCTGAGTTTATTTTTGCTTGATGTAACTTCTTGAAGCCGTAGCTATAGCATGAACTCTCTTGACACAGGTGGGAATTGTTTCTGGTGATTGATCTAATGAAGACTGTGCATATTTACTAATCTAGGTAAGAAACTTTGGGACACAGTTTCTTGTGCTACTATATGGTCCATCACATAGTAAAGTACAATATCCACAGTCATTTGTGTTCTTTTCATAGCTGTTGAACAGCTTTCATGGGCAGAAAGTGATACAAAAAATGGCATTATCTGCTCAACAGATCTGTGCCTTGGGTATAATTCCTAGACTTCTCCGCTTGCTGTATTAACAAAATAATACCTGGGTTCAGCAACTGAATCCAGGCTGGCATAGTGTTCTACCTGTGCCAATCTAGTTCCAGACATGAATCTAAAATGTTACTTCCATTCCCCTACCCTTACATTGCAGTCCAGGGCTGGGCAAATATTTCATTACATTTTTGGCCAATTCATTTTGTGAGTCAGTTTGCAAGATCCACTTTGGGATTGACATGTGATGTAGGAGTATCTAAGATCTTTCACCCTGAGGTCCACTCATGGTCGAGGGCTGAGCTAATGCAACAGCAGCTGCAAGCCAAAGAAGCATCAGGTAGCACTTTCCATTGAATGGGAGCCAACAGAGGCATAAGCTTCCGTCACCTTTTGGCTATCCTCTCTGTGTGACTGGGGCTTGGAGGAATGCAAATGGGCCTTACATCCACAAGAGATCCATTTGTTCTGTAGAAGACTTTACAGCAGTGTGGTGGGGCTATGTCTTGCACCTGGCAATGCAAGGACGTTGCCTGGGTGCCCTGCAAGGGAGGAGGGAATTGACCTGAGCATCTTCCCTAAAAGGCTTCTCTTTAGGCTCTACTACTGGCCCTGCCACTTGAGTTCCTCATCCCCTACGGTTCAAAGGAAAGCACGGCGAGTAGAATGTGATCTGTTTAACCAATCACAAGCAACCAACCCAACTGAAAATTCCAGAAAACTGATATGAAAATTATCACACATTTCAGACACCCTAGTACCAAAATAATTTCAAACAATATTTCATTAAACAAAAAGGAAAACTTCCTAAAATGTAAGGTACATTCCATGAACTTTCTACAAACTGGAAAATAGGCAAGTTACAACAGAAAGCACTATATCCATTACGGATATTTCACCCAGAGCTACAATGGAGTAGTAAAGCATTTGGAAAGTGCAAGCTGGATTCTAGTTTGATTCCTGCATCATTAACAACATTTTTAAGAAAGTTCCAATTTCAGAATGTCTTTATTTTATTACTGATGATGCACATGTCAGAAAAGGAACAGCTTGACTTCAAATTCCAGGTTGAGTCTGAAGAGTTTGCTGTCAGGTAATAACATTTTTCCTTTCAGGATGAGCCAATTTACTTTAGAAGTCCCTTGAGAGATATTAAAGAGTGAACCTCACAATGCCATTTTTATGGTCACTTTTTGCTCCTGCTTCTAGTGCATTCAATGACAAAATCCTTTTTGATTTCAGTGTGGGTGAGGAGCAGGCCCTTTAAGTTTATTTATATGGCCTGATTCTCCAAAAGGTATAGTAGACGGATATTCTTCACATTTCATGAACACCATTTCAGATTAAGATTTATCTGTGTTCCATACTTTCGAATGGAAAGTGTCCTTAAGGGGAAGATTTCATTCTACAGCAAAATATTTATATTTTTCCCCAGTCTCTCCCTCAAATAACCCTCCTAATTCAATTTAATGAAAAGATGAATGACTCCCCATTTTCCCACCAAAACATCTCCATTCACTTTTTAAATGTGAGGAAGTACAGTATGCATTACCATGGCCTGTGCTATGCCAGTCTGATGACTGTTCTGGAGAAAAGTAACAGCTGCAGCAGCACAGGAGCTAGCAAACAGAGCTGTAAAAAGGGGAGTTTGAGTGGAGTTTGTATTGTGGTGCTTGTTTGAGGTTTGCTTTTGCTGGGGGGGGGTGGTCTTTTTGGTGTGGCTTGTGTTTCCCAGATTAACAGGATTTAGGTGGGAAGGCGATGACAGATACAGAGGCAGCGGTGGGAGCGACTCCTGTAGTGAAAGACACATTGAGGATGACTGGATGTGGAAGCTGTGGTATGTACATGATCCTGGAGGGGGAACCGGTAAGAGTTTTTTCTGCATGAAATGCCGTCTGATAGAGCTGATGGAGGAAAAGATCCGAGGTTTGGAGATGCAGGTGGAAAGTCTGGTTGAGTTTAGGAAGGGGTTTGAGCAGATGATGGAGCAAAGATATGAGGTATCTGAAGGGAAAAGCTCAGACTCACGGATGGAAGCAGGGCTGGGGAATTTTGAGGGGAGACTGGGTGAGGAAAGTTGTCAGTGGAAGCATGTGACTAAAAGAACCAGGCAGAGGAAAAGACGGGCTAGTGAAGGAGCAATAGAGCTTAGGAACAGGTTTGCAGAGTTGGAAAATGAAGAAGGGGCTCAGCAGGTACTTGTTGAAGGTGGAAGGGTAAGGAAGAAGAGAAGAGAGGCTAGTCCTATAGGAAAAGCAGAAGAGTCAAGGGAGACTATACCAAATATGAGCCCCAGGAGGATACAGGATGGGTTGAAGAGCATTATAAGGGAAAATAGGAATGGAAAGAACTTGCAGCCAGAAGGAACAGGGGAGAGACTGGAGAATAGCACTGTCACCAGGAAAAGGCAGGTCTATGTGATCGGGGACTCTTTATTGAGAGGAATAGATAGGCCTGTAACTAGAGCTGATCCTGAGAACAGAAGGGTGTGCTGTCTTCCGGGTGCTAAGATACAGGATGTAGACCTGATGTTGAAAAGGATCCTAAAGGGAACGGGAAAGAATCCCCTAATTATCCTTCATGTGGGAACAAATGATACGGCTAGATTCTCGCTGGAAAGTATTAAGGGAGACTATGCTAGGCTGGGGAAGACGCTTAAGGAAATTGAGGCTCAGGTGATCTTTAGTGGGATGCTTCCTGTTCCTAGAGAAGGGTAACAAAGGTGTGACAAGATTATGACTGTCAACAGATGGCTTAGGCAGTGGTGCTATAAGGAGGGCTTTGGGATGTATGGCCACTGGGAGGCATTCACGGACAGAGGACAGTTCTCTCGGGATGGACTTCATCTGAGTAGGGAAGGAAATAGACTTCTAGGATGGAGGCTGGCACAACTGATAAAGAGAGCTTTAAACTAGGAATTAGGGGGAGATGGTTGGCAGATGTCCAGGTAATCTCCACGCCAGATTTTAGCATTGAGAGGGAAGAAGACGAAGTAAGAAAGGATACAGCCATGGGTAGGAGAATGTATATAAGGAGCGAGGGCGGTGTGGATACCAGTCTAATAGGTTATACTGGCTGTAGAATGACTGTGCCTAAGGGGGTACAAAATGTGAGGGAGGCCAAACAGCAAAAATTAAGATGTTTATACACCAATGCGAGGAGCCTAGGTAACAAAATGGAGGAACTAGAGCTACTGGTGCAGGAAGTGAAACCAGATAATATAGGGATAACAGAAACATGGTGGAATAGTAGTCGTGACTGGACTACAGGTATTGAAGGGTATGTGCTGTTTAGGAAAGACAGAAACAAAGGTAAAGGTGGTGGAGTAGCATTGTATATCAATGATGAGGTAGAATGTAAACAAATAAGAAGCGATGCAATGGATAAGACGGAGTCCGTCTGGGCAAAAATTACATTGGGGAAGATAACTAGTAAAGCCTCTCCTACGCTAGTGCTTGGGGTGTGCTATAGACCTCCGGGATCTAATTTGGATATGGATAGAGCCCTTTTTAATGTTTTTAATAAAGTAAATACTAATGGAAACTGTGTGATCATGGGAGACTTTAACTTCCCAGATATAGACTGGAGGACCAGTGCTAGTAATAATAATAGGGCTCAGATTTTCCTAGATGCGATAGCTGATGGATTCCTTCATCAAGTAGTTGCTGAACCGACTAGAGGGGATGCTATTTTAGATTTAATTTTGGTGAGTAGTGAGGACCTCATAGAAGAAATGGTTGTAGAGGATAATCTTGGCTCAAGTGATCATGAGCTAATTCAGTTCAAACTGAACGGAAGGATTAAAAAAAGTAAATCTGCAACTAGGGTTTTTGATTTCAAAAGGGCTGACTTTCAAAAATTAAGGAAATTAGTTAGGGAAGTGAATTGGACTGAAGAACTTATGGATCTAAAGGTAAAGAAGGCCTGGGATTACTTTAAATCAAAGCTACAGAAGCTATCGGAAGCCTGTATCCCAAGAAAGGGGAAAAGGAGTTGTAGACCAAGCTGGATGAGCAAGCATCTTAGAGAGGTGATTAAGAAGAAGCCGAAAGCATACAGGGAGTGGAAGATGGGAGAGATCAGCAGGGAAAGCTACCTAATTGAGGTCAGAACATGTAGGGATAAAGTGAGATAGGCTAAAAGTCGAGTAGAGTTGGCTCTTGCAAAGGGAATTAAAACCAATAGTAAAAGGTTCTATAGCCATATAAATAAGAAGAAAACTAAGAAAGAAGAAGTGGGGCTGCTAAACACTGAGGATGGAGTGGAGGTTAAAGATAATCTAGGCATGGCCCAATATCTAAACAAATACTTTGCCTCAGTCTTTAATAAGGCTAAAGAGGATCTTAGGGATAATGGTAGCATGACAAATGGGAATGAGGATATGGAGGTAGATATTACCATATCTGACGTAGAAGCGAAACTGAAACAACTTAATGGGACTAAATCGAGGGGCCCAGATAATATTCATCCAAGAATATTAAAGGAATTGGCACCTGAAATTGCAAGCCCATTAGCAAGAATTTTTAATGAATCTGTAAACTCAGGAGTAGTACCGAATGATTGGAGAATTGCTAATATAGTTCCTATTTTTAAGAAAGGAAAAAAAAAGTGATCCGGGTAACTACAGGCCAGTTAGTTTGACATCTGTAGTATGCAAGGTCCTGGAAAAAATTTTGAAGGAGAAATTAGTTAAGGACATTGAAGTCAATGGTAAATGGGACAAAATACAACATGGTTTTACAAAAGGTAGATCGTGCCAAACCAACCTAATCTCCTTTTTTGAAAAAGTAACGGATTTTTTAGATAAAGGAAATGCAGTGGATCTAATTTACCTAGATTTCAGTAAGGCATTTGATACCGTGCCACATGGGGAATTATTAGTTAAATTGGAGAAGATGGGGATCAATATGAACATCAAAAGGTGGATAAGGAATTGGTTAAAGGGGAGACTGCAATGGGTCCTACTGAAAGGAGAACTGTCAGGTTGGAGGGAGGTTACCAGTGGAATTCCTCAGGGATCGGTTTTGGGACCAATCTTATTTAATCTTTTTATTACTGACCTTGGCACAAAAAGTGGGAGTGTGCTAATAAAGTTTGCAAATAATACAAAGCTGGGAGGTATTGCCAATTCAGAGAAGGATCAGGATATTATACAGGAGGATCTGGATGACCTTGTAAACTGGAGTAATAGTAATAGGATGAAATTTAATAGTGAGAAGTGTAAGGTTATGCATTTAGGGATTAATAACAAAAATTTTAGTTATAAGTTGGGGACGCATCAATTAGAAGTAACTGAAGAGGAGAAGGACCTTGGAGTATTGGTTGATCATAGGATGACTGTGAGTGGCCAATGTGATATGGCTGTGAAAAAAGCTAATGCGGTTTTGGGATGCATCAGGAGAGGCATTTCCAGTAGGGATAAGGAGGTTTTAGTACCATTATACAAAGCACTGGTGAGACCTCACCTAGAATACTGTGTGCAGTTCTGGTCTCCCATGTTTAAAAAGGATGAATTCAAACTGGAGCAGGTACAGAGAAGGGCTACTAGGATGATCCGAGGAATGGAAAACTTGTCTTATGAAAGGAGACTTAAGGAGCTTGGCTTGTTTAGCCTAACTAAAAGAAGGTTGAGGGGAGATATGATTTGTCTCTATAAATATATCAGAGGGATAAATACCGGAGATGGAGAGGAATTATTTCAGCTCAGTACCAATGTGGACACAAGAACAAATGGGTATAAACTGGCCACCAGGAAGTTTAGACTTGAAATTAGACGAAGGTTTCTAACCATCAGAGGAGTGAAGTTTTGGAATAGCCTTCAAAGGGAAGCAGTGGGGGCAAAAGATCTATCTGGTTTTAAGATTCTACTCGATAAGTTTATGGAGGAGATGGTCTGATGGGATAATGGGATTTTGGTAAGTAATTGATCTTTAAATATTCAGGGTAAATAGGACTAATCCCCTGAGATGGGATATTAGATGGATGGGATCTGAGTTACCCAGGAAAGAATTTTCTGTAGTATCTGGCTGGTGAATCTTGCCCATATGCTCAGGGTTTAGCTGATCGCCATATTTGGGGTCGGGAAGGAATTTTCCTCCAGGGCAGATTGGAGAGGCCCTGGAGGTTTTTCGCCTTCCTCTGTAGCATGGGGCATGGGTGACTTGAGGGAGGCTTCTCTGCTCCTTGAAGTCTTTAAACCATGATTTAAGGACTTCAATAGCTCAGACATAGGTGAGGTTTTTTTGTAGGAGTGGGTGGGTGAGATTCTGTGGCCTGCACTGTGCAGGAGGTCAGACTAGATGATCAGAATGGTCCCTTCTGACCTTAGTATCTATGAATCTATGAAACAGATTTCAATATCCAGGTTAATTTATCCAGCAGTTTTCATCAGCACTAAGTTTAATCATCTTTGTTTTTGTTAAGAAAAACAGAGATGATAAAAGTACACTTTTCTATATGTTTTACCGAACAAAATGAAAAGTATTTTTATGATCTGTTCCTTGGACTGAAATGAAAAAATAATAATTTTAGTGAATAAAAAGAAGGTTGCATGTTCTGTTATTTTCTATTTGTGAAATTAATTTAAAACTTTCCAATGTATTTGCAAGTGCATGAGAAGATTGAGAAAATATGATGTATTTGGAGACCCCACAAAAATGCTGAATTTGTTTGACTGATTTGGTTATTTTCTAGACTCTGCAACTGGCATGGACTTTAAATCTCAATTTGTAAAGAGCACACATTATTAAAAAAGCAATTATCCATTTTTATTTTGTTTACATTGCACTGAAAATTTACATCATACTTTTACAAATCCTTTTTTTCATAAAAATATACTTCTTTACAAAAGTGTATGCATTAATATAAGAGGAGTAGCCAGTTGCAGAAGAAACATTTTTTAAACGAGATCTCAAATGTACTAACTTTAACATTAATGAATGAATCATAGTTATTGCAGTCATTTGAATAAACAAGAATAAATAACAGCTGATGGTAGAAAATAGAAAACAGCATCCTTTCAGTAGAATACAGTTTTTGACAGAATTGTATGAATTTTCAAAACAAAGTGTTGTAAAATGGTTTATAAGAAATTCATCAAACATTATAGAAATCGAAGCAGCAATCCTGGGTAGAATGATTTTTGGTAGGCACTCTCTATTATGGTAATAAAAAGTTCAGATTTTTCACAGAATTATTAATGCCTGAAAGGGACAGTAATTCACACTGGCTAACATACAGCATTTATGAGTCTAAAATTATTTCATGCTATAAAAGGAAGACAATGACCTACAACAAATAAATTACTGAGGTTACGACTGGATAATTCTGTTATGCAATAACTGTAAAACTAGAGATCACGTTCCATTGTTTGAGAATGAAATGGTTCCGCAATTTTTGAACCCTGCCATTTTAGGGTGGTGGTATTTAAATCATCTGGTGGATTATTCCTAATAAAACCATGGCTTTATGTTTAAAAAACACATCTTTCTATTGAATTGCTGCAATATATTCAGTTTTGAACAATTATTTTTAGGGGTTGCTTTCCTCACGTACTAACCTGTATACCAAAATAAAGCATTTTCAAATTCTGATTAGGCAAGGCTTGTGGGCCAGATCCAAAGTCCATTTGAAGTCAATGGGAGTCCTTCTATTAACTTCAGTGTGGTTTGAATCATGCCCAGCATGAGCATTTTAACACAACGCAGAAGTAGTAAAATAATACTGATGTGATACAGTGTAGACAACAATGGTGTGGAGCTTTATGTTCTTAATATACCAACTTGATTTCTAGTTTTACTGTAAACCGTAATTTTCTAAACTGAAAACTTCCAAAAGGTTAAATTTCTGATGTCTGTAAAAACAGTGTAAAAAGGTCACTCTCCCAAGTGATCTTCAACAGTAAGGAACATTGCTGCATGAGAACTCAATTCATATGGTACGCCCTCACATTATTCATTGTAAAACTGATGTCTAGTGGCAAAGGTCCACAGCAAGGAAATACATAGAAACGGAACTATCCCTGTTACCAACTGCATTTGTTGCTAATGGGAACAGAGGAAAGAAATGTGGAATGTGAAAAAGGAAGCAAGATATGAATAAGGGAATTTAATAATGAAATGAGAATTGAAAATTTGACACATACTTTCTTGTGCAGCGAAAAATTAATAAATATTACGTGAAGGTTTAAGCATATAAACACTATGTCATTATGTTAGAAAATTCACAGGTATGAGAAAAGTAAAGGTTTGCTAAATAGGGATGTATGACTGAAAGGAGGGTACAGAGTTCAAATTTATGAAAATGATGTAGCTCATGACTGTTAAAGAGAAGTCAGTGACCTATTGTCTCCTGTAACTATAGCTCTTATTTTCTACCCTATATCTTTTTTTAAACCCAGTCCCTCTATTATAGTTTATAAAGCACAGAAGTACTGATAGTGGATGCTCCTCCAATATATGCAAATACGTTTTATGGTTTAGAATAATCTCCTTTTTTAAAAAAGCAAATAAACTGTGAGTAAGCACTCATGGAGTGCAGCAAATTTTCCGTAAAATTCTCCATGGTGAACATGAAGGACAATTCTGTTCCAGTTTATGAAAAAAAAAAAACACTCTTGTCTATCATCCTCAGGAAAAGGTGACCCAGTAAGTCCTGAAAAGTGTGCTTTAATTTTTTATCAGTGAACTATATGTGCACTGTGTTGTGTTTCAATTTCCGGACTTCTGAAGACAAAGCATTACCACGTTATACCATTGTGCAGACAGTGTTCAAGTTGGGATCAAATCGTACAGCTTTTCCTTCTACAGACTTTGCGTTTGTGTCATACATAGGGTTTTCAAAAGCAGCTTGTCCATTGTTATTTTCATGAACAGAGCATCCTGTATACTGTGTTTTAGGTGCAGTCCTGTTGAAGAAGAAAACGCACAGTATATTCACAACTGCAATTTTCTATGGTGATTGGTGTAATATAAGAACCCTCAATAGAATGGACAAATTTCAATTACTAATGTAGCAGCTAAATATTAAATTTTGGAAGCTTTCTTTTGCTGTCAAGGATTGCCATATTTGTTAAAATAATATTAAAACATGTTTATGAGAAATGTTAATTTTAAAGTAGCAAATACGTAATAATGCCAGGAGTCATACTGGAAAAAAATTGTAGTAATACTCTAAAACTTGGACCACCAGCCCAGAAAAAATGTATATTTCTACTAAAATGTGCAGCTGACACAGTTGACAGTATTGTCTCAGAAATAACACTACATGCAAATGAATGAGAGGATTCTCTTAGGGTTATTGTTTCTCTCTGGCTGTTTGCAAACTTGGTAAAAATATAAAGCTCTTTCAATCTGGAAGAATTTGTTTATGACTAGATGGATTAGAAATGTGAATGAAAGCTTAAATTATTCAGAAACGTATGGCTCATCTATATCACAAGTATAAAGGAGTCAGGGAAACTAACATAATTAAAAGTTGCAGTGTGCCTGTAACCAACTTACACCAGGCAGTTCAAGGCCTTAAAGTCCAGCTTTTAAGGCATGTTTAGGTCCTGTGTATACTACAATTTTTTATTCATGTCCTGTAGGGCTGTGTTACAATAGCAGGCCAGCAGACAAGTGCTGGTGTGGTGTTCCACCACTTAGTGGCTCCAGTTGCCCCTCATTACCATAGTGCAAGATTTTTTCCACTGTGAGAAAACAAGATTTACAAATAAAATTAAGGAATGAATCTCAGAGACATAAACAACACTATCAGTGAACCTAGGATAAGAGTGAATCTCTGAGCAGATGTGGTACTATTGTAAGTTAATTGTAAATGAATTACTAATTACCACTTTCCATAATAAAACCTCTCACTGACATAGGAGTAAAAAGAAAAGGAGTACCGGTGGCACCTTAGAGACTAACAAATTTATTAGAGCATAAGCTTTCGTGAGCTACAGCTCACTTCATCGGATGCATTTCGATGCATCCGATGAAGTGAGCTGTAGCTCACGAAAGCTTATGCTCTAATAAATTTGTTAGTCTCTAAGGTGCCACCGGTACTCCTTTTCTTTTTGCGAATACAGACTAACACGGCTGCTACTCTGAAACCTGTGACATAGGAGTATTACATATACTTGCAAGTTAATCAACTGTGTGGGGCTTAAGATAAATTACATGAGAAATATGATTCACAATGTTGTGCATGTCAAAACAAAATATAGGCAGTCTGCAATAAATACACACCAACCCTGTTTATAGCATTATTCCCCAGATGCCAAAAATTTAAACTACCCTTGCTCCTCTCATAAAGAAAATAATTTATAACAAAATTTTAAAAGGGTGGGAGTGAAAGTACAGCACTTTACAATAACATTACCAATCAAACTGTATGGCAGACCTAAAATGAGGGTAGAGTGTATTTCCTATGCAGATCTTTTGCAAAGGAGTTCCCAGGGCAGTTCTTAATTTACCTTTTCTAACGTATTAAAAGAAAAGGAGTACTTCTGGCACCTTAGAGACTAACAAATTTATTTATTTGAGCATATTTATTTGAATGTATTAAAGTATAAGGTCACTGAATAGCTTCAAATACATGACAATACAAAGATTCTCTATATGTAATTTACACTTACCTTTGTTTATAAAGGTAAAATCCAAAACCTGCAAATATAAGAGCAAAGAAAGGCACAAGGATAGCAATGGCCACAGAACTACTATTTGTACCATGTGGTTGATTAGAAGAATTCGAACCTTCAGACATGTTAAGACCTAAAAAGACAAAAACATAACATTTCTCTATTACATCTCAAAATTATCACTTCCAAATCCTCACAATATTATTGAAAGTGTGTACTTGTGGAGAAATTAAAATCCTCACGTTTTATTTTGAATGGGGACCTACAGTACCAAATACTACCTAAATAGCTCCTGGAGGGCATTATTTCCCATCTACATCTGGTAAGCAAAACTCATTTTTTTCCCCTTATGATGGAAAGATCTCCCCACAACAATTCAGGCATTTCTCACCTTGAACTTAGATTGCTGTTATGCACCCTTTATGGTGCTACACACTGAGGCCACTTGGAGAGTAAACTTAGTGCAGAATGCTGCATCCTGCTTAATAAGTGAAGTTTTATGTCAGGAGCAAACTACACCAGTGCTCTGGGACCTGCACTTGCTTCTCGTAAATTTACAGATGCAATTCAAAGTGTTGGTGTTAACCTTTGAAGCCATACATGGCTTATACTAGGTAACTTCAATATCATTGTTCAAATATAATTTATTTGTTAGGTTGTGGAAAATCTGGTACTTGAGCAGATAGAAAGAAAGAACAATAGAAGAAAAAAGATAACAGTAGAGTTTACCAAAGGAATAGCAGTAATTTGGAGGAACGCTAAATCACCTAAAGAGGCAAGATGGAAATTCATCCTGTTGACTTCATTATACACATTTATTTATGTATAAAAATGAAAGTGGTAGGTGAGAGGCAAAAAGTAGTGAGCAAATACTGATAGAAAGTAAGAACATAGCTGTTCTGCGCAGAATAGAAAAAAGGCAACTGTTAGACTCTATGGTGGCATGTTCATATCCCCTTTCCCATGAATAAAGAAGAGATTACTAATTCAGTTTAATAAGTGATTTCTAAGCTTCAAACTAGAGATGTTAAGAATCAGATTAATCAGTTAAGGTTTATTCACCACTTTGAAGTTGTTAAGCAACATACAGATGCTAAATATGATTAGATATCTCAACTAATAGATTAATAACAGGAAAGTGTGACATGTTTTATGAAATTGTTAGCTGGAAAGAGAATAAGTAATGAATTCAACATCTGAAAGAAAATTGTTTATGAATAATAGCTGTGAAATGGATAGGAAATCTGGTTTGGGATAGAAAGTTTTCCTGAAAGACTAGAGGGCTCAAAAAAATTGTACACAAATTTCACGTCTCTTTGGGTGAAATTTTTACAAGAATTTTTATATTAAATAAAGAAGTACAATTTAAAACTAATTTCTTATCAGTTGCCATAAAGCTATTTTTGAAGAATGTCAAGCTCCCATAATGATTCTGTTCATTAATCATATCCTGAAATGAGTTATATTCCTAAATTAATAATCTTGTTATTATTTTTAGACAATGGAATCAATTTTTCAATGGAATCAATTTTAAAAAAAAACTCTTCAAAGTGTTCTAACACAGAATATATTGTGGGAATGTAAACCTCTGAAAACCAAAAGAAGAGAGACAACTTACAATTTTTATAAGAAACCGCTAAAAACATCTTGTCAAGACATTGTTGCTCTTACTCTTTGATTTTATTACCCCCAAATATTTTGAAGATGATGATTTAGGGAAATCAAATTATTTGCCTATCCCTCCAGGAATCGTCTTCTCATAAAGGTATTCTATAAATATTCCATTTAAAGTACCCAAATTACCAAATGCAATGGGAGCCAAATTCAGTCTCCAAGCATTGCTCTTTAGAATGACGTAGGGCAGTGAAAAGAGAAAACAAGACTGTCTAACATATCACACATTAATAAATCCTCCCACCACAACTGAGATGTTAAAGAATGTTCTTGTTTTTATTTGGACAATAAGAGTGAGAAATACATTGTCCCCAAAAACTGGAAAAATGTGTTTTTGCCTCCAGATAAAATTATCATATCTGAAGAGCACCAGATTATTTAATAAGAGGTTATAATTCTTGAAGAAACAAATTCCTCTTGTAAATCCATCAGATTGGTCTAAATGGAACCCCACTGATTGAGAAACCTTAAGAATATTCAAGCTTTTGTGTGAGCAGAAATATTACAGTCTTCAAGAGACAGGATCAGATAATGTACAGTTTAACATTTCTTGTTATCTAATATTTTTTCTTGTTTTATTTGCTTAAACATGAAAAAAGCAGTAAGATATTTTTAGCAATATTCTATACTGGAAAAAGCAAATAGTAGTTTGCAAATAGTAGTTTGATGTACAATTTAATCTACAGGACAAATAAAGAAGTCCATCCAATTTCCTCTTTGGGGGAAAAAACCTCCCATTGACTTCAATAGAATGTAAAAATGGCACAAGGACTTCAATATTTGGCCAATAGTATTTAATAAGTTGACTGTTCTAGCAAGTATTCACTATAAAAGTTGTATTAATATACAGCACTGACATCCATATACACATATTCTGAAGTACTTACTCTTTATATGATGATCACTATATAGAATGTAATACCTGTAATGTAAGCATTGTTAGAGAAAGATACTAGAAAACAATCAAAATGAACAATTTGCCACAATAGAATAATTATACCTCAAAATGTAGTTTTCCCTGTGAACAAAACACCTTTTTTTTTAAAACACAGTTTTAAAAATTATTTTACGATACGAACCTCACTATATTCTACACACACACCAATACTGAAATATAACTTCAATATAGCCCTTCACATGCAATCATTTAATAAAAAACCATGCATAATAAAACTCAGTATGAAAAAAAAATCTGAACTGGTGTGACATCAAAATTAACTGAGTACCTAATCTTTGAAGTCCAAATTGTCCATAATCTTTACCCTGGATAAATCCTTGAAAAACATATGTAGCTCCATCAGGTTCAGCAGAAACCTGCAAGCAGGAAACATGCAGAATCTCAGAATTAATTTGGGAAAACTTGGTTAGAAATGTGCAAGGAGATTATAATCAGGATGGAAGTGAAACGCCTAAGCCTCTGAGCTGCCTGTCAGTGTTCCCCCTACAGATAACCTTGTTGTGGAGGGATATGGATGGGCTGAGCATGGGGGACAGGCAGGGGCACTGAATGGACACTGTCAACCTTAAAAGCCACACTGCTTTTGGAATTCTTTTTAATCTACCTTTGGTACTTGTAGCAGCTAAGGCTACTCTTACTGAAAGAGACTAGAGAAAAAAAGTTCTCTCTTTCAGTTTGCTTACTTTGTATATTTGACAGCAATGTGTGTATAGTCGGTCTGCTCCTCCTGTTTGTGATGAATTATTTCACAGCAAAATGGGAGAGAAATCCCTTTTCAAAATTAGTAAAATGTAATTGTAAAACTCTGAAACTTGCAGAAGGACCCAGGAAGAGGTATGTTAATACCTGATACTATTTTTTAAAAAATTGACTAGATTTCAAGTTGATTCTAGATAACTCCTGAAATTGCCATCTCTAAAGGACTCTCAAAGAGTATTAGTGTTTTGATATTTTTTGGGAAAAGCACTGCAACACCTAAAAGACAAATGCTACCATAAATGCAAAAGTTAAGATAGTGAAAGCCACTGTTTCAAAGATAGATAAGGAGGGATAAAAAAATGCCTTACATTCAACTGCCAATAACCCTCTTTTGGTCAGTAATCAGTACTCATTGGATATCCATAGCTGAGCATATCTATAGTATGAACACAGGGAATTTCCTAGCTTCAGAAATATAACATATGGTATATTTTTCAGTCATTTTGTTCTTATGCATCAGGTAGTGTTAAAGAGTGTTCACAATAGAAGTGAACAACAATTTAACAATATATTTCAGAATTCAAGAGATATTGTCTTCTTATACAAGTCTAACTGTATCTATACTAGTGGGAATGTACCTTTAATATACCAATATAGTTAAAGCAGTTCAACTTCTGTGTTTAGACAAGCCCTTTAGGCTCTTTGGAAAATCACAGCCATTTGAAAGTCAATACTTCTAGAAATGTCACCAAAACACTAGCTAATCAGCACCTCAACTTCTCCCATATCACTGCCAAGAATGATTACTCTCAGATGTGATATTTTGCTTCTAGAAATGAACCAAGCAACATAATTGTGCCCACTGCAGAGAGAGATTACACAGAAGTAGACATTAAAGTGGAAACATTGATCTTAGCTTGATAAAAGCATCTTGCTATGATATTACATTCTAAGAAAGAGAAAAACTCTCAATGTACTGCAATAACATCAAAACAGAAATAAGAGTAACATTCCTTTTCAGTGTTTACTACTTTATCAAATAGTCATGCCCACAAAGAAGAGATTGAAAATCACTGTTTAGTAATAACCACATTTTCTTCCTAAATAGTCCCGCCCTATCTGCAGTCGTACAGTGATAATTTTTTATTTTATTAAATAAATTAGCATTACCAACAAACTTTCATTTGATATGTTTCTATATACTTCTGGCCTAATGCACAGACATTATTTTGTATTAAAACACTCTCTCTCTTTTGCAGAAATATACTCACAAAACCATCCATAGCCCATTTTTCCTCTTTCATCTTGCTCACAGAAGTATGAGATGGTGCTTTAATAAGATATATATGGAGCATCAAACGAGCTTCCTGACTTTTATACACCCCTGTAGAATATAAAAAAATAGGTGCTTTGTGCTAGTTAAGGTGGCAGATAATTGCAATTTTTTGTCTAAGATGCCTTAAAGAGGGCAAATCTGTGGAAGTTTTTTAACCAAATTTTGTTTCGGAGAAATATGCTGTTTTGCTGAGCCTGAAATGTTTGGCAGAGATGTACCGGTTTCACAAAACTTTTGCAAACAGGTTTTTGTGTCCAAGGAAGGGTGAGGCTCCATAGCTACATGGTTAGTGTACCAGCCTGGGATGTAGGAGACTCCCCTGCCCTATCTGATTTGAGGGGATCTAGGATGAAAAAAAATGCTCTGAATCAGGCAGAGCAGGCCCTTGAATATGGGTTGTCTCTTACATCCCAGGTTACAGAGTGCACTCCACATCTGCACTTCTGTTTCTGCAAATTCATGTTAAAGGTTTTGTTTTTGTTCCAAAATTAAACAAAAACTAATTCTGAAACCTTGACAGTTGCTTTGCAATGGAATTGTTGTTCTTTGGTCAGCTCTACATAACAGTGACTTCATCTAATAGAAAGACTTGCGTATGATCTGTTTTACATTGGAGGCAGAATTGATCATTTTCATACCTGTAGAATAAATGTTCAGAACCCTGATTATATTTTATGCATAGTAAAGAGCTTTGATGAAAATAAAATCTAACAATATACTCACTGGTTCAATCTACCTTTACAAAGCTGATGATGAAGCACAAACACCACAGAAATAGAATGCAAAACATGATTATGTACATTGAATACTGGTGTCAAACTAAATATTTGGCTGATAATATTCCCATTTGTCATTCTGCATGTGACTTTTTCATTATTCTTCATAACCTATGTTAAATAAATAGCTATTCCAGGATGTTTGAAAAATACCAGCAATATTAAAACTACTCTAACTTATACATTAATCCAGCCTGATTTTCAGAGGTGCTGAGCACCCACAACTCCAACTGAAGCCAATGGGAGATGATGGTGCTCAGCACCTCTGAAAATTAGACCCATGTATGGCTCTTGCTTTGAATTCTTCAGCTTTCTTTAGAAAACAGAAAATGATCCAAAGGAGAAATTTTCCCAAAATATTCAAAATAGTGAGGACACAATAGGCGTGTACATCTTATATCAGGTTATATATAATATGCACTCAAACCACCTATATTAATGACTTTCAGATACTGATTTGTTAAAAATCTATTTTCAATCTTCTAAAAAGGAGAAAATAAGTGTTAGGTATGGAAAACAAAGCAAAACATTGACAAGGTAGTCAGTGAACTGAAGCCATATTTAAATTATTGTTCAGAACTTTGACTCTAAGTAACCTGATCACTATAGGACTCATGCTCCTCTCTTCCCTGAACTGTAGTGCAAAGGTGCATCAAAAATGCACAAATGGACTAAGCAGTATGTAAGGAAAGAGGGGATGCCTACTGGATTTTCTCTCCCATGCAAAGTCCTCTCAATTAACAGTGTATATTTGGGCCTCTCCTGGAGTTTGGGAACCACCGCAAAGGAGCAGCCACTCTAGGCAGAATGTTCCCTGAGAAAGCTTGAGCATTTTACAAATGAAAACACAAAGGAAAATCATACTGCTCAAAGCAAAGTTGATTTCTGCTCCATGGCTTCTATGTATCACCCCTCTCTTGAGCCAGCCATGTTGCCAATATCAGATGTGTATGGAAGTCTGGAAGTCTTGTAGAGTGACGGAAGCTCCATTTGGATGTCTCAAGATATACAGGGTTGGCAATAAAATTTCTTGTGGACTTTGGAACTTGTGCGCTTAGCAGGCCACAGCCCCTGTTGATACTAATCTCCCTGTCTTTTTCATTGTTGGAAACCTTCATTTCCTTCATGAAATTCTTAGTTGTGGACCACATTGTGGCTTGGCATGTGCAACTGTGTGGCTTTATTCCCTTGTGCTGGCTAACCAAACTGCAGACAGGTGCATGAGAAGGAGAGCAACCTCTGTGAAGTTACTATATTCCTTTTGCTGCTCAAGTGGGTAGAATGTGTGTGTGTGTGTGTGTGTGTGTGTGTGTGTGTGTGTGTGTGTGTGTGTGTGTGAAAGCACTGGGTTAGTGGGGAAGGGGCTGGCTCTCTAGGGAGGAGAGCTACTGGGATTTTCAGCTCATTAAACTGAGTAGGAAGGTGTCTGCTGTATTTTCTGAGAAAGGTGCCTGATGCTCCACTGTATGTGTTGGGATGGTGATGGGCCATGGCTATTGGTGCTGTGAGGTGTGAGAAGAAGGCTTGGGTGCCAGAGGAGAAAAGGACAGGAAACATGAAGATGTCACATGGGCTACATGGAAAGTTCTGTGGTGCATGGTAAGAGGGAGGTGGATATAACTGGGCTGTATGGGGGTTGGGGTGCTACTGAGACTGCAAGGGGTGAGAGTAGGACGTTAAGAAAGAGGAGCACCAGGGCTCCATGCTGGGCCTACAGGACCTCCCTGCACACACACATACACATACCCTCTGTCAGAGACTTCCGCTCCCCTTTCAATTGTTAGCAATGTGCCTGATGGGACTTTTAACTCTGCAATGACATTCCCAAAAGCAGCCAGCTGCCACTAAATGTGTGAGGGAATGCAGGAGAGAAAACATCTGCCTGGAGGAGGAGGGTGAGAAGTGCACAGATGACAGGCTTGTCTGATTGGCACCCTTTAAGAAAGACAGACCACAAAGGCCCTAAGGACAGTCCAGATGTGCATGGCAGTCCCAAACCCACTAGGAGAAGCAGAGAGAGGTTTAGGGTGCATTATGCATGTAACATATGCACACATATGTGCAAATTGGCAAAGTATTTAATAAATTTTACTGGAAGTTGATAGAGAGTTTCAGATCACATTCAGAGGGTTACTGCTAATTAATTTTCACTGGGTCAGCATTTCACTTTGATAATTAACACAAAATATTATCAGCATAGAATTATAATTAATATGAAGGTAGCACAAGCTCAAATGTTGCCAGATCTCTCCTCTCAATGCCAAATAATGACTGCAATCAGCAATATATTAAAAGCTTAAATTAAACTGACAGATTTGAACAGTATGAATAAATTACCTTCCCTAATAAATTCCTTGGACTATTTTTCTGGAAAACTCTAATGAGGTACATGGAGCACACACAGGCTCTACCAAGGAATGGGAAAGTGTAGGGGGAGAGGGTGGGAAATGTTCCAGAGAGACAACCGTTGCTGTTCTTTGCTAATTTACGCTGGTGGATTGGCAAGCACTCCACGCTCAAAGGCTGATGAGTTCCACTGGGAGCTGGAACTGATTCCCGGAGGGACAAAACAGTGCTTGAACTGGCCCACTATAATAAGTAATTCAATTGTGGCACTTTTGCCCAGCTAAACCTGCCCCTTAGGTTCTTCTCTAACTCCTTAGGTAGTATCTAGGGTAGCCCCAGCAGAGAACTATTAAGATGCTTCAGCTCTGTCTGTGAGGGGAAGACGTGTACTAAAATCATGAGGTATGGAGGGGCAATGGAGAGAGAGAAATGGAGCTCTGGGGAAGTAAAGAAAGTTACAGGGGCAGATGAGGGGGAAATCTTCGTGAGATGGAATGAGAGCATGTCGTGCAGGAGAAGAGGGAAGGAAGATGAAACACTGTGGGAAGAACAAAAAGCTGGGGCACCAGGGAAAAAGATAGTACCAAAAGAAGGTGAAGGAGCTGAGGATAACCAGAAACATGGGTAGAGCAAAGTAATGTGTGGGGAACTGGATATGGGATAAACTAGAATGTGGGGGTCTTGAAAAAAAGGAAGGCCTAGAGGCTAGAGTGCTAGACTTGGCCTCAGGAGACCAAGATTCAAAACCAGTCCAGCCACACATCATGTCTGACATTGAGAAAGTCATTTAACATCCTCAGTGTCTCAGTTCCCCATCTGTAAAATGGGGATAATACTTTACCTCACAAGGGGTTGTGTATGATCCATTAATAATGTGAGGTGCTCAGATAGCAGAGTGATGGGGGCCATATCAGTATCTAGATAGATAAAAATGAATTAAAAAAAAAAAGAAACAGGGGACTTGCAAAATCTTGTTTATATATAAATGAGGGAAGAGCAGGTCAACTGAGGCCTGAAGGAGGCTGAATTTTTCAAGCTTCTTGTGACAATGCATGGAGAGAAGGTGTATCTGTAATTACGAACTAGGCATGCAATTGTGTGCCCATTTCTGCACATGCAACTGTATGCCTATTTTTTTTTAAATCAGGCCTTTTCATATTGGGCCAAGCCAGTTTTGATATTAATTTTTAAATCAAAAATAAATTACTTGAAATTCATCCCCTTCGACATGTGCTTCTTCCTTGGTACTGGGGAAGATAAATAGTGCCGAGCCTCCACAATGTTTTGAGATGCATTTCTAATGGAGGTAGAAGTACTCAGTGGGAAGGACTCAGAGGGAAGGTCAGATGGTGGACACAAGGCAGCCTCCATTAGCAGGTGATGGAGTCTCATCTCCCTCTCCTTAGTCCAGGGCTTGAAATCTTAGTAAATTTGACAACAGTCCCCGATGTAACCCTCACAAAGGCACCTGGAATGGGGGTCACTTATCAGCACAGACTTCTTGCAGCTGGTGCAAGGCTTAGACTTTGGAGATCAAGGCATGTCCCAGAACTGGGAGTTGGCACCCAGAAAAAGTGGAAATTGACAATCTAAGCACACTAAGTAAAATAAATAAAACTTACTCTACAGGTCTAACTAACCATTGATGAGAATACCCTGAAAGGGACAACTTGCAAAGCAAGCCAACACACTCTGACAACTGATCGTGGATGGTAAGAAGGAACTGAGTAGGGTCGGGGTCAGCTCTGTCCTTTATATCATCACACAGCAGCATGAGGCATCACAGAGCACATATGTCACCCTGAAGGCTACCATTAAGGGAAAAACCTCTGACCTTGGGGCACTGGCGAGCACACTCCCAAAGTGAAATGGATATCACTCAAGAAGAATTGTAATATAAGTCAATATTCTGTTATACAATAGACTGCTAGGGTATTTGTGGTAGCATTTTATTGTAAAAAGTGTAAATATTTTGCAAAAATTATGACAATCAGAAGTGAAAATAAAATATTTAAATGAGCTTTTCTGATGCAGTACCTGAAAGTAGCAGTTCCATATTGCTATTAGTAAGTGTAGCATTTACTCTCCCTGTTGATGCATTGAAACTGGTCACTGTTAAAGTCATGGGCTGTTTCTTGCCTTTATAATTGTAAGATCCTTTCCATATATAATTTTGGGCAAATACATCATCAGGAACTGTAGAGATATGAAATATATATTAGTATGGATTGCAATATTTAGAGTATACACAATCACAGATCTCCAACCAAATGCTTGACAAAATATGAACATTTTCGTCTCTCTTCCCTCTGATCTTATATATCACTTGAGCGATTGGCTATGATTGTTAGTCAAAATCCTCGCACAGTAGGCACTAAAACTGGCAAAATCACCCATAAAATAAACATGCATGTGGGTGATATACAGTAATGATGATACATAAGAACCCATCCACATGTAAACCTCCACTTGACTGAATAATGGACACATGTAATACAAAATTAACTGCACAAAATATAAATTTAATGGCTGTATCTAAAAGACCAGATTCCCCTCAGTACCAAGATTTTCCATTCCAGCATACATAGAGATCATATAGCTAGCATTAAATGTGCGTCCACAAATCTCATTCTTTAAATATTAAAAATCATTTGACACATATTCAAATGATACTGTACCCTGGGAAAAATGTCTCTTTATCAGGTCACATTGAAATTACAAAATGGATATAGGAGCCAAATTCTTACTCTTAATTGGAAATATACTCAAGAAGATTTGTCTTATCACTAAATGCTTAAACAAAACCAAGTTTTATCAAGAGCAAAAAACAAGTCACACCCTATGCACAAACCACTGAAGAGATCATAGAGGAAAGAGGGAATGGATCTTTCTGATTTATATCTATACTAATGAGCCTTTCAGATGCACACAACTGTAAAATGATTCACTTTCAGTAAAGATATTTACATACCAACATAACACTCAAACACAGAAAATGATTTAGCAGCTTCATCTGATGCTCTGCAGACATTCCCATAAAGCTTACCAGGGTAAAGATATTGTTCATTCATTATAACCTGGGGTACTTTATGATGGCTTAAGACACTCACCAACTCAGATTTATCAGATTCAATATTCAGCCCCAGATTGGTCAAACAAAGTTTAAGATCACTATGCAGGCTAATATTAAAAACATGTAGATAAAGTAATAATACCCGTCTCTTATACAATGCTTCCTTTCATCAGTAGATCTCAAAGTGCCTTACAAAGGAGGTCAGTGTCATTATCTCCACTTTACAGATGGGAAAAGGGAGGCACAGATAGGAATAATGACTTGCCAAGGTCACCAAGAAGGGCAGTGGCAGAGCTGGGAAGAGAACCTGGGTCTCTTTATTCCCAATGCAGCACTCTATCCATCAGGAAACACTGTCTCACACTTCAGGATATTTAATACACATATGAAGCTATACAAGGAAAAATAAGCAAAGTTCCATTTGAGTACAGTACCAATGATACTGGAGACAGAAGACAAATGGGAAGCTGAATTACATATCTCATGGTCAGAAGGTAGGGAAAAATTTGGCAGAGTATCAGAGAGCCATTCAACTTAAATAGATTTTACAGGAAACCAAAGACTCTACATAAATCTGTAGCTAACATTATGAATACTGGAGTCGCCACTAACCAGCAGCACATATGCCCCATGTAATTTTTCTTGCCACATAATACAAAAATATTGGAATTACAGGCAAAGGTCTTTTCACAGTACTGACTACAAAGATCTGCAAATACACACCCACATATATATGCTGGAATTAGTAGATGAATTAAATCTTCTAGCAATATCAAAGAATGGATGTTGATGTCTCTAACAGTAGCCAAACATGTAATTTCCTTATTTATCAAATGGAAACCTAATTCTCTTTTTTTATGCCAAAAGGTGTTAATGGCTACCAGCAAGCATGCTTTTGATATACAGGCTATCGCAGACAGACACTGTTAAAGCTGGTAGGCATGCAAAATGGAAAAAGCAATTAAGATCCTTTATGGAGCAAGATAGGTGAAACAACAGAAGCCACTGGCCAAGGCACTTGGCCTAATGGGAAAGTCTGAGCAATAACTAACTCAGGGAGAATAAGAGGGGTTTCCCTGGATGCTGATTGTGAACGCTGGGACTTAGGAACTGACTGATTGCAGCTGTGTTTGTCTGTGTAGATGTCAAAGGCAGAAAAAAATGAGAAAGCCAGAAAATCAGTTGTGTGTTGGAACAGAGACAGAGATCCTTGGAGCACAGGACTGGCTGGAAAGGCAAGATTTGAATTGTGAGCAAGGAAACTGCCCATTGGTACTTGGTCTTACTGTGTTTAGGGAAACCGGGCTTTGTAAAATAAAAACAGGACTGCACCAAAAAAATAATAGTCTCATACAGCTTCTACTGGAAACAAGCTGGAAACTTTGTAGAAATCTATTGGTCAAAGGGATAACATCTCTAATATATTTACAGTGCTTTAAAAATGGTTAAGTGTACCTTGAATACAGAAAATAAATATACATACATAATAAAAAGGGAAAAATACATTAAGGAATTAATTGTGCATCTCTTAATCATACTGATATGCACTTAAGTCATGCAAGTAGTCCTACTTAAATCACTAAGGGTTGCACAACTGAAGCCATGTGGATTCACCGTTTGCAACTGTGATAACACTGTATAAGGTTGTGAAAGAGAATGTTTTTTATATACATCTTACTACAAAAAGCGGTATTATATGCAGTTGTAAATAATATGTATACTGATCTTGTGATACTGAGTTGGACATTTCCTGGGATGCACTTCCTGGACACTACGGTGCTAATAAGCGATGGTCACATAAACACCACCCTATATCGGAAATCTACTGACCGCTATTCCTACCTATATGCCTCTAGCTTTCATCCAGATCATACCACACGATCCATTGTCTACAGCCAAGCTCTACGATATAACCGCATTTGTTCCAACCCCTCAGACAGAGACAAACACCTACAAGATCTCTATCATGCATTCCTATGACTACAATGCCCACCTGCTGAAGTGAAGAAACAGATTAACAGAGCCAGAAGAGTACCCAGAAGTCACCTACTACAGGACAGGCCCAACAAAGAAAACAACAGAACGCCACTAGCCATCAGCTTCAGCCCCCAACTAAAACCTCTCCAACGCATCATCAAGGATCTACAACCTATCCTGAAGGACGACCCATCACTCTCACAGATCTTGGGAGACAGGCCAGTCCTTCCTTACAGACAGCCCCCCAATCTGAAGCAAATACTCACCAGCAACCACACACCACACAACAGAACCACCAACCCAGGAACCTATCCTTGCAACAAAGCCCATTGCCAACTCTGTCCACATATCTATTCAGGGGACACCATCATAGGGCCTAATCACATCAGCCACACTATCAGAGACTCGTTCACCTGTGCATCTACCAACGTGATATATGCCATCATGTGCCAGCAATGCCCCTCTGCCATGTACATTGGCCAAACTGGACAGTCTCTACGTAAAAGAATGAATGGACACAAATCAGACGTCAAGAATTATAACATTCAAAAACGAGTTGGAGAACACTTCAATCTCTCTGGTCACTCGATTACAGACCTAAGGCTATCCTTCAACAAAAAAGCTTCAAAAACAGACTCCAATGAGAGACTGCTGAATTGGAATTAATTTGCAAACTGGATACAATTAACTTAGGCTTGAATAGAGACTGGGAATGGATGAGTCATTACTCAAAGTAAAACTATTTCCCCATGTTATTTCTCCCCACCCACCCCTCACTGTTCCTCAGATATTCTTTTTAACTGCTGGAAATAGCCTACTTTGCTTGTCACCATGAAACGTTTTCCTCCCCCCCCCCCCCCGGCTGCTGGTGATGGCTTATCTTAAGTGATTACTCTCCTTACAGTGTGTATGATAAACCCATTGTTTCATGATCTCTGTGTGTGTATATATCAATCTCCCCTCTGTTTTTTCCACCAAATGCATCTAATGAAGTGAGCTGTAGCTCACGAAAGCTTATGCTCTAATAAATTTGTTAGTCTCTAAGGTGCCACAAGAACTCCTTTTCTTTCTTCCTAAAAGTATCCATTCATGGTGGTGGATTTTTTTCCCAAATGACTTATGTATGTAAACAAAATAGTATAAATATAAATTATAATCTGTAAATAATGTTTGTTTTAATATATGAAAAGACCCTGAGAGATATGGCAAGACTTCTGCCATGTGGCTGACATCCCTTGTAGGAATGCTCAGATATGTCCAGGAAAGAATTTTCTGTAGTATCTGGCTGGTGAATCTTGCCCATATGCTCAGGGTTTAGCTGATTGCCATATTTGGGGTCAGGAAGGAATTTTCCTCCAGGGCAGATTGGAAGAGGCCCTGGAGGTTTTTCACCTTCCTCTGTAGCATGGAGCACAGTTCACTTGAGGGAGGATTCTCTGCTCCTTGAAGTCTTTAAACCACGATTTGAGGACTTCAATAGCTCAGACATAGGTGCAGTTTTTCGTAGGAGTGGGAGGGTGAGATTCTGTGGCCTGTGCTGTGCAGGAGGTCGGACTAGATGATCAGAATGGTCCCTTCTGACCTTAGTATCTATGAATCTATGTCAAAGCTTAGGCCAGAGCTTCAGATAAATGACAAATGTACATAATATGTGAAACTGGAGAGTACTGATAATGCTGTTGGACTTGAAACCGTATATTTAAATACTAAATCTTGCATTAACATCAAGATTAAAAATTAAGGCTCCAACTCTGCAGTGAAATGTGCTAGTATGGACTCCTATGCCAGTGAGCAAGCAGTGCAACTCTAAATGTGCTCAGGGGTCCATGCTAGCAGATGCTGAGTCAAGATCTGGTTCTAAAATAATCAAAAATAAAGAAATACAAAAGTTAAGGTTCTAATAATGGAGCTAACCTTTACATTGTGGTGCCTAAAGAGAGAGAGACAAATCAGTATTTACATACCTCAGTACTCATCTAAGAGTGCTGATTCAGGTGTTCAAATACCTGCTTTTTTAGGTGTTTGAATTGAGTGATTTCCTGGATTGGACCTTTATGCATGTACACAGATTTAGACTTAAATCCTTTACTTAGAACACTACTTACACTGAAGTGAATAAATGTTTCCAGGATCAGGGACTTGGATTCTAAAGTTAAAACACCAAAGTTTAATTTGCAAAGTGGGCCCAATATCAGTAACTTGAGTATTTTCACATAACAACTTGTTTGTAGGATGGGGCCTACAGAGCAAACTACTATAATTTGGAGAACTTCAGGTATTATAATCATGAATGTGGGTATGTTTAAAGTCTATATTGCAGTATATATTTTACAGTAAAGGGAAATATGTGAGGAATGTTTGACTCCAACCACCCAAGTATTCCAGATCAATCACATGTATCTACATTATCAAATCCCAGGCCATGTTAGTTAAATTTGGGCCAGTACTGGTTAAGGTTGTTTGCACACCAGGTACACTAGCACACATATTCCTGCCAAGCCAGCCCCAGGACATCTTTAGTAAGCAGGGAGTAGGAGCTTTAGTCTTTTTCATTTTTGTCAAACACCACCTTCAAAGCAAACCAGCACCAATTGATTCATTCCTATCCCCTGTCAATGCCTTTGTGAAGGTAATCCTGAAGAATTGCTCAGCTCTTCATTAGAGTCCTGTAAAGTAAATGACTTCCTGGAATAATAGTACATTTTTCCAAAAGAAACTTCTGATGAAGGAGAGCTCTTTTAAGCTTTAAAATGTCTTTATGCCCCATGTACTCTACACATCTCTATCAAAGATTCTTAGGTCTTACTATACTTATCAGCCTTACATAATACTGAAAAAATATGGACATGCACATATGGACAGAACAAATGTCTTATTTTAACATAATTGCCTTTATCATTGCTAAAGTCTGCAAACAGAATACAAATATGTATTTCAGTACAGAGTGAGACATCAGGACAGAGGGGCTGGTTACACTGAAAGAGAAATCACATAAGTTTTGTTTGTTTGTTTGTTCTGAATTTAAAAAACAAAACATTTTAATAGGGAAAAATACAAAAGCAGGCAATGAACAGTTCTAGGGCTACTTATATTTCTGTATTAAATTTGTACTGATTTATTTCAAATACAGAGACACAAATGAAACAAAATACTTAGAAGTTTACATTACTGATTCTGTGGATGAATTAGTGTACACCAACCAGTCTGACTGCTGAAGTCAGTGGGACTTCACAAATGCACAGAGGTTGGGGTTAGCTAATCCTAAATCAGTGCCCAAGATTCATGGATTCATAGAATTTAAGGCCAGAATGGACTATTAGATCACCTAGTCTCACCTCCTGTATATTCCAGGACATTATACGTCACCAATTTACCCCTGCATTGAGCCCAGAATTTATGTTTGGTTAAAGCATATTCCAGAAAGGCATCCAGCTTTTATTTGAAGACATCAAAAAATGGGGAATACACCACTTCCCCCGGGATACATTGTTCCAATGGTAAATCACCCTCTCTTGCTAAAGAATTGTGACACTTCTAATTTGAATTTATGTGGCTTCAGTTTCCAGTAATTGGTTCTTGTTATGCCGTTCTCACCTTCATTAAAGATCCATTAAGTACCTGGTATTTTCAACTTGTGAAGGTACAGATACACTGCAATAAAGTCAACTCTCTATCTTCTTTTTGATAAGCTAAACAGATAGGAACTTCCTCTCTTTGATAAAAATAGACCCCAAATGTCCATGAATTAAACCCATATGCTAAAAATTCATGAGTAAAATACAAGGGGGAGTAGGGGTTAAGAGCAACTTACCTATATTCAATATTTAGAGAAGCTAAGTAGCAAGCCATCACCACAGACTTTTGAAAACACATGGTTTCATAACTGCAGTTACCAACTACTTTGATGTCTGTATACTACTGAGAGACTGGAGTATGGTTTTTGAAAAGCTTTGTTTAGCATAAATCAATTTTAAGGATTAATATTTACCTGCCAAGAGTTAGATTCAGCCACAGTCCTTTGCCTGTGAAATCATTTACACCAGTACCAAATGAGTCTCAAACAGTGCTATTCATTTGGTATCATTTTCAACCACTGCACTGACGTAAGTGACTGTATGAGGTACCAGGCAATGGAGTAATGGGCCCTTGGAATAAAGTCAAGGTACTCACCACTTAGTTTAGGACTCGGTGTTCCCAAAGCTGGTCTAGGGTCTTTCACCAATATTTTTGATCCAGCTGTTGGAAAGAACAACAAAAAGATGGACAACAAGTAACCATCTGAAGACATTCAGTGGGACATGTGCTCCTAAATCACTTAATCACTATTAGTTCCTTAGCACACAGTACCACCTTAAAGGGGATGGGATGTAAATTTATATCAACAAAGAGGAAAAAACATATATACATCAGAGGATGCTCAGAGAACTTTAGTAGACAAACATGATGTATTTATACAATTTAAAGTTCTATATAGGAACTAATCAGATTGTTTGAATTAGTCAAATGGAATTATCCCCTTCCAATTTGAACCTGATTCATGCTAACTGTCTTTTACATGATGGCACTACCCAAAAGTTCTGGTTTTCTGGAATGAAGTTTTGAATAAATATATATATATATATATATATATATATATTGGAGACAGACCTTCTGTACAATGGACACATGGATCTTTATTACTGAGATCCCTTTTATATCTTTGGTCTCCCTTATGCAGATGAAAAGGACTCAATTCTTTGTTCGCTTTAAGTCAATGATTCAGTCATTTTTGAAAAAAACTATTTTCATTTCCACCAGGAGGAACAAGAGAATACAGAGCTTTTCTCCTAACTACTTCCCCCCTGTGAGAGGAACATGGCTTTTCATCTTTCTCTCTGTAATAGGTAAAATCAGAAAGGTCCCTCAGGGTATGCTATATTTCATTTTAATAAGAGTTAATAATTTTGAAGACATTACTCCTTCTTCTCCTCTTCCTGTAATACTCAACAGAGAGAAGTGAGAACCTTAGTTTTAACCACTTTTTGACTCATTTATTTGTTTTAAAATTGCCAAGATTTGAAAAAAAAATCAATCAAATGTTCCAAGTGAAAGCAAAGAAGCAAGAAGATAAACTATCAATGTTTCATCTCCTGACTTTTAAAGGATATTGAAGTTTAGTAGACCTCTCTTATACCCACTGACAAGGAGTGGCTTATTGCTTAGGGGCACAGATTCTGGTTTGCTGTGTAAACAGGGGTGCCGTTCTGATTTTTTAAGTTCAGGTACTCCCCCCAATTACCTTATTTTGTATAAAGCATAGATAAAAGGAGCTGTGAGGATACAGAATCCTATCCCCCAAACTGGAGAGAGGGCATGGCTGCTAGAAAGATTACAGCCTTTAATATTACCTGTATTCCTTTTTTCTACCTTATGCAGAGCTGTGGCTCAGGGGATCCACAGAATGTGTATCCCCAATGACCATACCCCTGTCAATACTAGAAACAACCATGCACTCCCACAGAGAAAGATGGCATTGATCTTTTCTCTCTGGTGAACCCTAATTCTAACCCTAACCCAGCCCTAGCAGACAGTGAAAATGCAACATTTCAACTATGGTTTTGGTCAAATGGTGTTGCAGTAGATCACCTTTAGGCAACTACTGTTGTTTATTTTGAAAGCAGCAGAGAAAATTTCTTGGAACAAATTCCTGTTACCCTAAAGGGTCCCTTAATTACAAAGGAAAGTATCAAGACATTCCAAATATGGGCAGAGGTATGCAATTCAAACAGGCAGTACCCTGAAGTAAAACAATAGAAACACTGGAAAAGAAGATCACACCATGGTTACAAAGAGGTTTCTTTCACACAAAGATAATGTTTGTTTAACTCCACACTTTTTATTTGGAATACCTTGATAATATTTATATTAAGATGTGCAACAAAGCTCAGTGAAAACTGGAATTTCCATCCTTTGGGAAAATGTGATATTTCCACTGAATGCATCTGATGAAGTGAGCTGTAGCTCACGAAAGCTTATGCTCAAATAAATTTGTTAGTCTCTAAGGTGTCACAAGTACTCCTTTTCTTTTTGTGATATTTCACCAGATCAGGACAAAAAGTTGAAATATCAAAAACGTTCAAGGAACAAAAAGTTCAGACTTTTTTAATTTTGAAATGGCAAAACATTTTATTTTGGAAGTTTTGATCAAAACAAAACATTTAAATATTCCCAAATTGAATATTGTTTAATTTCAATGTGTGAATGTTTAATTTCAATGTGTGATACTGACCCAAAACATTTAGTTTTGAGTTTGTTCAATATTAATCTACATTTCCCTGTGATTGCATATTGTCTTGTGGCAACTGCAATTTGGGTACCTAATGCCACCATTCTCCCCTATGGTCAGGCTCCCTTACCAGACTACATCTTCCATGATGCCATAGCCATGTCATTTCATGATATGCTACACTACTCGACTGGAGGGAAGACTCCACCTTAACACCACAAAAGGGATGCAATCTGGCTGCAGCTGGCTAGCCAATGGAGCTGGTTCCTACACTAATCCCCCTTGGTATAAGGAAGCAAGATAGGATGGGCAGATTTCACTATCATACAGAATTTCTTTATTATGCTTTGTAAATATCAAAGAACTAGAGGATTAGGTCTTCAGCTTCAATTGTTCTTCATGCTGTTCACTTAAATTCTGACTTTAAATGCAGGTTAAATTTTCATGTTCACTTTTCAACATGCCATCTTTTTCTTCTTATATGGAAAGCACATGCTCCCAATCATCATCCTGTACAGTAAGTTTTATAACCCCAGAAAACCCAACATCAGCTCTGCATATCAGTGAAGTTCTGCAGTTTTGGAAGGCACAAACTTATGGTAATATAGACTGAAATGAGAGAGTATCCTCTAGGCTTGCATGTCTGGAGTTCTAATTGATATAACATGTACACAAGACTATTATACAATCCATATGTCTTTTATATGGATATAGGGTACAATTTTCAAAACAGTCCCAGTGACTCAGGAGTCTGAATCCCGTTTTCAAAAAGGACTCAGGGACCTAAGTCTTATGTGCTAAGCCAAATGAGTGCTTTTGAATACTCTACCCACAAATATATAATGCTATTATATGAAATATAGAAAAAAACAACATAATATACAGATTTTAAAGACATATATTTATGTGATATATTGTTACTAAATAGCAAGTAAGGGAAAATTAAAAGTTTAATATTTGAAAGGCAGAGGGAGGGGAGGAGGAGCAGAAAGGGTTACCTTCACAAACTGGAACTTTTCCAGTCCATGTGCCATCAGATCTACAGACTCTATGCTCTGACCCTCCTGCTAGGAAGAAGCCTGGCTGACAGGTATAAATCAATGTATAACCAAGTGAAGGGAGATCCATTCCAGCCACATTAGCATGAACTGGAGCCTCTGGTTGTTTACAGCTGTGTGCTACAAAGAAACTGTACTTTTTAGTTGAAATAGTAAAAATATTTCAGGAAAAAAACAACCTCTAACATTTTGACAGGTAGTTAATTAAACAAAATGCATTAGCAACAATTACTTATACGTATATGTTCTTTCTCATCGAGAGCTCACTAAGCACGTCACGTTTTATAAACTCTGGGCCCAATCCTGTAAGCAGATACATGAGGCAGATCTTTATTCTTGTGTGACAGCCCACTGAGTTTGAGCGTCCACCTTTGCAGATTTTATGGAAGGCCCAAACACCATATACATGTATTGATTGCCTTACACAGCAGTAACAGGCAACCACCCATTGCATAAATTGCAACAATTGCTTAATACCAGGCAGCAACTAAATAAGAGTTTAGAACAGGAAATGAAGAAAAATGGTTACTAACCTGTTTTGAAACTATTGTTCTTTGAAATATATTGCACATGTCCATTCCACTTCAGTTGTTTGCAAGCCCTAGCGTCTGAGACTTTCCCTCAGTGGTACCAACCAGGGTAGCACATTCACCTGCTGTTGCCAAGTGCTGCTGTGCAATGGTATAAAAAAGGCAGAACTGCTCACAACCCCCCTCTAGTCCTTTTTACTAGACAGACTCTGATATAGAAGGGTAGTGGGGTGGGTCATAAAATGGACATGAGCAACACATCTCACAGAACAACACTATCAAAACAGGTTAGTAACCATTTTTAATACTTTGAGTGATTGCATGTCATTCCATTTCAGGAAACTTACAAACAGTTCAATCTGGAGATGGGAGAAGAATCTGAATAATGACTGAAGGACTACCTGTCCTCCAGACAGTTGAGCGATGGCATAATAAAAAGTAAAAGTATGTACTGAACACCAAGTTACAGCTCTACAAATATTTAGAATAGGCTCTTGAGCTAGAAAGGCTGCAGACCCTGTGTGTGATCTTGCTGAATGTGCTAGCACCCTGTTTGGTGGAGTTACATAGACTGGAAGGTTTCAGAGTAGCAGACGTGTTAGTCTGTATCCGCAAAAAGAAAAGGAGTACTTGTGGCACTTTAGAGATAGTCTCTAAGGTACCACAAGTACTCCTATAGATTGGAAGGAACTTCATCCTATCCTCAATCACGATTAACAGTTGGGAGGGAGACTGAAACAGTTTAGTCCTATCCAAGTTAAAGGCTAATGCTCTCCTAGCATCCAATGTGTGAAGTCTCTCCTCATCCTTATGAACATGAGGCTTAGTGAAGAAAGTTGGTAAGTATATTGCCTGATTGATGTGGAAGTGAGAAATCACTTGGTGAGAAATTTGGATGAAGATGGAGATATATCTTATCCATGTAGAAGAGAGTGGAGCAGATACCAGATCTCTCAATTCTCCTACTCTCTTTGCAGAGGTAATTTCTACCAAAAAAGCTAACTTCATTGACAGATGAAGTAACAAACCGGTAGCTAGTGGTTCAAAGGATGGACTCGTTAGTGTTGCTAAGACCAGGTTTAAGTACCAAGGAAGAATGGGGTCATCTACTTGGGGAGATAACCAGTCCAGAGCCTTCAAAAAACTGAGTGAGTGACATGGGACTGGAGAAAAGGAAGCAATTACCAGACGGAGTGTAGAAAGCAAAGATAGCCTCTAAATGCACCCTGATGGAAATTTCAGGTATAGCATGTGTTGTATTGGATCTTGTAGTGGAGAAACACCTTTTTGTGGATACCAGAGAGAGAAACTTTTCCACTTCAAGTGGTAAGTGTACCTAGTAAAAGTTTTCTGCTATTCAAGAGGGCATTTTGCACATCCCTTGAACAGATCACCACCTACTGAAGTGTTCACCATGGATCATCCAGGCTATAAGGTGAAGGATCTCTTGGTAGAGATGATTCTGAGAGATTAGGTCCAAGTCTGGTGATAGTATCAATGAAGCCCTGGTAGAGAGGGTCAGTAGCATGGAAAACCAATGCTGGTAAAGCCACGCCAGTGCGAGTATTATGTGAGCATGGCCATATTTAATTTTTAACAACACCCTGGGTAGGAGTGAAACCAGAAGGTTCAAATACAACAAGAAAATATCCATCAGAGACCGTGGACTGTGACTGGACAGTGAACAAAACTGATGACACTTCCTGTTTGGTTAGGTTGCCAATAGGTCTATCTTGGGAACAACCCAGACTTGGAAAATATGTCTGATGAAGAGACCACTTGTGGTGACTGGTGAATGATCTGCTCAATCAGTCTGCAAGAGTGTTCAGGGCACCCGTAACATAGAGGGTTTGAGTTTGAACTCTCAGAGGAGTATTACTGTTTGGCATAGAAGCAACAATCTGACCTCTCCTGTTCTGTTCACTTAGGACATCACTGCCCTGTTGTCCATAATAACTAGTAAACTCCTTCCTTTGTTTTGGGTGAGAAAAGTGTAACAAATGGCTAGAAAAATGGCTTTGTGAGAGTGGTCCCTGAAAAGGGATGTGGAAGTGGGAGGAAATGGGAGTAGACATAAATTGAAGGGTATATTCCATGCTGGGACAAAATGAGAGTAGAAGAGACTGGAAAACTGCAACTGGTAAGCTGTCCTCTACAAGAATGTCAAACTGATTGCTTGGAGTTCCCAGGCTGTTTGGATGAGTTCAGTGGACAAAAAAGGAGACAGAGGTAACAGAAGACAGAGTCTTCCTGTAACTTTCCCTTTTTTTTCTAGAGTGCTTCCTGGTGACAAGGCATAAAGGAAATGCAACAGCGGGACTGCTGTGGATGGAACAACTACTTCTTTGTGAAAGGACTGTAAATATCCAAAATCTTGATAGTAGGCCTAGAGTCTTTTTGGCTATGAAGCTTGTCATCAGTCTGTTGGGGAAAAAAAGCATGGGTCCCTCAAAAGTGAGATACTGAATGGTCTGTTAGACCTCCTGAAGAAGAACTGATAACTGGTGCCATGAATATCTATGTATTATAATGGCTGATGCAGCATCCAATGCACCATGAGGCAGGATCCTGGCCACCATTTTTTCCTTATCCACTACTGCAAGAAACTTTTTGTTTCACCTCCTCTACCAGCTCATCTGTAAATTTTAATACATTGTTCCATAGGGAGAAATTATAAGTAAAACTCCGTGTTTGTCACAGAGATCACGGAAGTCACAGATTCTGTGACTTTCTGTGACCTCTGGGACTTCTGCATCAGCCCAGTGCGGCTGGCCAAAGAGCCGCCTGAGCAGCTTGTGCACCCGCTGGACCAGTCACACTGACTGCTGCTGGGGCAGTCTTGGCAGTAGGCATTTGGGTGGGGGGGGCTCAGGGCTGGGGTACGGGGTGGTGCTTACCTGGGGAGGGGGCTCCCCGGAAGGGCAACAGCAACTCCCCTCCCTCAGCTCGAAGCTCCATGTGATGCCTCCACCCATAGGTACCACCCCACTTCTCCCATTGGCTGTGGTTCCCAGACAATGAGAGCTGCAGAAGTGGGGCTTGTGGCGGAACAGAGGCAGCATGTGGAGCATGGAGCTGGGGTGGCAGCTTCCTAGAACTCCGTCCAGCACCCACGGTGCCCCCTTGAGCACCTGAGCCCCCCCAAGCTGCACCCCCCATCCTCCCCAGCACCTGTGGCACCCCCTGGGCCAAGCCACTGCAGCACCTGTGGAGCTTGCCTACCTGCAGCACCTATGCCCCCCCCAGCACCCATGGCACCCCACCAGTACCCAAGCGCCCCCTGGGCTGCCTCCTTCCAGCACCCACGGCTTCCCAGCACTGTCCCCATGAGCTGCTGCTCCCCCCCCAATTTTTTGTCAGGGGTATATAATAAAAGTCCATGGACAGGTCACTGGCCGTGAATTTTTGTTTACTGCCTGTGACCTGTCCATGACTTTTTCTAAAAATACCCATGACTAAAACGTAGCCTTAATCATAAGGTCCAAGCAATGCTAGCTGGTTAGAAATCTGGAGCTGTAGTAGAACTGTCAAACAAACTTTTCTGCTAATAACATCAAACTTCTTTGCATCTTTTGATTTGGGGGTAGATGCCTGCTGACTCTGGCACTCTTTTGTTAATAGCTCAGGCCACCAAAGAACGGTGGGTGTAAAAATGTTAACCCCCCTGCAAGGGGACATAATGCCTCCACTGACGAAAGATGGCATTTGCCACAGTACTTTTGTGGGTCCCAGAACAGTTTTATTTATGGGGAACATCACTTGAGAAGATTCCAAGGTATCAACCAATCTGCATGAGCTCTCCTGAACTACTTCCACCTGTATATCTACGGAGAAAGACACCCTATTTAAGAGGTTCTGGTGAGTTGTCGTAATCATAGGGGAGGAGACACCAGTCATTACCACCTTGTCAGCCAATGAGGAAGAGGGACACATGGTTGGCTGAGGTGGAGTTTCACTTTTATTCCTAAGAGGGATTCACTGAGGCAGATTGTCCATGTTCAGTACTGAACTCAGTACCTGGAGTGGTTTCCTGCAGCTCTGCACTGCTTTGTGCTGTTTGCTGGAGGATGTAGAGTGGACAGGTTGTGGAGAAAATCTGCAGGCAGGAGGAAATCCCCACAGGTTCCAACACCATCATTGATATGGCACCAAAACCCAATTTCTTCCCAACCCTGGCTCCCTGTTAGCCAACCAATGAAGAAATTCCAGTGGATACTAGGGGTGGGGAGAGTGATTGTTTATGTGATGTGGTTGCGACACATAAGATCCAACTTCCAACTCTGGTGATGAACCTGAGTCATTTGACCAGGGAGGTGGGGTGCTTCTTTGTGCCAGGGTAATGGTGAAAAGGTTTAGAGAGGACTGCCATGGCTAAATCATTGCTGGCTTGCCTCTTGGTGGTGCCATACAAGGAGGTACCAGAGTGTCCAGAAGTGCCCACAGTACCAGGGGCTGAACTCTAGTAGCTGGCAAATCCGCATGAGTGTATGTTAGTACTGGGTGAGCTGTCTCTTGAACTGCCAGCAGAGTTTGCACCAAGAGACTCAATAGATCACATGCTATGTCATATGCTTCAGGCATTGATGGCACAGGAAAAATCTCTGCTAAGCTACAGATGATGGCATCACTGAACAGGATGCTGCTCCCTTAGAGGTCAGTCTGAACAGCACAAATAGTGGTGTAAAAGTTGACAACCTTCTCTTCCCCCGAGGTGCAGTCTGCACAGGGGAATGCCTTGACACCGAGTGCACTCTACCCTCCTTCCCAGCTTATTTGCTGGTCTCTGGTGCTGGGGACCTTGATCTGCTTGACGATGGATCCCTTGATGTAGTCTCCCACTGCTTCTTCTTTGGTACTAGATAAGGAGATTTGTTCAAAGACTCTGCCATGACAGAAGTACTGCTGTTAACTGAAGGAGAGGCGCACAGTACTTGTCCTGAATGGGAAGGCACCAAGGGTGGCTGCAGGTGGTTGCCTCTGTAAGAAAGTGCTTTAGTCTGACCTCCCTATCTCTTTTAATTCTGGGCTTAAAGTTCCTTCATATTTGGCACATGTCCCTGATGTGGGCTTCTCTTAAGCACTGCAGGCACCTGGAGTGCAAGTCACTGACTGGCATCAGCTTCTTGCAGCCATCACAAGGTTTGAAGTCCAGAAACCAGAGCATGCGCACCAGGCATTGGTATCCAGAACAGGCACGAACTGAAGTGTATACTGAGTACACTATTTTTTTTAAAAAAAAGGAAACCTACAAGTAGAAAACTATCAACTATTAACAAATACCAGCTATATTCAATAGAAATACTAAAATCTTGACTACATTGTAACGTTACAGCCCTGAAACTTTCTTGCTCAAGGGTGTGAAGAAACACCCTCCTGAGCGTGGCAAATTTCAGCGCTGTAAAGTGGCAGTGTAGACAGTGCACCATCGCTGGGAGCTATTCCCCTTGTGTGGGGGGGGGGGGTTTCATAGCGCAGGGAGAGCTCTCTGTCTGGTGCCACAACTACACCACCACGCTAAAGAGCTGCCGCGGCAGCACTGCTGTGGCAGTGCTTTAATGTTGCTAGTGAAGACAAGTGCTTCCCTCTTTCTTAGGGAAACACTTGCAATAGGTAGGTAGAACACAGTGATAACCATCACAAGCAGTAAGAAGTAATTGAAAAAAGTTGGAGGTGGCTCTGTCCTTTATACCATCATGCAGTAGCATGAGACAGCACAGGGAGCACACTAAGGGGTAAATCCTTGTTGCTAGTACATAGTGTGCACAAACACCCGAAGTAGAATGGACATGTGCAATCACTCAAAGAAAAATAATGTGTCACCCTGAAGTTACAAGGAGTAATTTTAGGTAAAACAGACTGTAATTATCATGGGTAGAAATTACCCAGAATGACTCTTAATGAACCTACTTTTGAGAAAAACATCTTGGTACAGGTGTCTGAAACATTAGTTTTACATTACATCCAAAACATGGTACCTTCAACAGAAGAGTGCCCCCTTTCATTGCAGTTGAGCACTGATTCAGCACCCAGAGGGAAGAGTGTCACCTACTGAATCACTAACACAATGTCACAGCAACCTTGCATGCTCCCATCCATGTAATGAGTGGTTCTCATCCTGCTCATCTTATGTTATGACTTATGACATATCTTATGACCATCGCAGATGGCATGTCTTCAAGCTGTTTGTAGAACTGGAAGGCATTACTTGTGACATTACAGTATAAATGAATCAGCACTACAAGACAGTAGTTTGCATAAGTCTCTTAAAATGCATAGTCACCTAGGAGAGAAACAGCTTCCCTGACTTAGAAAGAACTTCCTCTCTCTTTCAGATATGACTAATTATTGTTACCTTAACAAATTACAACACTGCCCTTTTTCAAAGTATCAGCCCTGGGTACTAGGAAAGCAGTGCAAACAATTTTTATTATTAATACTGGAGCATATGCTTTGAAACCTCAGACGAAACTTAGTAGCCTTGATGTTCCACTTGGATGGAGTGCAAAGGAGGTTACTCCCTGATTCAGGACTGCCCATCCGCAGTGCAATTTAGGGCTGCACAGAGTTTTACCACGACCCCTTTTCCTTCCCCCAACACGTCCTGCAGCCACACTCTCACCCTCACTCATTTATCGGATAAAGTACCGTTGAATCCAATCAACTATAAACAATAATAAAGGAAGCTTTGGTTTTTCTATTTCTATAACAGTTTGTAGAACTGTGAAAGATTAAAATCATATTTTACTCAATTTATCCATATTCATGTGATTTTAATGTTTCACAGTTCTACAAGGCATTATAGACATAGGAAAACCGAAACTTAGTTTATTATTGTTCACTACTTTTCAACAACATAGTACATTTAAGTTAATTTAAGAAACCTATCATGGGAAACTATTTCCATCCAAGACTAACAGAAAAATATTTGCAAAAAGTAAAGGAGTACTTGTGGAACCTTAGAGACTAACAAATTTATTTGAGCATAAGCTTTCGTGAGCTACAGCTCACTTCAGCAGATGCATTCAGTGGAAAATACAGTGGGGAGATTTATATACACAGAGAACATGAAACAATGGGTGTTATCATACACACTGTAAGGAGAGTGATCACCTAAGATGAGCTATTACCAGCGGGGGGAGGGGGGACGAGGAAGAAAACCTTTTGTAGTGATAATCAAGGTGGGCCATTTCCAGCAGTTGACAAGAATGTCTGAGGAACAGTGGGGAGTGGGAGGAGGGGGAAATAACATGGGGAAATAGTTTTACTTTGTGTAATGACCTATTCACTCCCAGTCTCTATTCAAGCCTAAGTTACTTGTATCCAGTTTGCAAATTAATTCCGATTCAGCAGTCTCTCGTTGGAGTCTGTTTTTGAAGTTTTTTTGTTGAAGAATAGCCACACTTAGGTCTGTAACCGAGTAACCAGAGAGATTGAAGTGTTCTCCGACTGGTTTTTGAATGTGATAATTCTTGACGTCTGATTTGTGTCCATTTATTCTTTTATGCAGAGACTGTCCAGTTTGGCCAATGTATATGGCAGTGGGGCATTGCTGGCACATGATGGCATATATCACATTGGTAGATGCGCAGATGAACAAGCCTCTGATAGTGTGGCTGATGTGATTAGGCCCTATGATGGTGTCCCCTGAATTGATATGTGGAGACAGTTGACAACGGGCTTTGTTGCAAGGATAGGTCCTTGGGTTAGTGGCTCTGCTGTGTGGTGTGTGGTTGCTGGTGAGTATTTGCTTCAGGTTGCGGGGCTGTCTGTAAGCAAGGACTGGCCTGTCTCCCAAGATCTGTGAGAGTGATGGGTCGTCCTTCAGGATAGGTGTAGATCCTTGATGATGCGTTGGAGAGGTTTTAGTTGGGGGCTGAAGGTGATGGCTAGTGACGTTCTGTTGTTTTCTTTGTTGGGCCTGTCCTGTAGTAGGTGACTTCTGGGTACTCTTTTGGCTCTGTCTTTCTGGCTACGTGCAACAAAGACCGTTGCCAACTGTGTCCACATATCTATGATATTTCCCTCTCCTCCCACCCCCCACTGTTCCTCAGACATTCTAGTCAACTGCTGGAAATGGCCCACCTTGATTATCACTACAAAAGGTTTTCTTCCTCGTCCCCCCTCCCGCCGCTGGTAATAGTTCATCTTAGGTGATCACTCTCCTTACAGTGTGTATGATAACACCCATTGTTTCATGTTCTCTGTGTATATAAATCTCCCCACTGTATTTTCCACTGAATGCATCTGCTGAAGTGAGCTGTAGCTCACGAAAGCTTATGCTCAAATAAATTTGTTAGTCTCTAAGGTGCCACAAGTACTCCTTTTCTTTTTGCAAATACAGACTAACACGGCTGCTACACAGAAAAATATTTATCCCCATTACTTACGTATACATTCCGGCTGAATCCCACTCCATGTAAGATCAGGGAGGCAAGTTCGGGTTGTAGATCCTTGGAGAAGGTGTCCTTTTTTACATTGAAATTGAACAACATTTCCCACCTATTGAAACAGTGAAAGTACAATGATATTATCACAAGGAAATATAAATTGTTCCACAATCAATAGGGAAAACTCCTACATAGAATGCAGGATGGATAAGATGAGCTGTGAAGTCCTTTCAAGAGCTGGGCAGAAAAAGGGAATTCCATTCTGTGGAGGATTTGGTACTTTGGAACAAAACCCTCAAATTTCAGAAATCTCAGTGAAAGGGAATGGAGCCCTAACTCTTGGACAGTCTATGTAGTGGGATCTTGGAAGCCCTGGAAGCTCTGGCTGCCAAAGTGCTGTGAGCCTGGGAGCCCAGACTGCCAAGGAGTCACAAATTGGGAGCCAGGCCTTCATCTCCTTGTCACATTGTCAGGGGCTGCCACGGACTTGGATCAGTATGCTGGCAGGAAATCAGGCAGGTTTTGAAACCTTTGTGGCAGTAGGTTTCATTGAAACTTCTTTGAAATTGAACCATCTTGTGTTTCCATTGTAAGGAATCAGCAAATTCTGACGAAAAATGTTTCACTGGAATTTCTCTGACCAGCTCTAGCTCCTTCCGACTCAAGCCTCTATGGTTCTAGCATTTCCTTTTAGCTTTGAGCCCTGTGATGTTTAACTTTACTCTCTCACTACAAGAAGAGAACAAAAATCAATATGTTTAATAGATAACAATGTGAGTACATGAAAATCTACACTCAACTCCTCTGAGCTCATCATTTTTTTTATGCTTGGAATGGATAATTTGAAAAAAAAAGAAAGGAAAGAATTCTTTGTAAGTGAAGCAAAAATAGTGTCTGAATGCTCGCAGTATCATTTGTTTTGAATACACTAAGTACAGGGCCATTTATTATACACTGAGAATTGTTAACTTATACACACTTGTGCTTAAACATCTTTAGATATAGAAGTCACAGGTCAAATGTGCCATCTAGTGAGCTGTCTATCTTTTTATGCATGTTTGAAGGGGAGGTTGTTGAATTTGTACTAACTTTCCATAGCACAATGCATTTACCTTTTTTTTAAATTTTGATTAAGTTTAAAAGGCTTGATAAAAGTTCTTGATTCCCAAAAGGTAAAATATGCACATCTTTCGTAACAACTGAATTAAACATAGTGCTTCACTACTATAAACAATTATTCGAAACCTTATAGTACAATTCCATTTCAGCTCAGAATTCTCATCATGGTGAAATGTAATAACTCATGAGCTATGCATAGTACTTGTATGTGAATTAATATTGAAACTTTTTTTCCTTTACAACATCCACTGGACTATATAATTACTTTAAAGAGATGCAGCAAATCAGGTTTTCATAATTAAATACATACTAGGAAAACACTATTGACAGTTATTGAAATTACATTGAATTGCAATATTAGTGCTCTTTTATCTGACAAAGTAGCATTGAATTCAATCAACTATATTAGATTGACTGGCAATACATGTTACTCTTATAAAAGATTAGTGGACATCAGCCCTCCATTTCTCCAAACGAACAGTTTTGGACCAAGGTTTCTTCTATACCTGTTCTATTTATTTGGTATTTGTCAAGCAAACAATATTTTGGCATTCTGGTTATGAAGCAAACATCCTTTTGCTCCTGCTCCAACCACCAAATCAATACTACTGTGTTAAACACATTTGCAACATTTCAGTGCAAATGACATATGAATCTACTTACTCTCCTCCTCGTTTCAGAAATAGTCTTTTGAAGAGGAATCAACAATTTTCTCTGAATGAAGGAAAGAGCTGGATACATACCTTTCTCCCTTTACTTCCACCCATATTTTGCACCTAAACACTGTGGCATAATTTTTGAGATGCTGAGTAGAGGAAATTCCAGTGGCTCCCACAGAAAGCAATGAGAGTTGCATATCAGGCTGCTTAGGGATCTAATATGAAAATATTGTACTAAGTAACTTGTTCAAGATCAAGAATCAATGACACATCATGTAAACACTCAGGCTGAAAAAGGACGTGCTGTCGTCATCGTGAATAGGTCGGAATATAAACAAGAGGCTATTAGGCAGCTCTCCAACACCACTTTCTAGAAGCCATTACTCTCTGATCCCACTGAGGGTTACCCAAAAGAAACTACACCATCTGCTCAAGAAACTCCCTGAAAAAGCACAAGAACAAATCCACAAAGACACACCCCTAGAACACCGACCAGGGTATTCTATCTGCTACTCAAGATCCATAAACCTGGAAATCCTGGACGCCCCATCATCTCAGGCATTGGCATCCTGAGAACAGGATTGTCTGGCTATGTAGACTCCCTTCTCAGGTCCTACGCTACCAGCATTCCCAGCTATCTTTGAGACACGACTGACTTTCTGAGGAAACTACAGTCCATCAGTGATCTTCCTGAAAACAGCATCCTAGCCATGATGGATGTAGAAGCCCTCTACACCAACATTCCACACAAAGATGGACTACAGGCCATCAGGAACAGTATCCCCAATAATGTCACGGAAAACCTGGTGGCTGAACTTTGTGACTTTGTCCTCACCTATAACTATTTCACATTTGGGGACAATGTATACCTTCAAATCAGCGGCACCACTACGTGTACCCGCATGGCCCCACAGTATGCTAACGTTTTTATGGCTGACTTAAAACAATGCTTCCTCAGCTCTCGTCCCCTAATGCCCCTACTCTACTTGCGCTACATTGATGACATCTTCATCATCATGGAAAAGAAGCCCTTGAGGAATTCCACCATGATTTCAACAATTTCCATCCCACCATCAACCTCAGCCTGGACCAGTCCACACAAGAGATCCACTTCCTGGACACTACGATGCTAATAAGCGATGGTCACATAAACACCACCCTAAACTGGAAACCTACTGATTGCAATGCTTACTTGCATGGCTCCAGCTTTCATCCAGACCACACCACATGATCCATTGTCTACAGCCAAGCTGTACGATACAACCGCATTTGCTCCAACCCCTCAGACAGAGACAAACACCTACAAGATCTCTAGCAAACATTTTTACAAATACAATACCCACCTGCTGAAGAAACAGATCGACAGAGTCAGAAGAGTAACCAGAAGTTACCTACTACAGGATATGCCCAACAAAAAAAATAACAGAACACCACTAGCCATCACCTTCAGCCCCCAACTAAAACCTCTCCAATGCATCATCAAGGATCTACAATCTATCCTGAAGGATGATCCATTATCCTCACAGATCTTGGGAGACACGCCAGTCCTTGCTTACAGACAGCCCCACAACCTGAAGCAAATACTCACCAGCAACCACAAACCACACAACAAAAACACTAACCCAGGAACCTATCCTTGCAACAAAGCCTGTTGCCAACTCTGTCAACATATCTATTCAGGGGATACCATCATAGGGCCTAATCACATCAGCCACACTATCAGAGGCTTGTTCACCTGCACATCTACCAATGTGATATATGCCATCATGTGCCAGCAATGCCCCTCTGCCATGTACATTGGCCAAACTGGACAGTCTCTATGCAAAAGAATAAATGGACATAAATCAGATGTCAAGAATTATCACATTCAAAAACCAGTCGGAGAACACTTCAATCTCTTTGGTCACTCGATTACAGACCTAAAAGTGGCAATTCTTCAAAGAAAAAACTTCAAAAACAGACTCCAACGAGAGACTGCTGAATTGGAATTAATTTGCAAACTGGATACAATTAAATTAGGCTTGAATAAAGACTGGCAGTGGATGTGTCATTACACAAAGTAAAACTATTTCCCTATGTTTATTTCCCCCCACTATTCCTCAGACATTCTTGTCTACTGCTGGAAATGGCCCACCTTGATCATCACTACAAAAGGTTTGTCCTCCCCTCTCCACCTCCCCGCTCTCCTGCTGGTAATAGCTTACCTTACCTGATCACTCTTGTTACAGTGTGTATGGTAACACCCATTGTTTCATGTTCTCTGTGTATATAAATCTCCCCACTGTATTTTCCACTGCTTGCATCCGATGAAGTGAGCTGTAGCTCACGAAAGCTTATACTCAAATTAATTTGTTAGTCTCTAAGGTGTCACAAGTACTCCTTTTCTTTTTGCGGATACAGACTAACACGGCTGCTACTCTGAAACCTATCAGGAATTCTATTCACTTTAGGCTCCATAGTAATCTTCAATCAACATTCTAATATAGAAAATCAAAAAGAGTCATACAAAAATGGTCAAATGACAAAAGATAAATATTAAAAAATCAGCACAAGCATGTAGGGACAAAATTTGAAAAGCCTAGCGACAAAATATGATTAAAGGGTAACAATAAAACATTTTGCAAATACATTAGAAGCAAGAGGAAGACCAAGAACAGGGTAAGTTCATTACTCAATGAGGAGGGAAAGACAATAACTGAAAATACAGCACTGACCAAAGTGTTAAATTCCATTTTTGTTTTAGTTTTCACCAAAAACTGATCAGATGACTAATACAATAAACATTAGTGTAAATGGGGTATGATCTTAGGCTAAAATAGGGCAAGAACAAGTTAAAAATTACTTAGGCAAGTTAGATGTCTTCACCAGGGCCTGGTGAAATACATCCTAGAACACTTAAGAAACTAGCTGAAGAGATCTCTGTGCCATTAGCAATTATTGTTGAGAACTTGTGGAAGACAGGAGAGATCTCAGAGGACTAGAAAAAGGCAAATATAGTACCTATCTATAAAGAAGAGGAATAAGGACAACCCATGGAATTATAAACTAGTCATCTTAAATTCACTTCCAGGAGAGATAACAGAGCAAATAATTAAACAATCAATTTGTAAGCACCTGGAAGATAATAAGGAGAAAAGTAACAGTCAGTATGGATTTGTCAAGAACAAATCATGTCAAACCAACTTAATATCCTCCTAATACCTAATACCCTAAGACAGGGTAACAAGTCTTGTGGATGGGGATAAGCGGTAGATCTATTTTGATTTTAGTAAGGCTTTTGATACTATCTCACATGACATTTTCAAAAATAAACTAGGGAAATACAGTCTAGATGAACCTATATTAGGTGGGTACACAACTGATTGGAAAATCATATTCAGAGTGTAGTTATCAATGGTTCACAGTCAAACTGGAAGGGCGTATCAATTGGGGTCCTGCAGGGATCTGTCCTTGTCCAGTTCTGTTCAATATCTTCATCAATGATTTGGATAATGGCATAGAGAGTACACTTATAATGTTTGTGGTCAAAACCAAGCTGGGAGGGGTTGCAAGTGCTTTGAAGGATATGAGTTGAATACAAAATGATCTTGATGAACTGGAGAAAAGGTCTGAAGTACACAGGATGAAATTCAATAAGGACAAATGCAAAGTACTCCACTTAGGAAGGAACAATCAACTGCACAAATTCAAAATGGGAAATGATTAATAGGAAGAAGTCCTGCAAAAAATGATCTGAGGTTACAATGGATTAGACACTAAATATGAGTCAATAATGTAATACCATTGAAAAAATAAAAGTGAACATCATGCTTGGACATGTTAGTAGGAGTGTTGTAAGCAAGTCATGAGACGTAATCCTTCCGCTCTACTCAGCACTGATAATGCCTCAGCTGGAGTACTGTGTCCAGTGCCAGCACCCATACTTCAGAAAAGATGTAGACAATCTGGAGAAAACCCAGAGGAGAGCCACAAAAAGGATTAAAGGTCTAGAAAACATGACCTGTGAGGAAAAACTGAAAAAAAATGGATTTGTGTAGTCTTCAGAAAAGAAGACTGAGGGGGGAACACAATAAGAGTCTTCAAGAGGAGGAGTCTTCAACATAAAAGAGGAGGGTGATAAATTGTTTTCCTTATCTATGAAGGACTGGACAAGAAATAATGGGTACAAATTGTGGCAAGGGAGATATGGATAGACATTAGGGAAAATGTCTTAGCTGTAAAGGTAGTTACACTGGAACAAATTACCTAGGGAAGTTGTGGAGCATCTGTCATTGGAGTTTTAAGAACAGGTTAGACAATGACCTGTCAGGGATGGTGATCCTTAGCCCAGCCTCAGTGCCAGGGGGCTGGGATAGCTGAACTATCGAGGTCCCTTTCAGTCCTAGATTTGTATGATTCTATTATTTCAAGTTCTGTACAATGTAGTCCTGCTCAAATCAGAGATGTGCAAACAGAAAGTTGGTCATTAAGGAGTGTCTGAAGAGTCATACCCATTGGGTTTGAATGAAGCAAAAATCCTGAGTCTCCAAGATCTAGAGGAACACTGGCAAAGGAAACTCACTCATACTGTGGTTGCTGCCTTTATCCCAAGGCTGCATCTCCTGCCTATACCCAGTTCCAGATCAGTTCCTCAGGCATCAGCTCCCCCGAGCAGTGATTGGCTCAAAGGCAAAGGAACTGGAGATTGTGTGGGACTGTGGAAATTCCTCTCCTTTGAAGCTGGCAGTGCACCACAGAACTGCCCCCCATTCAAAAGTACAAGCCCCCATCCTGCAGCAGCACCTTGCCCACCATCTAGGAACATCAGTCTTCCTATGCCACAAATCCCTGATCCAAGAGTATGAAATTGAAATGCTTAAACTGCTAACATAAATATTGTGAAAATTCCTGTTTATAACATTCACAAAATTTTTCCACTAAACATTTTTTCTACTAAAAATGCTAAAAAACCCTCATGTTTTTGCATACAGTAGCAGCACATGAAAATATTTCTGCATTGTTCTCCTTTTTTATTTTAAACTGCACTATTGGGATAATTTTATACCGAGACTCTGCATAACTGATTTCTTCTCCACTGGGAAATCAAGCTGCAAAGCATTGGATATCTGCTACCACTCAGCAGAGGGGTGACGCTCATCTCAGAAGAAGGTGTATAAATATTAACCATTCCCATCCATAACCAAGTTTACTAAAATACATTTTCAAAATGGTAGGCATGAGCTATGTGCACAATTGTTACTGAAAAACACACACACTTCTATCTGAGATTGCAGTAAATTCACTTCACTAAGAGTAGCAGAAGTTTTGGTTAGTCATGGTAAAACCAGTTCAGATAACGTAAAAACTGACCAAAGCATTTACTTAACGTTCTATCTGAATTTTTATGAGTGCTGGAAAGGAAAGGAGAACTATTTTTTTTAAGTGTGATTCTACTCATCTTTATTCTTGGTCCTCCAGCTGCCAGATTACACCAGGATATTGAATGGGTTTTCCCTTACCAAAAAATCTGGGTTGTAAGTGGATGTGGCTAGAGTCAGATGCAAGGGAATAGGAACTGAAACAAAGTGTTCTTTTGGTGAGTGGGGTGGTGGGTTTCCAGCTATAGGGGAGGCAGATAAAGCAGGTACTGCTGTATATGGGCGACGGCTGCATTAAAGTTTGTTGTTTTTTTGGACAATCTGGTGTCACATCATTCCTTCTAATGATCCTTATATTACAATATGCTGTAAAGAGGACTTATTAATGTAAGGAACTTCCAGTGAGAGGTCATTCACTCTAAACTGACTAAATGGACATAGAGCAGTGGTGGGCAACCTGCTACCTAAGGGCCGCATGTGGCTCATCAGGGAAATCTGATTGTGAACTACGAGACATTTTGCTGACTTTGACCATCCACAGGCATGGCCCCCTGTTGTTCCAGCGGCCACGGTTTGCCGTTCCTGGCCAATGGGAGCTGCGGGAAGTGGTGGGCCACAGGGACATGCTGGCTGGGAACAGGGAACCTCAGCAAAAGTGCGGGGGCTGTGCCTGTGGATGGTCAATGTCAGCAAAATGTCTTGTGGCCCACAATCAGATTACCCTGATGGGCCGCAGGCCGCAAGTTGCCCACCACTGACATAGAGTCTAGTGTGTGTCTTGCTCATACCACAGTCTCAACTCACACTACAAGTTTTGCTTGCAGTTGGTGGTGGTCAGACCAGGTGAATGGGACTTTAATGAGATGTTCAGTATCCATTCACTGGCAGGCAATGGGATCTAATAACTACCTGTGTAAAACTCATGGTTCCTCACTTTACAAGTTAAAATGTTTTCTCTACCAGCCACCCCTGCAAACTAGAGTGAAGCTCTGTTCTTTCTTTCTTGCTTGTCTGCACCAGAAATAAAGATTCGCCACTTAGAACAGATCAGGAGTACTTGTGGCACCTTAACTATTCTTCACAATCATGTGTAAACTAGAGCAGAAGCCATCTCACTCTATCCTCTCTTAGTTGAATGGAAGTAAAATGTGGGAAAATCTTATTTTCATCACTAACTGGTAGATATGACTTTCAGGAAGCTGATCTATTGAGTAAGAAGGTGCATCTTTAAAGTCATTATTCTGACCATAAAGGGACTTAAAGCAGTCTTTTCATACTAAGCATCTATTATTTATTGTAGAGCTCTGAATTTTTTTTAACAAACAAAAGCAATAAAAGGTTATATTTTTGGAAGGCAAGTATGCCTGGATATAAGGGATGCCTGGTTTGCATTCCCCAGTGTCTCTGCTGTATGAATTCTTTTGCTCAACTAACATTTCACCTTTCTTTTGGAAGTGAAATAAAATGCTCCTCTTGACACCCTAGCTGAATCCTAGCTGAAAACCTACATGGTCATAAAGGCTGTTTCAGAAAAACTGGGTGGGTCAGGTTATTGGTAATGGGACTTTCACCACTACCTCACTGCTATTAATCCAGTCCAGTGCCATAGGCATAAAAGTCTTTGCTACTAAATAAACAAAATTATTGGTCTCTGTGAAATAAGTTTGTAGTCTTAGTTCCCTGTGAATGTGTGTGCACATCACAATCTCACACAATTTGCATCCTTGTTGGAAATTAAAGGCTGATTAGATTAAGAATGAATTATTCTTTCACTGCTCCAGACCAAGATTGGGGCATAGTGGTGGGGGAAGACTTAGGGGGTGTACACATGGCTGTCCATACTATACAGCACTTATCTTGAAATAAACAGGTATTCATTCTACAGTGCTATCAAATTATAGCTTTATAAGCACTAAATTCACAGAAGAAGAAAGTTTACAAGGTTTTCCCTTATCTTCATATTGAATATCATACGGAGCATCATAAAACAGACCCAAGAGCTAATACAAGGATACTAGGGGTGTAATGTGGCTATTTTTCTTTCTAAATACAGTTTGCACTTTGGCTCCCTTCAAGCTTTAACATGCAGGAAACTTGCTGAATTTCCACAAAAACCTAAATTGGAAAAAAAATAGAACTACAGAGCCTCGCATGCAAGACAGATTGTTCTAAATAAATCCTTGTTTCATTTCAGCAGTATGGTGTGCTGTAATGGCTTATGGTCAATGTGCTATAAACAATTTCCTATGTTACTAGCAATATCTCTGAACAAATATTTCAAACCCACAGTTCATTTCAAAGAAGCAATTTATTTTTCAAGCTTATAGATGAAGTTGCTATATACTGAGACAAAGGTATTTTGTCTTTGTAAAATCTGCTTGATATAATATACTGTGTTCAGGATAGATTTGCTACATAGCAAAATATTGGAATGAATGATAATATCCTAAAAGCAGGTACACATCCCAATTATACCATATGATACCATTTATTTACATTCTGTGGCTGGTATCTGAAGTAGGGCTGAGCTAGCTTTTTTGATGCACATCTGCTTAACTTAATATGCAAGGGCCAAATACTGATACCCTTATTCAATTTCTGTCTAATCTTTCCTCTGGAAAACTCCAACAAGCATCATTACATTGTGATGTGGTGATAGCATGTATGCTGTGATCTAGAAGAGACCCACACTGTGCATAGACCCTGTCTTTGGGACCTGGGAAAGCAGGCAGGTAGTGGCTTTTTTGTAGGTACAGATTATAAAATGTAAAGTTTGGAGATCACTTCAAAATAGCAAAGTGGGGAGGTCAGCGCTGGATAATTCTCTGTGTAGCCAGCTTAAAAGAGCCTGAGCTTGGAGTTCTGGTGACAGAAGAGGACTGGCCAGGCAGGGAAGTGGATAGCTAGGAAGAAATTGGCACTGTGGAAACCCATAACGTGGGGTTAGTATTGCCAAGAGGCCATGCCATGTTCATCCTGTGTAATCTGACACTCAACAACCAGAGGGTGGAGTGTGTTCTACTTTGGGGTTTTACTGTCAACTTCAGACCTGAACTTCTCTGTGTTTGTGAGATCTTAATTAGAAGCTGCACAATGAAGTATGCAATTTCATTCTACTAGTTAACTGGTGACACTGTATATGTACAAATTGTGAGGAACATCTACTATTTTAGAAGCAGAACTTTATCTGACAAAAACTCTTCATTATTCACTTGCTAAAACTTCAGAGTGCTCTGTCTAATCCTCCATAAATGTGTGCAGTGTTGTTGTAGTGTCTTGGTCCCAGGACATTAGAGAGTCAAGGTACGTGAAGAAGGGCTCTGTGTACCTTGAAAGCTTGTCTCACTAACAGAAGTTCGGCCAATAAAAGATACTATTTCACCCACTGTGTCTCTCTAATTCTCCATAAAGTCTTCCTGCATATTACTAGATATGGTGCTAGGTGTTGATTGTCTTTCTGCCAAGATCTGGTCTGTTGTGTTTTGGATTTAGATTGGATTCTTCTTTATCCTTCCCCTATGTCTAGCCAGAGTGGCCAAGGCAGTGTTATCTTGGTTTCTCCTTCCCCTCTAGGCATCAGAGAAAGGAGCTACCTCCTAACCCTTCCCCTTAAGAAGAAGAAGGAGTGCTGCAATTCCTACAGGGAAAGAGAGTACTAAACACTGCTCCTCGATCTGCTGTGACAGTGACACCAGTATATTGCACTGTGCTAACTATGCAATCACACCTAGAGTGATAAAAGTTGATGTTTACAGTTTTGCTTCCTAAACAGTACCAACTCCTTTATATGGGAGCTTGAGGATAAGCTGCTGGTTAAGTGAAGTAGGATGTAAAGCCATAGAGTATACAAAATTGTTGCTGAAGTGCATTTACAGTGTTGCCCTATTAATCTGCAAGGCACTTAGAACTTCGGGGATCAAAGTTGTAAATCCTGTCAATAGCTACATTTGTTTTAGAAACTATGTATCAGTTGACAATTTGCCTGTGTATTTGAGGAGTTGTATGCTGGATGCTAATGATGCTTCCATTCACCAGAGGAAAAACAAAAATCTAGAGGGATCAGACTGGCCTGTCAGAATGTAAGACAGATGTTTAACATGTCAGACAAATGACCCTAGGGAATTTGACAACAAAATTACAGAAAATGGCAATGCAATGAATATAATAAGCATGCTCTAATATAGCATTTTGTTGTCTCAAAAGTACGAATCATCTATGTACTAAGAAAAGGTGTACTTGTGGCACCTTAGAGACTAACAAATTTATTTGAGCATAAGCTTTCGTGAGCTACAGGTCACTTCATCGGATGTCTGTGTACTGTATTCTTTTAAGAATGATGAGACTGATTCTCTTTTCGCTTAAATTTATTTTACACTGGCATCTCTCCTGATTATTTTGATGTGAGCAAGAGGAAAATTGGCTTGACTATAACTGTTTTATCATATTATTAGCAAAATATGGGCCAAATCCTGACATCCTTACTCAGTTTACTCAATCCTTACCTAGGAAATATCCCATTGAAATCAATGATAATTTTGCTGATTAAAACTGATTAAAAACTGACCTTCAATTTCAGGTTTTGGTGCTATATTAGTATTTCCTCAAGATAAGCAAAACTAGGGGTATGTCTACACTGGCAGAGTTACATCGCTGGCAGTTACAACACCGCTCAGGTTGAAGGGAAACCACTGTTGTGTGTTTACACTGTCAGCTGCCTGCACAAAAGTGTGTTCACACTTGTGGCACTTCCACTGGTATTCAGAACGGTGCACTCTGGGCAACTGTCCCACAGAGCATCTCTTCCTCTTCTGCCGCTAAAAGTTGTGGGAAGGTGGAGAGGGTCATGGGACATCCTAGATCCTGTCCCAATGCCCTGTGATACATTGCTTTGCATCCCAGCAATCCATGTGCTTCCATCCACATTTGGCACCATCTTTCAATAGTTGGTGTAGTGCGTCTTCTGCCTCTTTGGTCTCCAGGAATGGATCCTGCACTATTGACCAATATGCTGCTCACTCTCACTAACAAGTCATAAGTGGAAGTGAGTTATTCCTTAAACTACAAAGGCAAGAAGAGTGTGACATTGATCTCACCAAGTGAAATAGCTATGACACGAGATTGCTTGTGGCATTCACAGAGGTGCTGACCACAGTGGAATGCTGCTTTTGGGCTCAGGAAACAAGCACTGAGCAGTGGGATCACACTGTCATGCACATCTGGGATAACGAGCAGTGGCCGCAGAACTTTCGGATGAGGAAAGCCACATTCATGGGACTGTGTGATGAGCTCACTCCAGTCCTGCGGTGCAAGGACATGAGAATGAGAGCTGTCCAGCTGTTGGAAAAGTGCATGGCAATTGCACTGTAGAAGCTGGCTACTACAGATGGCTACCAATCAGTCACTATCCAGTTCGGAATGGAAAAGTTGAATGTTGAACTCATGTTGACGGACGTGTGCAAGGCCATTAATCACATCCTGCTCCAAAAGACTGACTCTGGGCAACGTGTGTGATATTGTAGATGGCTTTTCACAAATGGGCTTCCCTAACTGTGGAGGGGTGATAGATGGCCCGCATATTCCAATTCTGGCACCAGACCACCTAGCCACCGAGTACTTTAATTGGAAGGAGCATTTCTCTATGGTTCTCTAGGTGCTTGTGGATCACCGTGGGAATTTCATAGACATTAACAGAGGCTGATCTGGAAAGGTGCATGACACACACATATTGCGGAACACTGGCCTGTTCAGGAAGCTACAATCAGGGACTTTCTTCCCGGATCAGAAATTCACCGTAGGGGAAGTCAAAATGCCTATTGTGATCCTAGGAGACCCTGCCTACCCCTTAATGCCATGGCTTCTGAAGCCATACATGGGGAACCTTGACACTGTTGAGTGTACTTTTGTCCATTTAAAGGCCCACTGGCACTGCCTATATGTGAGGCTGGACCTCACTGGTGACAATATTCCTATGCTTATAGCCATGTGCTGTACACTCTGTAATATTTGTGAAGGGAAGGGTGAAAGCTTCACTCAGGGCTGGACAGCTGAGGCTCAGGGCCTGGAGGCTGAATTTGAACAGCCAGAGACCAGGTCTATTAGAGGAGTGTAGCGTGGGACCATAAGGGTTAGGAATGCCCTGAGGCAGCAATTTGAAGCTGAAAGCCAGTAATATTTGTTGCTATGCTCGGGAGTGCAGTAATACTAGGAGGAGATTGTGAATGGTGCAGACAATGCACTGTGAAGTTTTAAGAAAATTGCCCGTTACTTTGAAGGGATCTGTTTGCTTTCAATTAATGGAGTAAAGATTGCTTTCAAACACAATTTAAAAAAAAAACAACAACAACGAGAGGAGAGAGACAAACAAAAAAAACACATCAGTTCTGTGGTGGATGGGGGAAGGGAGAGTCCCAGGAGGAGGTGGGGTCCTGGGATGGTTAAAGATTTGTGTATGTCCAGGTATCATATGCAACCTTGTCCTTTGGAGTACAGTGCAGTGAGTACTGTACCTCAGCAGGGCTAACTTGCAGAGGGATGGGTGTTGAGTGCAGTGGGTACTGGGAGTCTGCAGGGCTGAACTGTGACAGGGCAGGAGTGGAATGCAGTGGGTCCAGACTAGAGCCAGAAGGTTGATAAGAATGTGTTGGCGAGTCTGGTGGGTGCATGGGAAAGAGTTTTGCGACAGCAGCTGCAGGGGAGAGTGGGTGTGGAGCTGCTCAGTTTGCAGCATTAGTAGTGCCTGGAGTGTGTCAGCTTGGTGCTCCATAACGTTTAAAAGCCGCTCCATGGCTTCATTCTGGCATGCTGCGTTCTCCTTTCGGTCCCTCTTCTCACTGTCCAGCCACTCCTTCAATTCTTGTGTTTTGGCCGCGGAGTGCATCATGACATCACGCAGAAAGTCCTCTTTAGTTTTTCGTGTCCGCTTTCTAATTCAGTGCAGCCGTTCAGCCAGTGATAACAAAGTGGGAGGCCTGGCTCCCAAGGTAATATCAGTGAAGTCAAAATGTAACATTTTATAGACGCAGTATTGTTTACTCCTCTGGGTCAGAGAAGAGCTCCTGGCTGCATGCATCTCTGACCTCCGAGTTGTGCTCTGCCTCTAGGTACCCCTTCTACTCCACGTGCTCATCCAAGATTTCCTCCTCCTTGCTCTGTCCACCTTTGACTGGCACATGAGCCACTGAAATATCCGCAGTGGCCTTCGCAGTGGAGGTGGGGTCGCCACTGAATATTGCATCCAGCTTTTTGTAGAACCAGCAGCTCATCGTGCAGCACTGGAGTGGTGGTTTGCCTCCCACACCTTATGGTAGGCGTTCTGCAGCTCCTTCACTTTGATTCTGCACTGCATTGTGTCCTGGGCATGGTCCATTTCTTTCATGCATCTTGAAATCTGTCCAAAGGTATCATAATTCCTATGGCTGGAGTGCAGCTGGGACTAGACAGCCTCCTCTCCCCAAATGCTGATGAGGTCCAGCAGCTCAGCATTGCTCCAAGCGGGGGATCGCCTGGTGCATGCAGCAGGCATGGTCATCTGGAAAGATGCACTGAAACCACTGCACACATCACCGAGCAAACAGGAAGGGGACTTTCAAAATTCCCAGGGAATTAAAGGGGTGTTCACCTGAGGGCAGGGCAGTAGAATTAAAACCGATGATCAGAGAGGCAAGAACAGACATTGTGGGATACCTCTGGGAGACCAACTGCCATGCTGTAATCTATCAGGGTGTCTACACTATAGCCTCAGCGCAGAAAGCTCTACGCCTCTCGTCGGGCTGGTTTTTTTACAGCGTTAAAACTGCGCAGTTTCTGTGCACTAAGTGGCTTGGCAGTGTGTGCACCTCGGGAGTTACACCACAGAAAGCTGCTTTACTGCACAGAAATTTGCCATTGTAGACAAGGCCTTGGACAGATAAATAACTTGGATATTACATTTATCTTTTGAATTAAGAAAATGACCTTTCCTGCAAAATCAACGTACACACAACGTACACTGCAGGGTCCAAATCACAGTTTGTGAAATGGAGTATATGACTAGAGCTTCCAAATGTTTCATCGTGTAGACCACATTTTAATCCATAGACTACCTGCCTTCCAGTTCCAGAGTATGTGGAACACTTTCCCTCCCATTTATGATCACATGACATCTGTTTGGCAACTATAACAATTGTTTGCATAGAATTTAGTACTGGAAAAGTATTTAAAGGCTTGTTGCTATATTTAATGCAAATCAGCAGCTGGAAATAAGGAGAACCAAAACCATATGAGCATCTTGTTCTTAGCAAACTATATGCAAGTGTTCCTTTAATCATCAGTGGTTCCTGGATCACAGTATGAGAACTTCTGAACTACTGTGTACTATAAAAACAACTTAACAAACCCTACCTGGTAGCCAAATGTATTGTTTTGTGATCCGTGCCGTGGGATTCCAGGGTTTTCACATGATGTGCGAGTGGGTTCTAAAAAAATAAAAATAAAATCAACACAAGGTATCTTTTAGTGAAAAAAATCTGTGTGTCAACAAATATATTTAATTTAACCATCTGGAGAACAGGATCAGTAGAAGTATCATGATTAAAATGGTCATGTTTCACAGATAGTGTAGAATAACACAACACAACACAATAAATCAAAGTTCTCAAACACAAACCGACAGGTCTAGGAGAGGGAGAACCAAACAGAAGAATCCAATAGATCTCAGTATCATGGATTTCATCTTACCTATACATCGAGGAGAAGAACCACTCCAAGTTCCATCTGCTTGGCATATCCTAGTACTGGACCCAACCAAAACAAATGGAGGATTGCAGCTGAAAGAGACTTCTGACTGGTAGATGAAGCTCTTGCCTTCTCTTTTCCCTTGAGCAGGTACTCCAGAGTCACCACAAAACTTTGCTATGGAAAATGATGTGACATATAGAAAGCATTCAGAATTTGCTAAAAGGTATTAAAATAAGACTTACACTGAAGTACCTTAGCTTAGCTGAACAGTTACTCCAAATCTCATGTCTGGCTCTTATACATAGTCAAATAAATGGGAGTTTTGTGGGAGCGAGGAAGGAAAAGAATCTGCACAACATGATGGAGAACCAATCTTTGCTAGTGCTGACTGCAGTCTCAAGGTTGAACTAGCTTTGGTGGCTGATTAGAATCCCTATGAGAGAGGCAGAGGGAACAGCTTGGAGATGTACTGTGTGTCCGGTGATTCTGCCAGCTACAAAACCTTCCACATCCACAGCTCTACTCTATCCCCTAATCCTATATTACATCAGCATATAAGGTGCCCCGCAGAAAACAATTGCAGAGTATGACAGTCCTCTGCCCGCACAACAGAACCTCATAACACCTGTTACTTATAGCATCTTTCATGCTCTTGGAGGGAGCAAAAGAAGTTGTCCAAAGAGAAACAGATTTTAGGAGTGGCAGCTTCTTACTTCATCTTACTTAACTACAATTGATAACTAGGGTATGGAGTGAGATCACTAGAAAGTTAGTGGGGCTAACCAGAACTACAATAAAAAGAATTATATTAAACATGGAAAGCAGTTTAAGCAGAAATATAAAAGTCAAACATTAATAGACATTTATTAAATAGAATATATATCTTCCAGTAATAATATATTCTACATCAGAGTCTTAAGGCTTTGAGCTCATCACCTGCAAGGATTTTCTTCTGTCCATGGCATAGCACTGAATAACTGGCTGGATGCATGCTGGGTGAGTTTTTTGGCCTCTCCCTGCAGTACTAGGTATTGGCCGTTTTCAGAAGCTGAATACAGCGTTTCATAGGACCAGTGCTCTGATCAGCTATGATATATTTTATGCCCCCGAACTCCACATTCTCTGATATAACCTCACTGGTAGCAGAGAGGCTCCACATACCGATACTGAGATTTGTTTGCAAGACAGGGATCTTAATCTATGACTATTTGGAAATTCACAATACATCATAGAACCGGCAGCATAGATTCCATTGCAAAATTGTTACTAAGAGAAAGCTTTAGACTCTGTAAGGGCCTGATCCTGTAAATACTAATAACTGAACGTAGTACTTACTACTGTGAATAGTCTGATTGGCTTCAATATGACTACTTTCTGGTGTAAACTCTATGCTCTCTAGTAAACATATGCCACACTGGGATTATAGTTTGTAGAGATCTACATATATTTTTTTAGCCTTTTTGCACACTGATGTTTCTTCTGAGTGGTTATTTGGTGGGTAAAGACCCAAATTCTCAGGGGAAAAAATCTTTAATTCCCTCACAAGAAACTGGTATTCTTGGAAGCTCGATAATTTTTACAGAAACAGTTCATGTGGAAACTCCATCATTCATTTGAAATTTTTCACAAGCCTTTCCCCAGCAACATGCTATTGTTGGATGCCCACTAATCCTCTTTCACATGGGTAACTAAGGAAACAAGACATGGTAATTCACAGGAGCCTTATTTTTCTCTGGTATGGAAAGATGTGCATATAAAACGTCCTACATTTGTAGCAGGTTGGAGAGTCTGGGATTCCTCCTTCTAACTAATAAAAGTTCAAGTGATTTTATTTTCCAAAGAAACCTGACGCGCAACTGAAGAACAAGTGACAAGTGACTGAAAAGTGACTGACAAGCGAGAGGTGAGCGAGGAAACATAATTAGGATAAAATATGAGATTCAAACAAATACTTACGTAAGCACTGAGGTACCTCACCACTCCAAGTTCCATTCCCAACACAGGTCAAAACAGCAGGAAAAGATAGTTCATAGCCTGCGGAGCAGACATAGCTAATACTAAATCCCCAGTCATAATTTGTTCCTTCCAACCTTCCATTAGAGATCTGGGGAGGAGTTGGGCAGGTAACAGCTGCAATAACATTCAAAGTGATTAGGCACAGCTGCTGTAAATATCCCTGGTGTACACAGTTACAAGAAAAAACATTTGTTTTCATTTAATCTTTTTGGAGGACAATACAAGTGGTGACATGTTATCTTCCTGACTGTATTCTTGCAACACCACTGTAGCTAATATTTCTGGTTGCCTCCATTTCTGGGACAGATGATTCTTGCAAGATACCAGAATTTATAATGCAAAGTTGAATGCTGCATCCTGCCAGATGGAAATCACTGTAAGTCTACATAATATACAATATTTGATAAAATACTAATAGTGTTCATGACAAAATTATTTTTGTTGATTGTTAGGCATTCTGAAGTATAATTATGTTCACTTACACGTGGTCATAATCCAATTCTTTCTTTCTGTTAGCCAATTTAGAAATAGTCTGGTTTTTAAAACACAAGAATCAGATTCAGGAGTGTGGCTACACTCTCTCTCTTGGTAGGTATCGCACATTGAGAATTGTCTGCCTCATGGGTAATTATTTACCAGGATGCATCTAACTTCTAATGAGGGGAGAGGGTTCTGCGATTCCCTCTTCTTCTGAGACTGCTAGTGCTGCTGCTCCTGACAGGTAGGAGAGGGACTTAAAAATCCCAACTTGACTTCCACCTCCTCATACCTGAGGGTGGCAAGGGGAGATTTTGAAGGCAACACTCACTCTAGGTTTGAGCAGGAAAGAAGAACGCAGCCCCCCTCCCCCCCAACCCTATACCTTAGGTCTGGTAGTGCCCAGGAGAGTATCAGAAACATTAGCATCAGAAAGGGTTCCACAAAGAAGTGATAGGGAGGTAGTGGTGCTATTTGATTTTTTTAAGGGGGAGGGCAAGGGATGGCTGCAGGAGTTACTGACTTCGAAGGATGAATGGGTGGGATGAAGAGAGAAGGAGAAAGGGGGTGAGATGAAGGAGGATGTGAATGAAAAGGGAGAGAGAATGGGGAAAGCAAATTGGATGAGGAGAGACACAATGAGAGACAGACAAAAGAAGAGATGAATGAATGAGTGAGAGGGAGTGAATAAATGGGAAATAGTGAATGAGGAGAGCACCAGTGGGAAAGAACAGAGTAAAGAGAAAGAGAGCAAGGGTAACACCAACAGACCCTGATTGTCAGGATTGAATGGGGCCTCTGCAGCTTAGTCCATGAGCCTCTACCACATGAGTTAAAAGCCAACTGGCTCTCAGCTGAGGCTGTAGAGCAGATTCATTAATCTCTAAGTGGTCTCGTGCCACTAGCTGGGACAGAACACCACACTCGGAAGGTGTGTGTGTTACATAAGTGAGAGTAGTTGGATTGATCTTAAGGGAGGGAGAGGGAGTAAGTGGGGAGAGTGGTCAGCAGTGAATGAAGACAAATTAGAAAAGGAGAGTTGAGAGACCATGTGAATGGGGGAGATGAAGGGGCTGCACTCAAAGGCTTTAAACTTAAACTTAGTCAGCCTGTCATTCTGCATGCAGAAAAAAAATTAAAGGGAACACTGGTCAGGAGCACCAGGTTCTTGCTGTGTGACCTGTGGAAGCCATCTGGCTTTTCTGTGCATCAATTTCACCATTAGTATAATTCTATATAATGGGATTATCACTCTTCTATACATCACACGGGTGCTTGAGGCTTCATTCATTAATGCTTGTTAAATTCTTTGAGAATCATAGAATCATAGAAGATTAGGGATGGAAGAGACCTCAGAAGGTTATCTAGTCCAACCCCCTGCTCAAAGCAGGACCAATATCAACTAAATCATCCAGAACTCTGGGTGGAAATGCAAAATATCATTATTTTAATAACCTTTTAGCCAAGCAGGAGACCAAGAATTTGGGGGTGACTTTAGGATTCCCTTTTTTATTGGGCTAGGTTTTTTTTTTTTTTTTAGAGACTGGGTGCTTGGGCCTTTGCATGTCTGTATAGGACTGGAGGAGAAAGTGTGATAGCATGGCTTCCAAAATGATGGCATTTGCCACCTTCTTCATAGTGGTTATGACCTCGGTGAAATATTGTTTTGGGTTGAGTGAAAACCTCATTGAGGATGGTAGGCGTGAACTCACCCTTCATTTAACATAATTGTAAGAATGGGCCTCCACCAAAGATAAAAGGAATGTGTGACCCTGCCCAGGAGCTTTTGCAGAGTATTATTCTAGGATGTGTGTGTGCATGTGTGTGTTCATGGAAAGGCAAAACATATAACAAAATGAAAAAGACAGCTTGAAGGAGCAGCTGAAAGCACAGTGGCTGACTTTAGAAGAAATCTGGGGAGAGGTTTATTGGTTGGGGTACAGGCTCGAAAAAGTGTTCTTAGTGTTGTGAGAAAAGTAAACTGTTTCCTGCTATCTGATTCCTTCTGCATTCAGAGACACAGAAGTTTGTGCATTCTTTGCAAATAAACAAAACTGCATAAAAGAAATCTCTATCGCCAATTTCTCCTCCTAAATGGAATCACCGATTAAACCCTGAATTTTGGGTTAGGCCCTCAGGTTAAAAGGGGTAGCTTTTACCCTTTTAAATTCTTTTTCTTTCTTTCTTTCTTTCTTTCTTTCAAGCAACAGCATCAGTAAGAAGCTGGGGTTTGGGATAATCACCAACATTCTTACCCTGCACCAATTGGATATAGTCCATTTACCAAGCAGCTTTATTTCTAGTCACTATAAAAGGGACTTTATGTTCCAGCTTCCTGGCTGAAAAGCAAGGGAACAAACAAAACATTTCTTACTTGATAATCTCCTTTCTGCTAGGAGCATCTCCCATAATTCTGATATGTATGTTCTATTCCCTTCCTGTCTCCCATTTTTGGAGGCAGTTCAAAGCTTCAGCACAGGCTGTGCTAGCCAGATATGCCAAACCCATGGAAAAAAACACAGAAATTGGGCTTGTTTTTGGCTTAATTGGCTTGTGAGTTGTTTGTTGGTTAGTTTTCAGCCTGTAGCTTGTTTGGCTTGTAGCTTCTTTTCTTTGATTGGCTCCCAGCAAGCAGGGGCAATGGGCAAGCAGGGGCAAGGGGGGGAGAGAGTTAGGGGTGCATAGTGGGCCCACCACAGTCCCCGACTGCACAATGGGGGGATCTAATCATATAGAGGGGTTCTTAAGGATTGGCTTGTTTTGGCCTTGTTTTGAAGTGGGATTAGCTTGATTTTTGGCTTATTGTGAAAGTTGGGATGCTTATTTAATGCATGAAAGTTGGCAACTGTGGTGCTAGCCACACCTCCTTCTGCTTGCTCAGATGATGCATTTCTAAGCTGTAAAATAGCTCTTAGAAAATGATTTGTAACACTACCTTCAGTGCCAACTAATTAATTATGTGCAGTAGGCCTCTGCCTTTTGGTAACTATCCAAACAGAATGTTGAGCCTTTGCTGTGAAGCCGTCCAGGGTGGGTAGAATTGTGGGAGATCCTGATAACAGAAAGGAAATTAATGGGTAAGAAAATTTTCCATTCTGCAGCCCAGCATCCCCCACGATTCTGATATGCATGAGAAGTACCAAACAGTGAACAAGATTAGGGAGGAACAGAAAAGTGAACATAAGAAATAGGGAAAACAATCTTTTGAACTGCTTGAATGGCCATGTTATGTCTGGACCACTGCCTGCAGCACTTTCCTGCCAAAGAAGGCCATGGCGGAGACAGAAAGACTACTTTACAGTGCCTGGTAGAGGCACTAGCTGATAGCTATGTGATTGCTCTGCAGATCTCTGTGTTGGAGGCATATGCTCTTTCGGCCCATGAGGTTGCCAAGGATTTTGCAGAACGCACCTTGATTGCTTTAGGACCAGGGCTGTTGGATGCCTTGTGTGCCTCAGCGATGCATAGTCCGATCCATCTAGTAATAGATGGTTTGGATACTCTAAGCCCTTGGCACCTGGGGATGAGAGGAAATGAACAGGGAGACCCATTTCCTTGTGGATTCTTTACACTTGAGATAAGTCTTTAGTGTGCTTCTTCCACCTGGGGTGTGCCACTGCATCACAGTCAGGTGCTGTGCCCATGGGCAGAGTGAAGGAAATCAGAGGCTCAAAGGGATGGGTGGTTAAAGCTTTCAACACCAGTGATAGGATCAACTGAGGAAAGATAGGTTCGACCGCTGGTCTGGGCAGTCTGATTGTTCTGAAAATTCTGGATACCTGTGGGTTCTGCCAAGAAGCCCGAGGATCCTACTAATAGTACAAGACTTATGGCTGATACCCGGTGAACTACCCTGCTGGGCAAAAGGCCCTTTATCTGCATCTTTCTGAAGGAAGTCATAAGTGGCTGGAATCCCAGGATCCCTTGGATATGCGATGCACTCTTGGCACAACAAACTGCACATGGTCTATATGGACAGGTATGCTTTTCATGTGGAAAAACTCTCCTGAATGAGAGCAGAGTCCTGAATACTTTGGAAGATAGGCCGAGTGTGGCTAACACTTTTCTTTCAATAGCCAGGCTGTCAGTTAAAGGTCTGGATGGAGGAATGAGCCTTGGAAAAAGGAGGTCTGATCTTGTCTGAAGCTGAAGTGGTGGTTCTATCAGATCAGAAAACTAGGGTCTTCTTGGTTGGTAAAGAGTTAGGGCTCTCACCCTTCTCACCTTACCTTTCAGAACACCTTCCCTAGGAGAGAGAAGGGTAGGAATGCATATCGCAGGTCTTGCGGCTATCTCTGAGCCAGAGCATCTGTCCCATGGACTTAGGGTCTGCTTCTCGGGTGAAGAATTTCTGCCATTTTGCATTGCTGTAATTAGCAACAGGTCAAGTTAGGGGAAACCAAACATATGCAAGATCAGAGTGAAGATTTCCTGGTTCAGGCATCATTCAGAATAGTTGACTTTGTGTCAACTGAGCCAGTCTGCCTTTTGGTTCAGCTTTCCTTTTATGGGTATTGCCTTTAGGGAAGGTGATGTCTTGTCTGCTCATTCTATTGTCTCCATTGCTTCTGCATTTAGAGCTATGCTCCTTGTTCTCCCTTGGTTGTTCCTGTACGCAACTATGGTCATGTTGTCTGGTTGGCCCAAAAAGTGATTGCACGATAGGTAGTTCTGCCATCTCACTAGTTTGACAGCTCTGAGTTCAAAGAACTTGATGTGGTAGTTCCTTTTCTCAGATCTTCAGTTACCCTACACTATTCTGGGTCCCAGAAGTGTTCCCCATCCCTTCAAACTGGTGTCTGTTGTAACAACCTTCAGCCCTAGAAAGGATATGGGAAGACTCCTGTGGATGTTCTCTGAGACCTTCCATCACCCTAGGGGATCCAGCACCTCATTGTGAATCAGTGTCTGGTCTTGCTTTAGCTTGAGGGAATTGGCACATACCCGCAGAAGAAAGGTCTGACATGTGACTTCACCACTGGGAGATCCTTATGTGCAAGATCAGAAGGCCCAGTGACTTGAGACACTGAGCTGTGGTTGGCCTCATGCATTTGTCCAGCATGGATATCAGGCCCTGGATCTTCTGTCTAGATCTTTGTCACTGAAGGGTCTATCTCCACTCCCAGGTAAAGTCTGTTTGTCTAGGGAATCAGGGAGTTTTTTCCTGATGTTACTGCAAAGCCATATGCTTAAGAACATAAGAATGGCCATACTGGGTAAGATCAAAGGTCCATCTAGCCCAGTATCCTGTCTTCCGACTGTTGCCAATACCAGGTGCCCCAGAGGAAATGAACAGAACAGGTAATCATCAAGTGATCCAAGTGATTGCTTGGAAATCAGGAGTCTGGGCTCTGGTACTGCATGTTGTGGCCTGTGAGCTTTGTCTTGCTGTGACTACTACAGCCACTTAAGACTCTGGGTGCAAAGGGTGGATCATAAGGGAGAGTCTTTGTCATGCAGAGGATTTTGATGGTTTGGAGGAAAATTCATCTAAACTGCCTTGGAAAAAATCTGGAGCAGAAGCTTCCCCTGGCCAGGGTAAAGTCCCTTCTTGGATAACCTTGGTGTTGGTACTAACCAGTAGATTGCTGTGCTGGATTTGATAATAAGGATTGATACTTCTTTTCCGTTTTAGCTACTAATTTCTCTAATGTTTTCCCCAACAGCTCTAAGTCTGGATGAATTGCTCATTTAGAATGAGCAATGACTGTTCCTGGGTGTAACATGACATCCATGCAGCCACCAATTTAGAATCCATTGCTGGTCACAAATCACATCAATTGCTTGCCCAAGACAGGACCTGAGACATCTTACTCCAAGCAAGGATCATGCCCCTAGAAGATGAGCCTCTTGTTTACCTTGAAGTAGGTTTTCCTACTAAATGTATGAAAAAAGTTTGGTCTGGACAGTTATAGGTGAAGCTTTTAAATTGCTGTGCAGTGTGTCATCACTCCTATGGTATAAGGGTCTTGGAATGAAATCCGCTTCTGAAGGTGTGACCTATGTCTGCTGCACCAAACTTAGGCTCCCCAAATTTATGGATTTTCTTTGTTTCTACCTACCTACCTACCTACCTACCTACCTAAATATTTTAGTTTAACATTTGGTTTAATGAGGTGTCATTTGCCTCATTGGAAAGAGAAAACGTGTATCACAATAATGCTTGAAAGGAAAGATATTTTATTAATAAGTTCCTTGCTGGCCATTATGGAACAGTTTGCAGGTTTTTTGTTTTTGTTTTGTTTATTTGTTGCATGTGTGGTACGTTCCCCCCTGGCTGTTTACAAGATGGAGGTAGCACACTATTCATCCTGGTCTGGGGACCACACAACTGACGAGAGATAGCGGTTACACATGCTTCAATTGTGAAAAAAGTTGCTAGCTGTCCCCGGATGCTTGAAAGGCTGCTTGCCTGCTCCCCAGCCTAGATAGAACCCAAGTAAGTGCTGCAGGAGCAACTTAATATCACCTGGATGTTTATTCAGGAAAGCAAGATCACTTAGAAGGTGGGAAGGAATCTCTCATTTACGCCTCTGTAATCCCATGAAAATGCAGCTCCATTGGTAGTGGAATCCTTAAGTGTGTCTCTACTGGTCGCGGACTTCCTGAAGTGCTCAAGGCTTTAATGTGGATTCAGATTGTGGGAGGGGTGGAGAGAGAGCCCCTTTCCCAGGCAGATCAAGGGTTTATGTTTGATGATCAGAAGGCAAAATTCCCATTCTGATGCTGCCTCAAATCTGAGCCCCGTTCTCTGGCACAGTGAGGGTCTTTGGTTGAAAGCCAGACAGACACAATTTCCATTAGGCTGCAGGCTGAGGCAGGGCTGCACAGGGGGCACAGGCTTCTTTGCATTCCTGGACATTCTGCGGGGTGGGGAGCACTCTGTCTACATTGTGAGCCAGGGGTGTGATTCCCCTGCTTATGTACATATATGCGTGCTAGCTCTCATTGAGCACTGGCAAGTATAAACAGCAGTGTAGCTCAGTAGCATGGGTAGCGGCAGTGGAGGCACAGCTGAGTTATGCTGAGTACATGCCCTCTGATTTCAGGTGGGCTGCTTCTCAACGGGGCTCAGCTGTGCCTCTGCAGCTGCTACCCATGTTACTGAGCTACACTGCTGCTTATACGCATGCTAGCTTGAGTATGTGTCAGAGGCAGATTACAGTTTTGTGGGGCCCTGGGCCAGAGCAAGTTGGGGCCCTCCCCATCCCTTCTGCCTGCAGTCCAATCTGTCCTCACCTGACGCTCCTTCCAGGGAGTAAGATCAGGGCACAAGGGATTCTTACGCCCACCCAGCTCTCCTATCGGGGGGGAACAGGGGCAGGGTGCGGGGGCAGGAGTGCTAGGCAGGGAGGCAGAAACCCCCATGCCCTGACCCTGATCCCCGGCAGGAGTGCCAGGCACACAGGCAGAGTGGGGCAAGCCCCCACACCCCAATCCCACTCCCCAGCAGCAGCGCCAGGCAGAGTGGGTCAGCACGCAGGGGCATCAATTTTTCCAGGGCCCTCCATTTGGCTGGGGCCCATGGGCAGGTTTCCCAGTGGCTAATCTGCCACTGATATGAAGCACACCCCTAGCTTACACTGCAGGCATAGCCTGTGAGGGAGATAAACCCCAGCAAACACTCCCTCAGTGGGAGAAGACAAAGGAGAAGGAATTTAGCCCGATTTTCACCCTACTTTTTCAGTGAAAAAAAGCAGCCTTACGAAGGAAACACTTGCTTTTGCTTTTGGGGGACCCAGAGTCTCTGGGTTTTGAAGAACTTAACTCAGAGGATCACAAGAATCCTCTGGTTCACGGTGTGCAGCAGAAGAGTTGTGTAGGTGCCCTGCTTCTTTCCACTTGGGGGGGGGGAGGGAGAGAGAGAGGGAACCAATAGACCAGAAAGAGTCTCATCTTTATGCTTCTTTATGCGGACTTACCTTCTGGGTCAGCTGAGGGAAAGTCTCCTTGTCCTCCAACCTCCCTCCTAATTCTGCTCTCGCTCTCCTAGTGGGGTTTTTCTATGGTGGAATCAAAACTAACTGGAGGGAAGGCACCAATATTCCTGTCCGCTCAGAGCTCCATGTCCTAGCAGAGATAGGAGTGGGTGTTTGGGGGCAGATTGGGCATTTTTTACTTTCTGCTTGGCCTGAGAAAGGTACTTCACATTTAGAGTACTATTTGGATTTTATCCGTTGCTTGCACAGCTGCTCTGCATGCCTGAAAGGGGGCGGAGGAGCTCGGCAGGGAGATGCTGCAGTGGAGGCTCAGGGTGGCTGTGACCACTGTGCTGCTCAGATCCCACACTAGGAGGAGGTGAGGAGACTTGAAAGCAAATGAAAATGCTTTAACTGCCCCCAAAATGGTTAAAAATAACAAATCTAAAAGAAAAAGGATGGGAGTGAGTGAACCACCATTTATTTGCTGCCACAGAGGCAGAATATCTGGGAGCAAACAGGAGAAGGGGGTGTGGTTAGCACTGGCTGTGCTTCAGCTTTGAACTACCTCCAGAAACTGCAGACAGGAGGGGAATAGCGCATATGTAATTGAGTTGACGCAGACAATGGGCTGCAGAATGTCTTTTGGCAATATAGGGGAAGCAGGATCAGGAAAGAATAAGTAAATGACTGCAGCCTTAAAATGAAGGAATAAATGAATAAAAGTGAACACTATCCTGTCAAGGTTCTATCAACAATAACAGCAGAGATTGAACCATTAATAATGTATATCTGCAGTGGATTGTGCTTGGGATTTCAGCTGAAATTGGTATTAAAAAAATAAGTGGATTTAAGACAGTTTTACTGAAAAGTACAATGCCTGACTGACATTTACTTGTGAATGAACACACACATCCTTCTCTTGCAGAGACCAATGCTGGAGAATCATATACACATCTATTATTTCAGTGGCAGCTGGAAAATAATATTTGCATACTCTGAGCAGTTCATTGTCTACTTATTGTATCTAAATTGTACCAAATCCTCCTATCAGTTACGAATAGCTACTAAATATTCCAAATAAATTGTTATATATGATACATTCCTTTTGATTACATATTCAAAATAAACTATAATATTTATAGGACTTGGATTCCCTCTGAATGGTCAGAAACAGAGCTGGCCAAACACAGAGTAAGAGTGAGGTTCTGACTGATGCCTCTGATTCTGCCCCAGCCAGAATTTCTCCTTAGGGGTCCAGCCAAAATTGAAACCCCTTACTCAGACCTCTCCAGCGGGCCTGAGGGAGCCCAAGGCTGAACCTTACTCTAAGATAAATATAACATTTGATGGAAAAAGCGAAGAGAGGCAACATAAAAGCAGAATATGTAAGAGAATCCATCTTGCATTGCCTGACTATTGTGTTCCCTAGCAGACTGATAAACTTAAACTTTCATTTAAAGAAACAGTATACAAAAAACAGAATTATTGATACATACACCTAAGATTTAATATATAATAACTCTGATTACAGTGCCTGGGGTCTATGGTAATAGGCAGTATATGCAGGGAGAAAGAGAGAATTCCTTGTGTAATCATTTTTGTATGCAAAAACAGTAGTATTTGATGATGGTTAGTAATGAAAAGTAAACAGAAGAAGAGCATTTTCTTGAACAGTAAAAAATTTGGAGCACTTGAGAATGAACTGCATTCAAAACACTGGGAGCAGAACTGAAAAAAAAAATGCACCCTACAACACTGATATAGTTGGGAGGAGGTGACAAGGCTTGGTAGGGCATACATGGAAGAAAGAGAGAATAGGGATGGAGATGCAGATCTGAGAGTCTTCAATTTGAAGACATGAGAGAGATGAGCCCAACCAAGGGGAAGCATAGACAGAGAAAAGGGAGGATTTATCAAATATTCCTAGAAGATACCTCTAGAAAAGTGGGAAGGAAAAAGAACCACTTGCCAACTCCTGGTTGCAGACACAATTGGCTAGGTAGGAGAAGAAGGAAGAGAAGGAAGAGTCCCACAAGTCTATGGAAGAAAGGACCTTAAGATGGAGGGGGAGACTCACTATGTCAAGGGTAACAGAAACATCAAGGAGAATGAGCCTGGAGAAGATGCCCTTAAATATAGCAAGGAAAAGGTTGTAGGTTACTTTGAAAATAGCAGTTTTGATGACATCACTAGAATAGTTTTTTGATGGTGTATTACAATAAAATTCAGTTATAAGCTGCCCATTTTTTAACTACAGGCTACAGCAAGAACGTCCCTGTAATACCTGTAAATGAGGGATGCATGTGCTAGCAGAGAGGAAGTGTGAAGGATCAGGGGATTTATTCTTTTGTTTTTCTAAGTTACATAGGAAGAAGGCAACATCAGATGCCAAACAAATGTACATTAGGGCATCTGCTGGAAATAGACTTTGCTGTTAAAAAAATGCTGAGTATATTAATATTACTGGAGAGTGTTGAACTTCTGTACCCTAAAGAAGGGAGGGGTAGGCCAAAGATCCTGGTGGGAAGGACAAGACAGTCCAGTGCTATCCAGCCATGGGAAAAAAATCATTTACTGCAATCTAGACAATTAGAAATTCCAATACCATCTCGGTTCACAAAAGACACTGCTGAAATATATCATATCCGGTAGATTAACATTATGCAGAAAAAAGGCACACTCCATTAAAAGAAGGGAAGTCACCTGAACTCTCTCAAGCAGAAACTTAGTGAGAGGCTCCTGGAGCCCCACTAAGATCTCCACCCCAACACTGCTAACACTTTAAATTTTTGAAACAAAATAAAAGACACAAATGATAAGACAACAATTTTTAAAGCCCCTCAACTCAATTTACCCTATAGACAAAATAAATATTAACATGTCCAGACATGTTAGGTCTTTGGTTATAATGATGAATGTTTACTTAGTTTGACTAACATGTTACAGTACACAATAGGTACAAATGCCACACACAAAAATGTTCTGATACCCAAAATCATTGTGATACCTTTACAAGTTGGTATTGTTCCACTCCATGTGCCGTTGGTAGTACAGGTGCGAATTATGGAGCTGTTCAATTCCATTGTATAGCCGGGTTGGCATATATAGGTAACATTTTGTCCAACAACATAATCATCACCATATCTCAAGCCATTAGCTGGTACACCTGGGTCTCCACAACTGATTACTGTAAGTAAGGAGTTGAAGAACAGAAGGTATATCATTAATCTGACTGTGTATCTGTGAGGAGAAAAAGCACATAGTCAAATTAATGATTTATTGCCAAAAATATAGCAAATGTTTATTTTCAGCTACTTTAGGTAAACATATATATCACTTAATTCATCTACCTAACACAATACGTGGATACGTACTGCAGCTACATTTTAGGGAAAAAATAGTACACATGTTCAAAAGTGCAAAAAATGGACTGTACTATTTTAATCACTTAAATGTCAGGATTAGAAAATGGCAGATGGAAAACAAAGACACTAAAAAGAAGTAGGCATATGAGGATAAGCAGATTTTTTTGCCAAGGACCACACAGTGTGAAGGTCACTCATCTGGATCTCCTTAAAGATTGTACAATTTTTTCCCAAATTAAGAAGGGAATGGGGAGGGACAAAAGTTTGACCTCTGGCAATAAGGGACCTGCAACAGATTGAGGAAGAGTATCCATCCTCCTGTTCCATGAAAATCAGAAAAAAAATTTCCTTGATCCAGAACTTTGCAAATAAACACTTAATGAGAATGCCAGTTTACCACTGACAAAGAGAAAGTAGAGGCTGAAAGAATTGGACCAGCTTGTTAAGTATTTCTTGCACAGAAAATAAAACCAGGACACAATCATCCTTACAAATAACATATATGTCTTAAAAACAACCACCCAGAAATCAAACGCTTCCCAACCAGCTCCAAATTAAGGAACAGGGAGGGAAGAACATAAAGAAACAGTTGGTGGGAAGATTGACACAGCAGAGCAGTTGGATAGCTTCTATGCTGTTGAGGAAGATGAAACTCTTGGGGAAGGAGAACATAAAACTGGAGTGGAGGGAAACAATTACATATTTGGGACCCTCCTTCCAGATGATGTCATGGTATCCTCTTGCACTGAGAATACTTCTTCATGGGAGGGAATCCCAGTTACTAGGAAAAGACAGGTAATAGTAATGGAGGATTTAATCATTAGAAATACAGAGAGCTGTGTTTGTGATGATGAAGAGAACCACATGGTGAATTCACTGCTGGGTGCAAAGGCTATGGATTTTTCAAGCCATCTAGACAGGCTTATGTGTAGTGCTGGGGAGAAGTTGGTGGTTGTGATACATACAGATGACCTAGGGAAAGATAGGAGAGAGGTCCTGGAAGTCAAATTTAGGCTACTGGAAATTGAAGTCCAGAACTTCCATGGTAGAATTCTCTGAAATGATCCCAGCTCCCCGTGCAGGGCCAGTTAGACAGGGAGAACTGCAGGGTCTCAATGCACAGATGAGATGATGGTGTAGGGAGGAGGGGTTTAGCTTTATTAGGAACTAGGAAACCTTTTGGGAAAGGAGGAGCCTATACAGGAAGGATAGGCTCCACCTAAACCAAAATAGAACCAGACTGCTGGCATGTAAAATTAAAAAGGTTGGAGAGGAGTTTTAAACTAAGGGCTGGGGGAAAGCCAACAGGTACAGAATAACACATGGTTCAGACACAGACATCCCTTAGGGGATGATGTACTAACCGGAATTCTCTATATCCTAGTAAGGAGGAGAGGATGGAAGATCATGAAGTACAGGTAAGAACTGAAGAGAAACAGCCAAATGAAAGAATCCCAGTCAATTACATCACATACTGGCAGACAACTAAAAAGTGACAAATTTTATAAGTGATGGCATACAAATTCTAGCAGTCTAAATACTAAGATGGATGAACTTGAGAGCCTGGTATTAAATGAGGACATTGATATAGTAGGCATCACAGAAACTTGGTGGAATGATGATAATCAATGGGACACGATAATACCAGGATACAAAATATATAGGAATAAATGACTAGGTCATGTTGGTGGGGAAGTAGCACTATATGTGAAAGAAAGCATTACATTAAGTAAAATCTTAAATGAATCAAATTGTACAATAAAATCTTTATGGATAGAAATTTCACGCTTGAATAATAAGAATAATGCATTAGCAATATACTACCGACCACCTGAGCAGAAAGGTGATGGTGATTGTGAAATGCTCCAGGAGATTAGAGCATAAATATAGAAAATGTAATAATAATGGGGGATTTTAATTGTCTCCATATTAACTAGGTACATGTCACCTCAGGATAGGATGCAGAGATAAAGTTTCTTGACACTACAAATGATTGCTTCTTGGAGCAGCTAGTCCTGGAACGCACAAAGGGAGAGGCAATTCTTGATTGAGTCCTAAATGGAGTACAGGATCTGGTCCAAGAGGTGAATATAGCTGAACCACTTAGTAATAGTGACCATAATATAATTAAATTTAATATACTTGGGGGGTAGGAGGAAAGAAACACCAAAGAAGTCAACCACAGTAGCATTTAACTTCAACTATACAAAAACGAGGATGGAAGTAAAATGGAAATTAAAAGGCACAGTCACAAAAGTGAAATGCATGCAAGCGGCATTGAAACTTTTTAAACACTGTAATAGATGCTCAAATTAAATATATACACTCTAAATTAAAACAAAACTAGTAAGAGGACCTAAAAAGTGCCATCATGGCTAGACAACAATGTAAAAGAAGTGGTTAGAGGCAAAAAGACATCCTTTAAAAATGGGAAGCTAAATCCTACTGAGGAAAATAGAAAGAATAATAAACTCGAGCAAGTCAAGTGTAAAAGTATAATTGAGCAGTCCAAAAAAGAATTAGAAGAGCAACTAGCCAAAGAATCAAAAAACTAACAGCAAAACAACAACAAACCCTACATCAGAAGATTGTTTGGAAGCCTGCCGAACAATCAGTGGGGCAACTGGAAGATTGAGGGAGAATTCATGGAAGGAGAAGCTAAATGAAATCTTTGCATTGGTCTTCACTTCAGAGGATGAAAGTGAGATTCCCACAGCTGAGCCATTCTTTTTATCTGACAAATCTGGGGAACTGTCCTGGATTTTGGTGTCAGTAAAGGAGGTTTTGGAACAAATTGAGAAATTAAACAGTAATAAGTCACCAGAACCAGGATGATCAAGTGGATATAGTGTACTTGGACTTTCAGAAAGCCTTTGCCAAGGTCCCTCACCAAAGTCTGTTTAGCAAAGTAAGAAGTCTCTTTAGCAAAGTAAGAAGTCATGGGATAAGACTGAAGGTCCTTTTATGGATCAGCAATTGGTTAAAAGACAGGAAACAAAAGGTAGGAATAAATGGTCAGTTTTCAGGATGGAGAAAAGTAAACAGTGGTGTCTTTCTGAAATCTGTACTGGGACCAGTGCTGTCCAAAATATTCATGAATGATCTGGAAAAAGGGCTAAACAGGGAAGTGGCAAAATTTGAAGATTCTACAAAATTATACAAGATAGTTAAGTGAAAAGAATACTGTGAAGAGTTACAAAGGGATCTCACTAAACTGGGTGACTAGGCAACAAAACAGCATGTGAAATTCAATGTTGATCAATGCAAAGTAATACACATTGGCAAACATAATCCCAACTATACATACAAAATAAGGGGATCTAAATTAGCTGTTACCATTCAAGAAAGAGATCTTGGAGTCATTGTGGATAGTTCTCCAAAACATCTGCTAATAGAATGTTAAACCATTAGGAAAAGGATAGATAATAAGAAAATATCATAATGCCACTATATAAATCCATGGTATGCCCACACCATGAATATTGCATTCAGTTCTGGTTGCCCCATGTCAAAAAAGATATATTGGAATTGGAAAAGGTACTGAGAAGGGCAACAAAATGATTAAGGGTAAGGAATGGCTTCTGTATGAGGAGATATTAAAAAGACTGGGACTTTTCAGCTTGGAAAAGAGACAACTAAGAGAGGATATGATAGAGGACTATCAAATCATGAATGACGGGGAGAAAGAGATTAAGGAAGTGTTATTTACCGCTTCACAAAACACAAGAACCAGGGGTCATCCAGGAAATTAATAGGCAGCAGGTTTAAAACAAACAAAATGAAATATTTCTTCACAGAACACACAGTGAACCCATGGAATTCTTTGCCAAGGAATGTTGTGAAGGCTAAAACTATAACAGGGCTCAAAAAAGAATGAGAAAAGTTCATGGAAGATAGGTCCATCAATGGCTATTACCTAAGACAGTCAGGGATGCAATGCCATGCTTTGGGTATCCCTAGCCTCTGACTGTCAGAAGCTGGGAGGGGACAATAGGGAATGGCTCACTCGATCATTGCCTGTTCTGTTCATTCCCTCTAAAGAACCTGGCATTGGCCATTGTCAGAAGACAGGATACTGAGCTAGATTGACCATTGCTCTGACACTTTCTGGTGATTCTTATAACTCAAAACACTGGACTGGGACCCAAGGAAACGATCCATACCATGTCCCTTAGACCAAATGTCTGAAAAAGACTCCGCTGGGAGAAGCCAGAGGACTATGAGATACCATCTCTTCCTAAACGGATGAGGAATTTGTGTTAGTAGAATCTTATCGTACCGCTAATCTTGAGGTTTAGAAAACCTAAAAAAGATCAAAGTAGAAAAAACAAATAAATGTATTGGCCAAAAATAGGCATATCTGCTATAACCTGAGAAGGGAGCAATATGGTACCCTCTACTTTGGATCCTAATTTCCAATAGTTTCCAATTATGCTTGGTTTAGAGTTTACATAGCCCAGTTCACTATCAGACATGTGTGACTGTCTCTGAGACCACTAAACTGAAGCAAAAGTCTTCATTGGCTGATTTTTTTTACGGCCAATCACCTGTTGACAGGGGAGTTGACAACAAGCATTCACAAGCATTACTTGAACACATCCACAGGCGAGAGTCTGACAAGGAATGAGGACCAAGGAGAAACCCCTCATTCAAGAAAAAGAAGAAATAGGGATAAATTGCTCATCCTAGTGTAGAGGAGATTGCAGGTTTCAGGATCAGAGCAGGAAGTGGGGGGGGGGAGAGATTGGAGGGGGCCAAGAGTCAGAGATACAGGAATGGAAGAAGCAGCTGAGAAAGTCTCACTAAACTCAAAAGTTCTTCTGACTCACAGTTGTAAGGATGAGGATTCTCATCAGACAGAGACTGGCTGCAAGCCCTGCAGACCCTACCTATGATCATGACTTAGAGGCCCTAAGTTTTCATGGATTACCTTGAGTCTTTGGTGGATCACATCCCCCATTTCCATCAGCAGAGGCATAGCTCTCAGAGTGGGCCAAAACACATCCATACACTCTTGGTGAATGACCATCTCAGGTTGTTGCTAACTATGAAAAAGGGCTCTGGTCTCTCACAGACAGAGGTGACAGTTACTGGTATGTACTAGTAACCATGATTATTGTCTCATGTCTTTCCCAATGAAGAATGGAACTACAAGGGAAAGGAGAGGAAAGAAAAGAGAAGCAGGGAAGGACAGCCATAGATTCGGAAGGACTGTGGCCTTCCTGATCTCACTGAGTGTGCTGAGACAAGTTAGTTCCTTAGCCACTGTGCTTAGGTCTTCACTAAGTGGTTAACCACCTCAAACTGTGTGATGGGAGGGAGTCCACTTCCAGTACAGAAGCCAGATACGTTTTTTAGCTATTTAATGCAGAGGAGAGAGATGGAGAAGAAAGTGTTGCTATGTCACAAGCAGCATTCTACAAAAAAGGAGAGACCCTTGAGGAAGTTTTGCAGCTATTTGTATGGGATCCAATAATTCATGAATGTTCTCCTACAGGACTGATTTTGGGTGAATAAGCTCATGGTAGGAGGTGACAATGCAGGATGCTAGCACTTGCAGAGCTCCTTTGAAAGTGATATGCAGATATTGAGTCTCAGCTGCTGTAAACCGGCCTACCTCCACTAAGTCAATCTGGGGGCAGAACAAAATGGGAATATTCTGTTCTGGGTACACTGCATTGCCTGCAGCAGATTTTGCTAAAAGATATGTGGCTGGAGGGGCTCTTCCACTCAGCATCTGAAATGTTTTCCAGAGACTCAAAAAAAGAAATGGAAAAGTCCCCTTTATACATATTCCTTCTAATAGAGAACATGCGTTACTAGCTCCATCTGCTCTTTGGAAAATTGTTCTAGTATCAACATCTGACGGATTTAAATGATGAGTTAACGTCATCCAAACTGGCCACAGTGCCTGAGAGACAGGACAGAAGGACTTTTCCTGTTGTCAAGGAAGACTCTAGACAGGATTCTGAGATATGGCTATAATATAAAGCCTGTTCCTTTTCAGAGAATCCAGGAAAGAGGAGATCACAGGGCTTCACTGCTATTCTGGGGGACCATTGGAGGATAGAGAGGGACTGTTTTCTGCTTGACACAGCAGAGTCTCTCTGGAGGGGTTGACTAGATCTATCTGCCCCATGCTGAGAGACCCATGTAATGGAACTGACCTAGTGTACAATTAGGATGCAGCAATAGGTACAAATGTCACACACAAAAATGTAGCAATGTCCACTTCAAACAGTTCTCTCAAGGAGGCTGGAACATGTTGGAGGAAGAGAGGTGAGAAACAAAATGGTCAGAAGAACTCCTCTCTAGGGAAATTTCCCAATGTATTAAGTGTTATCACAGCCAGGAATGGCAGAGCTGGTTAGGACTGACTGATACGGCTGGAAGGGATGGATGATTTGATGGCTTAGCAGCAAATTCATAACTGCTAGGTGGATCCTCTCCAGCCAGAGTCTGGGTGGATGTCCTACAAGCTCTACCTTCATCAAAGATCTCTTGAATGAAAATCCTCCCTTTCTTCTGATCATGGATCAACTGAGCACTTGCCTCACTAATGGACAGACAACTTTTGGTGAGAAACCAACATCAACTCACCGCTCACAGCATAAGACACTCTCCCTGGTCATACTAAACTTTGGAAGGAAAACTCAGATCCCTGTTTTGAATGCAGCAGCAGCAAAGTTTGACCGTTGATGTCTGGGTTGGCAACTTTTAGAGGTATAGGGAGGACAATTTGAGAAAGGCGAAACGGGAAAAGGAGGAGACGGAGAGGACAGCTGCTGAACTCAAGGGTCTGTGACCTTTCCTCAGAGAAGAGCTGCACAGAATTGCTCACAGAGGCAGAAAGAATGGGGCTGTAAATGCAGTTCTAGCACTTATAAATAGGTGACAAAAATCAGTTTCAGTTCCTTTGAGGTCTTATTGGTGAAGTTAGCCTATCAGTCATGACTTCCAAGGAGAGGATTCTGTGAGTTAATGTGAGAGAGAGAATGAGAAAGTGCTGAAAAGTGCTTAATAGGCAGCACATTTAAAACAAACAAAAGCAAGTATTTTTTTCACACAACTCACAGTCAACCTGTGGAACTCCTTGCCAAAGGATGTTGTGAAGGCCAAGAACCATCAATGGCTACTAGCTAGTATGGACAGGATGGTGTCCCTAGCCTCTGTTTGCCAGAAGCTGGCAATGGGCAATGGGATGGATCACTTCATGGATTACCTGTTCCATTCATTCTCTCTGGGGCAACTCACATTGGCCACTGTCGGAAGATAGGATACTGGGCTAGATTGACTTTGGTCTAACCCAGTATGGCCGTTCTTATATTCTAAAAGGTCAAGCACAGGCCAGTGTGGAGTGAAGTTAAATCAAACAATCTGAAGCATGCTTGGTTTTGTTATCTGAACCTATAGTACTAAAAAAATATGCCACACATTCAGGGAAAGCAAACAAGTTTTTCATGAACTCATATATTGTCTTGCAAGAACTGTCAAATGCTGCAATTTCTTTTCTGAAACTGTGGTCAGTTAATACATTGTAGATGCCCATTGATATCTCCATTAAAATAAAGTGATGTCACAAGTACTGTATGTATAATCTTCGAAGGTCAGGCAATCACACTTGAACACTACAACAGAAACACTTGAAAAGTTATAGATTGCAATCACTGAGCAGGAAATATAGTATAAGAAGTTACAGAAGTTTTCAAATGTCAAATAAAAATTTGAAAAGCACACCACAAACATATTATGCAACCACTTAGAATACTTATAAATAATAAACAAAATGGCAGTTAAAACAATCAAAGTTATAAGAAAAAACACTATTCCACAGTTTGCTTTTTTCTTTTGTAAAAACTATGAATCATATAGACAAGGATTAAAAAGCTGAATGCATTTGTGAGTGAAAATGAGTTTTTTTCATGGCAAAGCAAGTAGCAATTGTATTTTATTCCTGTTTCACAAAGAAAACATACTCTGCTGCAAGTGACCAGCACATTATCATATGAGCAGATGCATCACACAAAACATACACAAAAACAAACACTAACACCACAAAATCTGAACACAAGAAAATACTTTTTATCGTTAGAGGAAAGTTTAAGTGGGCAGAATATATGAATGTATAAGTGCCTTGAAATGTAATACTAGTCAGTATGTTTTAACTCATCTTTCTTCAAACATTTTATTCTTCATATTACACTTACATAATATTTTCATGGTTTTGTATGTACTTGATGTAATAAAGTACATGAATGTACTTTATGTAAATTACCAAGAGTTTATGAAGTGTTGTGAGGGAACAGCTGGCAGTTAATACCTAAATTATGTATTATTGTATTTACAAGAATGAAGAATTTAATTAAAAACACTAAACAATATCTGATGGGCCATAGTTATGTTAAACATGAAGACTATTAATTGAAGATTAATCTTACTTGTGCAATTTGGCAAGGATCCAGACCATGTTCCATTGGCAGTACATTGTCTTACAGAAGATCCAGAAAGTATGTATCCTTCCATACAGGAATAAATTACCGAATTAGAAAATGTTGTGCCATCTATACGAAATACTTTCCCATTAGCAGTTGTTCCTGGATTACCACACTGCACAGCTATAAAATAAAATGTTAAATGTATAAGATGTTAAAATGTTAAATTATCAATCAAGTAACGCTCCTTCTGCCAGCATGTTTAAGGGATAGAAGTCTTTGGTAAAGCTGAAGATTTAGCTTTCAAATCCTGTTGACAACATGTGATGACATGGTTTATTACAATTGTATATACCATAATTTTTTTTATCTTTTTCCTTGGAGAAAAATACATAGAAAATTACACTTAAAAATCTTATGGTAAAATAAAGTTATTTACGTTGCAAAATCAAACACACAGGAAAGCTAGAAAATGCCAGATTTACGGATGCCCCTACAACCTCAATTCGGTCCCCTTGTGAGTATGCATTATGATACCATCTTTAATTACATGATCACAAACTATTTTTTCCACAGGACTGTGCCTCATTCAATGCACAGGATGGAGGCTGAAATGAAGAATTAACATTGCACAAGCAACTATAAATCTAGTATTTCTGAATTTTCAAGTATATGGCTTTTCACCTAAATACAATTCTTTAATAAATATAATATAATAAATATAATATAATATAATACAATACAATCAAAGCTAAGACAACAGCAGTCTTTATTCCATATACATACCTCCAAGAGGATTTTTAAGATAAATGAATAATAAAACATCTTAGATATCTTGAAATGTAAAATAATATGATGGCAAACTAGTCTGTTAGTAGAAAAGGTCAAAACACAAAGGAAGAAAGCTCAGATTGGGTGATCATGTCCCCCGACAGCTTATAAGATATTTATTTATGTATTTGTTTATTACTTTGTATCAGAGTTACATCTGTTCATCAAGAAGAATATTAAAAGCGGGTTTGACCACACCACACCTAAAGCTGGCATTGTCCAGAAGGAAGGCAGCACTTCTTTATGGTGGGGTGGGAGAGGAAACAAGGTCAGAAAATGCTGGGGGAATGCTTTAAAGGTGAAGGGCCTGGCATTGGAAACCCCTTTCTCCACGCAACAGGGGGCTTGCACCAGGAGCTAGTGATGAACTCAAGTAGATGCCTCTGGCGCTACGAAGCCATGGCATATGTGGTTCTTGGAGGTGGCATGGAGATCCTTGGCTCTGGACACATGGCTGAGCTATGAAGAGAGTTGTAAAGAGTTCTTCCAATTTCAGGACCCGATATGGCCCATCAAGAAGGGATGGGTGCTGCAGTACATGGCGTTGGCAACCCATCTGTGTGAGTCCTCGATGGTCCTTGCATAGTGCAAGGGGCAACCGAGTTCATTTGGAAGGATGGGGGTTCACCTATCAGACTTGGCTGCTGTACAAGAGACCATTGGAAGGTATCTGGGAACCCAACTGGGTTTGTGGGGAAGGCAGCCCAGCTAATTACTGGTGCCTTCTTGTGGCGGATATCCAGTACAGGTACTCCATAGGGAAGGCATCCAGTTACCAGATAAATGGCCTGATAAAGGACTTAAAAAGGAGGTGCTGGTTAAAGGAATGGAATATTAACCGGTTTGGGGCGCCTATGGTTGGAACAGCAGGGAGCCAATACCCCTTTCTTATAGCCCACCTTAACTCTCCTCCAAGGGGGGTGGATAGTAAAGACCTGGTTGGAAAAAGAGGGGAACTGGTGGAAGCCCCCCAGGCAATTACAGAATAAACAGGGGGTTACCTGCACAGTACACTGTTATCTGCCAGGTAGTCCCAGACATCTAACAATAAAGTTGCGGCCTGATTAAATCCATAACAAGTGTGCTCTGTCCTTCTTTGGTTATAGCCAGACAATGTTAATTAAACTGTCTCCTTCAAAATGAGATGACTATCTCTTAAAGACAGAACAATCCATAATAATATAGTAGATAATAAGAGAAAAGAGGCTTTTAAATTTTCTTCTGCTATTCAGGAAGCTTTTTTCTAAAACAGGGTCTGTTGGGAATTACTTCTTATTTGTGAAATCAAGATGACTGAAGTACCATAAATGATTCTCCATAAATATCTGGTTAGGTCTTGTTTTTATGGTAATACATCTTGCTCCACAGTTCTAGAGTGATTCATTTTAAGTAACTCAGATTGGGTTTTTCATTTTCTAATAGTGAGCAACATATATTAATCAGTAAACAAAATTTATAGTTTAATCATTTATGACATATTATATGTAGTATAATGAAATTCTAAAAATAATTGAATTTCTCCTTCCACTGGTATTCATATTTACAATAGCTGTAACTAAGAATGAAGCAACCAGGAAAGCATTTGTCAAAGGAAAAAAAATATTAAAAAAGTGAGGTCTACAGGGCTTACCTATTTTTTCCTCCTAGGAAAAAAATATGTAGTTGGTACAAACTGGTGGAAGGAGGATGGGAGAGAGAAAGTAATGGTTGTCTCAAAAGGCTATGAATTTATCATCTCTAGTAATTGATTTGAACTGTACCCAGGTGACCAAAAACCATTACTATCTTATAGCTGTTTCAGTCTCTGTGTGAAAAGATTTGTGATCTCGAGTCAGTACCCACTGGATAAGTATCTGCATCACAAGAACTATGACATACAACTGGCATTCTGGTCAGCATTTACAGCAGAAATGGCATGATTGTCTGGCTGGTGGGAAGACGAGGGCAATGCCTTCTGGCTTGGGGAGGAGGAGAAATGTAAGACTGCTGGAAGAGCAGTCAGCTCAATGCTAGATGTTGTCCCTCTAGAGCAAAGTATAGGTAATAAAGGTACACTTGTAAGCAGATATGGAGAAGACTACTCTTCCATTGCCTGTACTCTATCTGTCCTGTGGCTAAATCAAACAGTTTAACCTCCAGGGTTTTCACTCTGGCAACCTCTCATTGACATTACATTCATTTTAAAGATATATACATAAAATATATTTTCCTTTTGTGATTTACCTTTACACTCTGGCTGTCTTCCTGTCCAGGTTCCATTTCCCAAACATGTTCTTTCTTCTGATCCATGAAGGATATAACCAGTCTCACAGTTGAAATGTACAGTACTTCTAATTTTAAAATCACTGTCTTCTCTAGAACCATGACCTGGGGTTCCTGGATCCCCACAAGAACCAGCAGTGTCACCTAGAATTTATAAAACAAAAATTTTCACATGACTATAACATTTGATACACTACACTACTATATCAGTACTGTAGGACTATTTTACAGCTACTGACTTGAACTATAAGGCCCAGATTTTTAAAGGTATTTAGGCATTGCTTCCCATTGTTTCCCTTTTGAAAATTAGATTGAGCTCTTAAATCAGTTAGGCATTGCAACACTGAGCAAAGCCAAGCCTAAATACCTTTAAAAATCTGGGTCCAGGCCCTTTACTTGGCTTTTCAAATTATTTGGTAGCTACCAAAGATACCTTTGTAACCAACATGTAAGTGAAGCGTAAACAGCATACAGAAATTATACGTTTCTCAGGTAACTGGCCAAGCTTGTGAATGCCTTTCACTCAAATTGATGGCTTTTCCATGTTTGCATTTATACATGTATGTAATGTGATAACATTTGAATGCTGCATCCAATCAATACCAAAATTTCCAGGAATGTTCTAGGCATTAATGGCCAGAATCCTATTGATTTGGGGGAAAATCAGAAAAAAAATGAAAGAGGGAAAGTAGAGGACAAGTGGAGCCCCTGCTACTTTATTAGCACAACCAAAGCTTCAAGTACCTCTGCAATTTTCTGTGGATCAAACAACAGGTTTATGGCACCAATTAACTCTTTCCAGCACTACAGAACAATACCCCTGCTTATCCTCCAAGTAGAATTCAACATGTTGACACCTGACTGATTTATCTCCCAGACAGAAAGAATAATGGAGGGACATATTTGGGGGCTTAAAGTAAAAGGGGGTCATGCACAGAGTCCTTGGCATGGGAAAGACTAGGGTAATCCTGGTATGGGATCAGTGGGAAAGAGGGGCACACAGAGCCCTAGCATAGGAGAGAAGGTGGCAGCTGGAAAATAGGGGACAGACAGAAAATAGGGGAAAATGGGGGGGGCAGCAGTGGGAAGTTGGGTGGAGGGGGTAATAAAGATTCACACAGAGACCCTGCCATGGGGGAGGATAGGGAACCCTAGAATGGGTGGAGGAGGAATATGGGCACAAAACCCCCAGTGGCAAGGAAATTGGAAGACCCTTTCCATGCTTATTGAATCCTGACATTTCTACCATGGGGGCAGGTGAAATGAGGTACATAGAGAACTCCTGTCATGGGGGGTGAGAATGGGGGACCTTGGAATGGGAGAAGACAGGCCACACAGAGCCCCTGGCCTGGGGATAAAGGTGGGAATGGGGGAGAAGGGTATGGGGCAAACAACTCCTGTCAAAGAGGGAAATTGGTGTACCCTGTTATAGAGGAGTGAATATGGAGGGAAAAGGGAAATGGGGGCACACACAGAGACCTTTCAAGAGGCTAGAATGTGAGAACCCTTGAATGGAGAGATGGGGTAATGTTGAGGCACACAGAATTCCTGGTGAGGGGATTCAGAAGCTTAGTATGGGAGGGAGGGAGGGGTCACACAGAGCATCTGATGTGTGGGGAAGGGAGAATGGAAGTCATGAAAGAAAGTGGGAATGGGAGTGCACCCATTGGCATGTGGGGTGAATGGGGGACTCTAGGTTAGGTAAGTCGGGGGCACATAGAACTACTGGCAGGGAAGAGACTGGGGGACTTGCAGGGAATCCCTGAAATAGAGGGGGACGAGGGGATGGCATACGAGGAGCTTGTGGGAGGGATGTAAAGACCCCTAGTGCATGCAATAAACTCAGTCTTCCCAAGCTACAAAATGCTTGTCCCCCTAGTTTATACCATTTTATGTTACATTAGGACACACCTGAGCTAGATGGCTAATGATTTTGTATTAGGGTTTAGTTCCAGAGTTTGGTGTGAGAACCACAAAAAAAACCCCATGGTTCTTCTTTCAGAGTAAAATGTTCCAAGGTCACTGACTTACAGATGAATTTCCTGTTCATTCAAGTTTCTTGTAACACATGTTTTCTAATAATACTGCAGTGCATACTTCACATTTTAATGTTATCACTGGAATGGCAATGTTGTATGTGAGCTTTAGTCAGCATTTTTCTCAATACCAACTATTTCAAAGTAGACGGTGGAAAAAGTTAACAGTTTTGCCATTTCTAATATACACAGGGCAAAATAAATGTTTTGCAAACAAATAGTGGCCAAGATTTTTTGAAATAAAAGTCTAAAATCCATATTTAGAACCCTAAATAAGTGTCATGATTGGGGGTGTGGATAGAGCTTCAAGCAGTTTCCAGTGTAACCACTCGATGTCTCAGCACTTTTGAAAATCACATCACTTATTAGGGTTTCTAAATACAGACTTAGGACGATGATTACAAGTTCCTCTTTTTGAAAATCCTGGCCACTGTCCTTTTTGATAAATATCTTTGAAGTATTTTTGGACAAAAGCACTGTTGACTACACAGGTAATCAAATTTAACACAAAAAATGTAATAATGGGTCAGAGCCTCAGCTGGTATAAATTGGCATTCAATTCTTCAGTGAATTCGGTGGACTTACAGCAGCTGAGGTTTTGGCCCAAAGAGCTAAAGCATATGGATTTTGTGACACTTTACAAATAATAAAATGTATAATCTCTTGCACTAACAAGGATCTAAAGGAAAATCATAATATCATTATTGAGCCAAACTCTGCTTTCATTTACACTGGTTTAAATCTAGAGTAAAAACTTTAACTACAACTAGTGTAAAATACACTTACCAGAGAGCATCACATTATGCCTTTATATTAGCAATAACTAGGTAAATACATGCCAGTGCTAAAATGTATGCAGAAATGGGGTAAATAATATTCTCTCTCTCTCGCTAATAACCTATGTAGGTATTTAACTGAACTTAAATATCAGAGTCATAAGGACATGCTGTTATCTGTGGGAAACAGTCAGAACCCAGTGCACTAACATTTTAACCAGTGAATGACAGATCCCTGGCATGTATGGACTCAGTGGATTTTAGGAAAAACTGGGAATCGGGGGGGGAGGGGGTTAGCGACAGAGACATAGCCCTTGCCAACCAGCCCCATCAGCACAGCAGGGTGCTGAATGCAAACCAGAACTAGCAGAGGTATTTTACCTATTTCCCTTCTTCACCAGCAGAAACATCTTTTGAGTTGAGTAGTGAGGAAGAGTCATATGGGAAGCACTGGATTGTTTTGTTTTGTGATTTATGGAGAAATGTATAATATATGAGCAATGTTTACGTCCTGGCTGGGATGATTTGGGGATTGGTCCTGCTTTGAGCAGAGGGTTCGATTAGATGACCTCCTTAGGTCCCTTCCAACCTTGATAATCTATGATTTTATAATAATAATTTATTATTACTAGTAGTAGTACTCATTCTAGTCCAGGTAGCTAAGTAAATCCAGGCCTAGTCTGTGGGTTTAACCCATTCAGTATTTTGCATCCCATGTTTATCTTCCTTTGCCTGTCACAAACTCAGGAAAAACAGCAGCATTGGGCATCTCTTAACAGTAGTACATCTCCAGAAGGCTGGGGTTGGGGATCTGTAGGGTTTTTTGTTCATTTGTTTGTTTTTTATTAGGGACACAGATTCTCTTTTACCCATAACACACAGTCACAAAAAGAGGTAAAATCTGCTTCAGAGAAAAGGAAAATGATTTCAATAAAGTTAAACAGTATTGGACTAACCCATCATTTCTAAAAAATTTCCAACATGGTAATGTAGTATCATTATTAGAATGTGATCTTTCTGCCATGTGGGAAAAAATGCACAGGACTCTATCTATTCTCATTCATTGGTGCTTACTAGCATTAGAAAATTCCCTCATTCTTATGAGTGAACGAGCTAGTTGTAGATATGATAGCCAACATGTTCACATTTGGACCTCTAAATTTAGGTATCAAAATCTTTCTAGGGCACCTACATTTATTTATTTAGATTCCCATGACCCCAATCATTAGAGTACTTAAACAGCCAGATGTTCAAAGATGGTGAATATCCACAACTCCCCAAACCCAAAATACAGTCAAGTCAATGGAGGTTCTTAACACTCAGGATTTCCAAAATTCAAGCCGCTTATTGAGGTGATTAATTTAAGACATCAAGTTTGAACATTTTGGTCACTATGTTTTAGGCATTACACCAAAAGTGCCCTAGTTAAAGTGGTTAGGGTCCTAATTTTGGATACATCCCCTACCTTTTGTCCATCTTGTCTATTTAGGTTGCAAAACATTCAGGACAGGGAGAGTCTACTACTCTGTATTTGTACATTGCCTAGTACAATGATCCCCATTTTCAACCATTTCCTAGGCACTACTACTACTACTACTACTACTTTTATTGTGATTGAAGTAAAAAAGGGCTTTGTGCCTTACAAAAGTGTGTCATACCTTTTCCTAATAAATTAATCCCATTATGTGCTCTGATATGCCATCTTTTTGTTACTAATATACAGACTTAAATCTATTTGTTAAAAAATGTCTAGGAATGATTACCTTGACCTTCCAAGGGAGGTTAATCACAGTCCAGCTTGATGGAATGTTATAGTGGACTAGCAAAAAGACCAGGTATTCATGACTATTGTTATCATAAAATGACAGTGATAATGGCTCCAATAGTGTTATGTAGACAATAATTATGTTGACCTCCTAAATGCAGGGATTCAACCATGATTTTCTCCATCTACATGCAGATACTTTCTGCCCCCACATCTGGACCAAATTTTCTGCTGGCATAACTCCACTGATGTCACTAGAGTTACACCAGCAGAGAATTTGGCTTTCCATTTTTATTGAAGGTATCCATGGCCAGACAGCTTACTTAAATGCATGGCAGTGACTATGCTGAATGTAACAGTAATTTTGAGTTTCTGTGAGTTCCATAATAACTTTGCTGTCTCCAGATGACACATGTGTGATTCCTGAAAGGTATTTGTCAAAAAACATCAGCTGATGTCAGTGGGACAACTCAACTCCTACTAACTCTGGATCAGAAGCATAATTTAAAATGCAGATCGCCAAGCAGCAGACTGCTTCAAGAAACTCATGACAAACCTATGAGAATTCCTGCCTATACTAAAAAGGGCTGTGAATCCTCTCACTTTTTGTCTCTTTTTGTATGGATTTCTAATATGCTCCATGAAACAACCTAGGCACCAGGTCCAAGTCTTTTATTTATTTATTTATGAAACATGGAATTAAAGTTAAAGAAAACATTAGTGAAAAATAATGACTTCACATAATTTCAGGTTGCCAGAGCTAGTGGTGTTTTGTTTTCAGGTCTAATATAAGTGGGTGACATCATTAAGGTTCTACCCACTTTATACCAAATCTGAGTTTTGCTCAATGTGACCCACATTTGAATCTCTGCAAATGCAGAAGTATATAAAGGTTTCTCTTATAAAAGTTGGCTTCATTTTTTCCTAGACACTGATTTGACCTTTGAGCTTCCTCACAGTATGTGTGAGAGTGAGAGAACATCTTAATTATTTTTTTAAATTGTATATATTTATTCATTTACACTATTTTGAAGTACTTATCTCAATTATCAAATGTAATATCAGCAGAGTTGTGAAAAATATTGTTTTATGTTCACTAAAATGTATGTGAATATTTTTTACAGTTTAATTCTGTGTGTGTCTGCACCCTACTCTTTGGATATTTTTAAGTTTGGAGTTTTGTTTAAATCCAGAAACGCAAAGACTATTTCTTTTGATTTTATATATATATATATATATATATTATATATATACACACACACACACACACACACTCTCCATTGGTTTTTAAAAAAACTAGGTTTGGGATCCAGTCTGCATTTCAAATTTATAAATAGATTCAAATTCCATGCTGTTTTTCACAGGATGAGCAGTTCTAATCATCAGATGCAATAGGAACCTGATCCTGCTTCCATTGAAGTCAGTGGCAATACTCTAACTGATTTCTATGAGAGTATATCCTGGGTGAAATTAGGTGAAAAACTATAAAAAATGAACAATCACATTTTATGTTGGTAAATGAAGATTTATGGAAGAAGAGGAATTGATGGAGCAGGATAATAACATCAGCAGGTGTTCTTAACCACATCTACCTGCTGGATGTCTTAAGAACAGGCTTAGCCCCTGAGTAAACCCTGACTCTGCAAATAATAGTTATTTGACTTATCACATCACTACTATGCTGGTTCAGGCAAAGTGAGCAAGCAAGCAATCTGACTTCAGGCATGACATGCCCATTTTCTTTGTGGTCAGGCCCCCTTTTGGATCTTAATAGCAAGATCTTCATCTAAAATTATTATTTTCATTATAATTATTTATCATTTCTATTTTTGTAATACTAGAGATCCCAGCTGAAATTAGGGCCCCATTGTGCTAGGTGCTGTAAAAATGTACAAATTAACAGAGTGCCTAAAATTAAGAATTTACAGTCTAAATAACCAGAGAAACTTATGTGATGGATGTATGATGTTGCCAAGAGAAAAAATAAACTCGTGTATTTATTGAGAAGTAAAACTTACCGAAGATGAGAAATGGGCTTGAAGTACAACCCCAGATCTAAAAGGCCCATAACTCTGTGTATGTCTCAGATATGTACTTCTCAGTTGGCCTCTACAGGTGTACTGGACCAAACCAAAAGCATGGATTGGAGCACTCCTCAGCTTTGGTATGTTCAAAATGAGGATCTCATTTTTTGTGATTTGGGCCCATTTCCATTCAATATGATTCACTAGTTACCACACAAAACCAAAACAACAATATCCCATGCTTGAAATGAGTTAGAGCACTTGGGGCTTTACAGATAGGGCAGATGCAATACATATTTTAGACTTAACTTGAGGGCTGTGAGATCAAATCATGAGTCACTTTTCAAGTTATATAAAATTGAAATCATTATCTTGAGGAAATAACGGTGCAGGAGGTCTCGCTCTGGAAACCAGTATTCTTATCAGCAATGTACATATAATAAAAATATACATGTTCAAAGCCAAATGGTCACTTATCCCATCCCATCGAGCATGTCATTTCCCTTCATATTAAATATTATTAACAAAGTTCAGTTTTCCCACTGGAATGGCTTGTAAAAATAATTTTACTTATTTTATGGCACTTCTACCAACTGCATATTTTTGATGGATATTTTAAATATTTTATTTGTTTTTCAAATAATAAAAACAAGCAAATAGACTTCCACCAAAACCTATGGAAGTTTAAAATGTTTTCAAGAGCGCATTCACATACTTCAAAAGCGGTACCTGAGCAATGAGGCAGAGATCCACTCCAATGTCCATTTAATTGACATGTGCGAGATGATTGGCCTAATAGTGATCGCCTTCCTATGCAAGTATAATGAACAGTAGACCCAAATGTATACTTCTCTCCAGACAGGATCGCATTAGGAGGAATGCCAGGATGGCCACAGTCAATCACTACAATACATAATTATTGAAGATAAAAAAATATTATAATCACCGATCAAACGCCTTACTTTTACCTTTAGATTCCCATATTTTATACATACATCTTGTGAAGAAGCTGGATTCTTTAATGCCAATTTATTAAATATGAATAATATATCAAGAACCAAATCCTGACAGATGCTGTGAAATGGATGTCTCTTGAAGGGTCATGTGTACATTATCCAAAAATAATGATAATATGCTTCTAACATTTCTGCCGAGATGAGCCCTAAGGTACAGGCATTAGATGTATATATATAAAAATTACACAAGATGCCTGTACCTTAGGGCTGGTCTCCGCATAACTATATCTATATAGCCATTCAGAGTAGAACTATTCTACTTTGGGTGCATAGGGTGGCTATATGTAGGGGTCACTGCTAGCTCCCAGATTATAAATGAATATACATGTGGCTCACATCCACTGATCTTAAATCATTGCTCATGATACTCCCATGCAGCTCTTTCTAGGGGCTAGAATTATGGGCAAAACCTTTTGCTTGATTTCCTGATGTGTTTATGGGGACCAGGAATTGGGTCCCAATATTTTGAAATATAAAGACCATATTTTGCCTTTAAGGCTATGGCCTGTTTTAGGGGCAATGCAGAGTCCCAAGGGTAGCTTGTGAAGCAATTATGCCTGAGCTAGGTACAATTCCTCTGTAAGCTCTCAGTGCACCTGAGAATTGAAAACACTAGACCATCCTTTGACAGCTCCACCTTTTCCACCTCCTTTCCCCACCCTACTTTCCCAGGGAGTAATGTGTCTCCCTGGGAGCTGGGGATCAGGGCCTTAGAAAAGCCAATTTACACATAAGCCGTGTTACTTTCAGGCTGAATTAGCTTTTTATTAAGATTGACTCAGAAACTTTTACCCTCAAACCTTTAGGGTGTGTGCTGCATGGACTGCAGACAGTGGTACCTCACCAATGTTCAACTTCATATACAACACTGGTAGCAAACTCTAACTGCAACAGTGCAGAAAAGGAGATGTAAGCTGATATTATGTAATTACAATGAAGACAGCAAAGAGAGAATTCCATAATAAGTGATGCTGATTGCTTTTTTCTTTTATTTGTCTCTTAAACACACCTATAACAAAATCTTGTGAGAAGCATTTGTAGAAATTGGTCAAAAATAGTATTTTACAAAGTTCCACATTTTAAATCCTGGTAAAGCCATTGAAATTGTTTCAGCATTCTAATATCTATTAGAAAGTTTTATAAAAAAGTCATGGGAAAGTTATCATGTTTTGCCTAAAAGGCATCTATTTTATAAGAATAAAATAAAGGAAAAAAGGCCTTATGCACTACTATGTAGAAAAGCAGACACATGGATTATGTATGTCAAGGAAACAACGGTTTGCCCTGCAGTGCTGAAAAGAAATAAAAAGTCTGTTGGAATTTGAAATGCGGCACATTTTCAAGTAAGGTTTAATTGCTCTTATATTTATCTATCAGAGAAAAAATGTTGTTAAGTTTCAGGGTACATATCAGTGACTTGAAAGTAAAAATCCTTACAAGAGCATGTACTTATTTAAAAACAACCATTAAAAACCCAGAGAATTCAGAGCGAAGGTTGGACTTTGAAGGAGACCAAACATTGCACTTATGAAAATGCACAGTGTTAAGGCATCCAAATCACCTTATTTCAGTCCCCATAATAATTCTAGTCTTGCATCTCCCCCTTTTTGTTCCTTTACGCCTACTTTGTGGGACGTGTTAATGTCGGATCAAAGACATTTTTTTCTAAGCGCTTCATGAAGACTATGGCTTAGAGCAGCAAATATCTTGATAATAGAATAGTCACTGTACTTATTTAGTGAACTGCCACTTCCACCCTCCCATCCTCCCTTCATCATCTTCTTCCATTAGGGCTTGAAGAGAGGTATTCAGTCTATGGTTGTGGACATATTAGATTTGAAGAAAACTGCAAGGTTCTTAGCATTGAAATTGTGCAAAACAGACCACTGGTTGACTACATACGGTACATGATTAATGCTGTGTGAAGATCATCATTCACTAACTTTAGCTCTTGTTATTATAGCATTATAATTTAATGATCTCAGGCTTGGAGTTTTGCATTTATTCACTCAGTCTGTATCACATTTGTATAATAGTTGGCATGTATTTTCTGAAAAGTGATGAGCATTCTTGCCTCAATTCAGCAAATCATTTAAGTGTGTGCTTAACTTTTGTCCCTTGACTGCTATGTGAAAATTAAACATGTGCTTATATGCTTTCTGAATAAGAATGCTCAGCACTCTGCAAGTTCGAGTTCCTAATGAAAAGGGGGGGAAGACTGCCATTAGTATGCTATTTTTAATCAAACAACTATAACATGAATTCTGTCTGTGGATTGTGCATGGCTTTAAAGGAGGCCAAATCAGAAGATGATTAATAGTAAGGCATTTTAATGATGTAGTTACTGATGAGATGAAACTGCTGATTATGAATGGATAAGGTTCTTTTAGAGTCCCTGGGTTTCCTTTTCCCTCAGGGCCTCACTATTGAGACAGAGCTAAGGTTATGACAGTGCATTACCTGTGTATTTTCATGCTTTCACATGTTTGGCTTTCCTTTCCATTTAACCTTAACTCTGAATTTTTTCAGAGTGGTAGCCTTGTTAGTCTGTATCAACAAAAACAATGAGAAGTCCTTGTGGCACCTTAGAGGATAACAAATTTATTTGGGCATAAGCTTTTGTGGGCTAAAACCAACTGCATCAGATGCATGGAGTGGAAAATACAGGAGCAGGTATAAATACATGAAAAGATGTGATTTGCCTTACCAAGTGTATTTCATGTATTTATACCTACTCCTGTATTTTCTAATCTATGCATTTGATGAAGTGGGTTCTAGCCCATGAAAGCTTATGCCCAAATAAATTTGTTAGTTTCTGAAATTTTTGGATTTCTAATGGATGTTTTTGACAACTACACCATTCCAGTAATGTTTTTTCTACTTCATAGGGACCCCAAACTTTAATGCCAGTTTAACACATGAGAGTTGTAAATAACTACAAATTATATCAAAGATAAGGAAGACTCCTGGAATGAAGATCATTTTAAAAAAACTGGAAGAATTGAAAACTAAGAACTACTGTGAGAAAATGGGAAGAGAAAAATCATGGCTAAAGGATAAATAATACCTGCAGAATTTGTCCGCACTCTTCCAGAAATGTTGCCAAAATAACTGGATTAAGAACTTTTAATCTTGTTTTCTCTCTCAACCTGATCTCTCATACAAGAGAGAAAACCTAGTCCCAGAACAAGTGTTTGTAAAGGGACCTACGAAAAGAATTGAGGAAAAGAATCTCCCTGTACAACTCAAAGGCTTGCTGTTGAAAACCTTGCAGCTCCTATGCAGCTTCTACTACAGCTGTAGAAGTCCAGTGTCATTATTTACTGCAATGAAAGTTCCATTTGGTCAGTGCATCCATGTAGCTGCACACCTACTGGATATACCCCTGCTCCCAAACACCTCTTCTACTGATAGACAGTACTCCCAAGGATCATTCTTCTGTGATATGCCAAAGAAGTAGAGTCTTTTTGAGTGGCCTCTCCACAGATAACACTTTCATACACCATCTATAACAGACATGGGATACCTCTGCTGCCTTTGAGGCCTTATATGGTTATCACACATTTTAAAAACTTATGTATATAGGATCTGTTTGTCTAACTTCTACCATCACCATCTAACTGAGTGCCTACATGTAGAGAGAGAAGAAACAAATCTACTGTAAACAGCAAAATCAGTGTAAAACATAATAGAATATATGACCCATTTTTTTTATCTTACAGAAAAATACACATTATCTACTTACTAATACATTCAGGTAGTGGCTTATCCCAGTGACCATTTGGTTGACAGACTAAAACTGAAGAGCCAAATAAAAAATGTCCAGGATTGCAGTCATAAAACACCACTGTTCCGTAGGTGAAATTTCCATGTTCTATTTTACTTTCTCGTATGGAATTTGCAGGGATTCCAGGATCAGAACAGTTGACCACTAAAAAAAGTGATACATTTGAAACTCATTTTTAGATTATACATGTATTATATATTGTTTTATAAATAAATCTGTAATAGCTTTATTACTGAGGTCTGGATGCGCAAAAGGATTTAGGCACCTAAGTCCATTAAGCACCTAACTCCCAGTTTTGGGACCATTATGATGTGCAAGTATCCCATCGAACCATGCAAGGCACCTAAATTCACTTGGTGCCTAAGTTTCCAGAGTAAAAGTTCCTTTGGCACCTACACATCCGTCTCTGGCCATGTACAATGCTTCCTCCCTCCGGGCATTAGGATGCTTAGATGCTCCCATTTAAACCCCCAGAGTGATTCACAAACCAGGAGAAGACAGGCATTTGGCCTAATAAGTCATGTGCAGAGTGTAATCCAGTAGGCATGCTCAGAAACTGCTTAACAGATTGGGTCCCATTCAAAATCCAGACAGAGGAGGAGGAGGAGAAGGAGGTGGTGCCCATCCTGTAACCCAGTATCAGGGGGTAGCTGTGTTAGTCTGTATCCACAAAAACAACAAGGAGTCCTGTGGCACTTTAAAGACTAACAGATTTATTTGGGCATAAGCATTTGTGGGTAAAAAAACACTTCTTCAGATGCAAGAAGTGGTTTTTTACCCACAAAAGCTTACGCCCAAATAAATCTGTTAGTCTTTAAGGTGCCATCGGACTCCTTGTTGTTCCTGTAACGCAGTGATTAAAGCAGAACCATTTTCCCTCTCTCATCCAATGACTGTTCCACTATGGATAAATATTTAAATAGTCAATGGACCACAGGGGGCAGAAAATGTGAGCGTGACCATGTAGTCCAGTGGATAGGACATCCACTTGGGAAGTGAAAAGCACAGTCCTTTTGCCACAATCACTCTTTCATTATTTATCTACAGTGGAACAGCTTCAACAGGAGAGATTCAGGTGGTTAGAGCACTCTCCTGAAAGGTTGCAGACCCCTCTTCGATTGAACCTCAGTCTTTCACATCCCATTAAGCACTCTAATCACCAGGATAAACATGATAAGGAGAGCACCACTTCCTCCTCCTCCTCCTCAGCTTCTTGCTAAAACAGCACCAGGAGAGGGTTCACAGCAGAGACTCATTAGCAGAGCTAGGTGTCTCCTTGCCTCCTGGATTTAGGTGCCTATCTCTACGAAAGGGGCAGGGCTTAGCATACACCCCTCTGGTTGGCATCTTCCATTGACTAGCTTAGGGGAGAAGTTAGCCTGTCTATCTATCTCTCTCTCCACCTTTCACTGAAGGGAGCTTTTGTTAATGATGTGAACAACCTGGTTGGTTCTTTGGGGTCCTCAGCTTCTCCTAGATTCCTACTTTGAAGAAGTAGCTAAGAGTAATTTTCTTCATCTGCATCTGGTTAGGGGTTGTGACCTTTCTTTTTGGATGCAGAACTCATCATGGTTCTCCATCCTCATCTCCAGGACAGATCATTACAATGCAGACTACATAAAGTTACCATTGAAGGTAATCTGTATACTACATGCAGAATGGTACTGCTCACCTTGTGTATATCATCGTATCATACCTGTGGCCCCAGAATACTCTGTAGATTGGAAATCCTAGTAATCTATTTCTAGGTACAACATAGGGAACTGATTTTTACTTACACAACCTTATGTATTTTTCATCCTGGCTGTTTTAAAGCTATTTTACATACCATCACAAACCATGGAATTTGCTGGGATGCTCTTGCTAACAGCCTTCCAGTAATGACATGTGATGACTGTACATCAAGCATTTTCATTGGAGGGAATAAGACATCTGGAAGCTATTCTTCTTCTGGTCTGACTTTATTAACTTTCAAGTCAAGACTTATCTATTCACCCAGGCTTTTTATTTCAGTAGGTAGGTTGAGTGGACAGAGTGTTAATTGTGGCTTATAGGGAGTTTCTGGACTCGATTTCTATTTTCTCTTTTAAGATCAAGTGTTTTATAGTAATTGTACATGAACATAGATACTATGATGTATTCACTTTCAATAAAATGAAAAAATGTATTCGTTCTACATCACTCTTAAATACTGATCATTTAGCGCAAACTGCAAAAAACAATGGTCATTATAATAATCAGTATGAGCACGGCTGTGGTTTTCTTATAATTGAAATAGGGACCTTTTAGAAGGGGCACATCACCTTTAAGAATGTTATAGTGTACATTGGACAAACAGACAATATGCAAGTTTGCAGGTATTTGAGAGAGTACCCATTTTAAATAGGTATGTAGATTAATATTTTTTTAATCTGTGCAAATCTCAATATCATCGAAGTCATAACTAGAGTTGCTGCACCTTAAAAAGACCAGTATCAATGATCTGATGCAAACACTTAGCTCTCTTGTACTCTGTTGTACCCTATGAACAATTTAGGATTTCATGGATGTGTGTAAAGTTTTCATAAATCAATGTGATCAATACATTTATTGAGCCTCTGATCCCTATAGGCAATAACATATAATAGGGAGTATGGTACATTATTGTGGAAATACCAGTACACCAAGATAATTTATTGCTATTGGGCTGAAGACCAAATATACCTTCTGCTCTTAGTACATAGTGGGAGTTTTCTATTGTGAATTAAAAAAGAATAATAAAAATAAATAATTTAAATTAAACATTTAAAAATAAAGTTCTGTAAATGGTTTTTCACTAGGGCTCAAGGAAGAGTGATGAATCTAATTGGAAGGAAAATGTATTAAGTAAGATGAATATAAACACACTATATGATTAAACATTGTGTATCATCCTAGAACCCAAGCTCATAGGAAATTTCAGGAAGCCCACATGATGCTGACTCAGCGGCAGGATAGCTCTTTGATGCTATTTCTACTTGGATGCAATCAGGATTTCTGGTCAACTACATATTTTCTAAGGGGAGACAATTTTTTAAATCTTCAAAACATATTTCTGTACCCCTCCTTGTGTATCAATATATTTATTTCATAAGACACTGCTGTAAAGGCTTTGATCAGTAGCAAAAGGACTGATTCAAGGAAACTAGGCTATAATCTTCTGTGTTTTATTGGGAACAGTAGTATATTTATATTAATTGAAAATGAAAAAGTAAAACCAAAAACAAATTTCAAAATTTCAAGGGTATATTGAAATGACGGAAAGTGATGTGGCTTTGCTTTTATGGTCTGATAAAAACAATTGCTATTCAATTGTATATAACCGTCATTAATATAAAGTGCCTTGCATAATGACAGGTTTCAGAGTAGCAGCCGTGTCAGTCTGTATTCGCAAAAAGAAAAGGAGTACTTGTGGCACCTTAGAGACTAACAAATTTATTAGAACATAAGCTTTCATGAGCTACAGCTCACTTCATCGGATGCATTTGGTGGAAAAAACAGAGGAGAGATTTATATACACACACAGAGAACATGAAACAATGGGTTTTATCATACACACTGTAAGGAGAGTGATCACTTAAAATAAGCCATCACCAGCAGCGGGGGGGGGGGGAGGAGGAAAACCTTTCATGGTGACAAGCAAGGTAGGCTAATTCCAGCAGTTAACAAGAATATCAGAGGAACAGTGGGGGGTGGGGTGGGGGGGGAGAAATACCATGGGGAAATAGTTTTACTTTGTGTAATGACTCATCCATTCCCAGTCTCTATTCAAGCCTAAGTTGATTGTATCCAGTCTGCAAATTAATTCCAATTCAGCAGTCTCTCGTTGGAGTCTGTTTTTGAAGCTTTTTTGTTGAAGGATAGCCACTCTTAGGTCTGTAATCGAGTGACCAGAGAGATTGAAGTGTTCTCCAACTGGTTTTTGAATGTTATAATTCTTGACGTCAGATTTGTGTCCATTCATTCTTTTATGTAGAGACTGTCCAGTTTGGCCAATGTACATGGCAGAGGGGCATTGCTGGCACATGATGGCATATATCACATTGGTAGATGCTCAGGTGAACGAGCCTCTGATAGTGTGGCTGATGTGATTAGGCCCTATCATGGTATCCCCTGAATAAGATATGTGGACAGAGTTGGCAACGGGCTTTGTTGCAAGGATAGGTTCCTGGGTTAGTGGTTCTGTTGTGTGGTGTGTGGTTGCTGGTGAGTATTTGCTTCAGATTGGGGGGCTGTCTCTAAGCAAGCACTAGCCTGTCTCCCAAGATCTGTGAGAGTGATGGGTCGTCCTTCAGGATAGGTTGTAGATCCTTGATGATGCGTTGGAGAGGTTTTAGTTGGGGGCTGAAGGTGATGGCTAGTGGCGTTCTGTTATTTTCTTTGTTGGGCCTGTCCTATAGTAAGTGACTTCTGGGTACTCTTCTGGCTCTGTCAATCTGTTTCTTCACTTCAGCAGGTGGGTATTGTAGTTGTAGGAATGCATGATAGAGATCTTGTACGTGTTTGTCTCTGTCTGAGGGGTTGGAGCAAATGCGGTTATATCGTAGAGCTTGGCCGTAGACAATGGATCGAGTGGTATGATCTGGATGAAAGCTAGAGGCATGTAGGTAGAAAAAAGCGGTCAGTAAGTTTCCGATATAGGGTGGTGTTTATGTGATCATCGCTTATTAGCACCGTAGTGTCCAGGAAGTGGATCTCTTGTGTGGACTGGTCCAGGCTGAGGTTGATGGTGGGATGGAAATTGTTGAAATCATGGTGGAATTCCTCAAGAGCTTCTTTTCCATGGGTCCAGAAGATGAAGATGTCATCAACGTAGCGCAAGTAGAGTACGGGCATTAGGGGACGAGAGCTGAGGAAGCGTTCTAAGTCAGCCATAAAAATGTTGGCATACTGTGGGGCCATGCGGGTACCCATCGCAGTGCCGCTGATTTGAAGATATACATTGTCACCAAATGTGAAATAGTTATGGGTGAGGACAAAGTCACAAAGTTCAGCCACCAGGTTAGCCGTGACAGTATCGGGGATATTGTTCCTGACGGCTTGTAGTCCATCTTTGTGTGGAATGTTGGTGTAGAGGGCTTCTACATCCATAGTGGCTAGGATGGTGTTTTTAAAAACACAAAAACTAGACAAGCCATTTACAACACACACTTTGCTTCTCTACAAAAGAAAAAGGACACTAAGCTATCTAAACTACTATATGCCACAAGGGGCCACAACAATGGTTCCCGTAACCCACCCAGCAATATTGTTAATCTATCCAACTATACTCTTAGCCCAGCAGAAGAATCTGTCCTATCTCGGGGCCTCTCCTTTTTCCCCTCCACCCCCACAAACATGATACAGTTCTGTTGTGACCTAGAATCCTATTTTCGACATCTCAGACTCAAGGAATATTTCCAACACACCTCTGACCAACATATTAACCCACAGAGACCTTCCTGCCAACAGTACAAAAAGAAGGATTCTGGGTGGACTCCTCCTGAAGGTCGAAACAGCAGCCTGGATTTCTACATAGAGTGCTTCCGCCGACGTGCACGAGCTGAAATTGTGGAAAAGCAGCATCGCTTACCCCATAACCTCAGCCATGCAGAACACAGTGCCATCCACAGCCTCAGAAACAACTCTGACATCATAATCAAAAAGGCTGACAAAGGAGGTGCTGTCGTCATCATGAATAGGTCGGAGTATGAACAAGAGGCTACTAGGCAGCTCTCAACACCACTTTCTACAAGCCATTACCCTCTGATCCCACTGAGAGTTACCAAAAGAAAGCATTTGCTCAAGAAACTCCCTGAAAAAGCACAAGAACAAATCCGCACAGACACATCCCTGGAACCCCGACCTGGGGTATTCTATCTGCTACCCAAGATCCATAAACCTGGAAATCCTGGATGCCCCATCATCTCAGGCATTGGCACCCTGACAGCAGGATTGTCTGGCTATGTAGACTCCCTCCTCAGGCCCTTCGTTACCAGCACTCCCAGCTATCTTCGAGACACCACTGACTTCCTGAGGAAACTACAGTCCATTGGTGATCTTCCTAAAAACACCATCCTAGCCACTATGGATGTAGAAGCCCTCTACACCAACATTCCACACAAAGATGGACTACAAGCCGTCAGGAACAGTATCCCCGATACTGTCACGGCTAACCTGGTGGCAGAACTTTGTGACTTTGTCCTGACCCATAACTATTTCACATTTGGTGACAATGTATATCTTCAAATCAGCGGCACTGCGATGGGTACCCGCATGGCCCCACAGTATGCCAGCATTTTTATGGCTGACTTAGAACAACGCTTCCTCAGCTCTCGTCCCCTAATACCCCTACTCTACTTGCGCTACATTGATGACATCATCATCTGGACCCATGGAAAAGAAGCTCTTGAGGAATTCCACTATGATTTCAACAATTTCCATCCCACCACCAACCTCAGCCTCGACCAGTCCACACAAGAGATCCACTTCCTGGACACTACGGTGCTAATAAGCGATGGTCACATAAACACCACCCTATATCGGAAACCTACTGACCGCTATTCCTACCTACATGCCTCTAGCTTTCATCCAGATCATACCACTCGATCCATTGTCTAAGGCCAAGCTCTACGATATAACCGCATTTGCTCCAACCCCTCAGACAGAGACAAACACGTACAAGATCTCTATCATGCATTCCTACAACTACAATACCCACCTGCTGAAGTGAAGAAACAGATTGACAGAGCCAGAAGAGTACCCAGAAGTCACTTACTATAGGACAGGCCCAACAAAGAAAATAACAGAACGCCACTAGCCATCACCTTCAGCCCCCAACTAAAACCTCTCCAACGCATCATCAAGGATCTACAACCTATCCTGAAGGACGACCCATCACTCTCACAGATCTTGGGAGACAGGCCAGTGCTTGCTTACAGACAGCCCCCCAATCTGAAGCAAATACTCACCAGCAACCACACACCACACACCAGAACCACTAACCCAGGAACCTATCCTTGCAACAAAGCCCGTTGCCAACTCTGTCCACATATCTATTCAGGGGACACCATCATAGGGCCTAATGACATCAGCCACACTATCAGAGGCTCGTTCACCTGCGCATCTACCAATGTGATATATGCCATAATGTGCCAGCAATGCCCCTCTGCCATGTACATTGGCCAAACTGGACAGTCTCTACGTAAAAGAATGAATGGACACAAATCAGACGTCAAGAATTATAACATTCAAAAACCAGCTGGAGAACACTGCAATCTCTCTGGTCACTCGATTACAGACCTAAGAGTGGCTATCCGTCAATAAAAAAGATTCAAAAACAGACTCCAACGAGAGACTGGTGAATTGGAATTAATTTGCAAACTAGATACAATTAACTTAGGCTTGAAAAGAGACTGGGAATGGATGAGTCATTACACAAAGTAAAACTATTTCCCCATGGTATTTCTCCCCCCCCCAAACCACCCCCCACTGTTCCTCTGATATTTTTGTTAACTGCTGGAATTAGCCTACCTTGCTTGTCATCATGAAAGATTTTCCTCCTTCCCCCCCCCCGCTGCTGGTGATGGCTTATCTTAAGTGATCTCTCTCCTTACAGTGTGTATGATAAACCCATTGTTTCATGTTCTCTGTGTGTGTATATAAATCTCTCCTCTGTTTTTTCCACCAAATGCATCCGATGAAGTGAGCTGTAGCTCACGAAAGCTTATGCTCTAATAAATTTGTTCGTCTCTAAGGTGCCACAAATACTACTTTTCTTTTTATAAATATAAAGGGAAGGATAAACACCTTTAAATTCCTCCTGGCCAGAGGAAAAACCCTTGCAACTGTAAAGGGTTAAGAAACTAGGATAACCTCGCTGGCACCTGACCAAAATGACCAATGAGGAGACAAGCTCTAAAGATATAGAGCAGGTTGCACAGAGGAGCCAAGAGGCCAGTGAAGAAGCTTGGCAACATGTGACCTCCAGAAGAGGTAAGCGGAATGTCCGGGTTCCAGTAACACAGACACAGGTAACTAACCGCTTTCATGTTCTCTCCACAGGTACCAATGCGGAGAGTGGACCAGATGATATGTCTGGGGGGAGAAAGCGGAAGGAGACTCCGCTGGTTGGGAGGCATGAGATGCGATGTCCTGAGGTTGGGGGTTCCACGACCACCACTCCCAAGAGGAGAAGGCGGGTGGTGGTGGTCGGGGACTCTCTCCTCCGGGGGACTGAGTCATCTATCTGCCGCCCTGACCGGGAAAACCGAGAAGTCTGCTGCTTGCCAGGGGCTAAGATTCGTGATGTGACGGAGAGACTGCCGAGACTCATCAAGCCCTCGGATCGCTACCCCTTCCTGCTTCTCCACGTGGGCACCAATGATACTGCCAAGAATGACCTTGAGCGGATCACTGCGGACTATGTGGCTCTGGGAAGAAGGATAAAGGAGATGGAGGCGCAAGTGGTGTTCTCGTCCATCCTCCCCGTGGAAGGAAAAGGCCTGGGTAGGGACCGTCGAATCGTGGAGGTCAACGAATGGCTACGCAGGTGGTGTCGGAGAGAAGGCTTTGGATTCTTTGACCATGGGATGGTGTTCCATGAAGGAGGAGTGCTGGGCAGAGACGGGCTCCATCTTACGAAGAGAGGGAAGAACATCTTTGCCAGCAGGCTGGCTAACCTAGTGAGGAGGGCTTTAAACTAGGTTCACCGGGGGAAGGAGACCAAAGCCCTGAGGTAAGTGGGAAAGCGGGATACCGGGAGGAAGCACAGGCAGGAATGTCTGTGAGGGGAGGGCTCCTGCCTCATACTGGGAATGAGGGGCGATCAACAGGTTATCTCAAGTGCTTATATACAAATGCACAAAGCCTTGGAAACAAGCAGGGAGAACTGGAGGTCCTGGTGATGTCAAGGAATTATGACGTGATTGGAATAACAGAGACTTGGTGGGATAACTCACATGACTGGAGTACAGTCATGGATGGTTATAAACTGTTCAGGAAGGACAGGCAGGGCAGAAAAGGTGGGGGAGTAGCACTGTATGTAAGGGAGCAGTATGACTGCTCAGAGCTCCGGTACGAAACTGTGGAAAAACCTGAGTGTCTCTGGATTAAGTTTAGAAGTGTGTGCAACAAGAGTGATGTCATGGTGGGAGTCTGCTATAGACCACCGGACCAGGGGGATGAGGTGGATGAGGCTTTCTTCCGGCAACTCACGGAAGCTACTAGATCGCATGCCCTGATTCTCATGGGTGACTTTAATTTTCCTGATATCTGCTGGGAGAGCAATACAGCGGTGCATAGACAATCCAGGAAGTTTTTGGAAAGCGTAGGGGACAATTTCCTGGTGCAAGTGCTAGGGGAGCCAACTAGGGGGAGCGCTTTTCTTGACCTGCTGCTCACAAACCGGGTAGAATTAGTGGGGGAAGCAAAAGTGGATGGGAATCTGGGAGGCAGTGACCATGAGTTGGTTGAGTTCAGGATCCTGACGCAGGGAAAAAAGGTAAGCAGCAGGATACGGACCCTGGACTTCAGGAAAGCAGACTTTGACTCCCTCAGGGAACAGATGGCCAGGATCCCCTGGGGGACTAACATGAAAGGGAAGGGAGTCCAGGAGAGCTGGCTGTATTTCAAGGAATCCCTGTTGAGGTTACAGGGACAAACCATCCCGATGAGTCGAAAGAATAGTAAATATGGCAGGCGACCAGCTTGGCTTAATGGTGAAATCTTAGCGGATCTTAAACATAAAAAAGAAGCTTACAAGAAGTGGAAGGTTGGACATATGACCAGGGAAGAGTATAAAAATATTGCTCGGGCATGTAGGAAAGTTATCAGGAGGGCCAAATCGCACCTGGAGCTGCAGCTAGCAAGAGATGTCAAGAGTAACAAGAAGGGTTTCTTCAGGTATGTTGGCAACAAGAAGAAAGCCAAGGAAAGTGTGGGCCCCTTACTGAATGAGGGAGGCAAGCTAGTGACAGAGGATGTGGAAAAAGCTAATGTACTCAATGCTTTTTTTGCCTCTGTTTTCACTAACAAGGTCAGCTCCCAGACTGCTGTGCTGGGCATCACAAAATGGGGAAGAGATGGCCAGCCCTCTGTAGAGATAGAGGTGGTTAGGGACTATTTAGAAAAGCTGGACGTGCACAAGTCCATGGGGCCGGACGAATTGCATCCGAGAGTGCTGAGGGAATTGGCGGCTGTGATTGCAGAGCCCTTGGCCATTATCTTTGAAAACTCGTGGCGAACGGGGGAAGTCCCGGATGACTGGAAAAAGGCTAATGTAGTGCCCATCTTTAAAAAAGGGAAGAAGGAGGATCCTGGGAACTACAGGCCGGTCAGCCTCACCTCAGTCCCTGGAAAAATCATGGAGCAGGTCCTCAAAGAATCAATCCTGAAGCACTTAGAGGAGAGGAAAGTGATCAGGAACAGTCAGCATGGATTCACCAAGGGAAGGTCATGCCTGACTAATCTAATCGCCTTTTATGATGAGATTACTGGTTCTGTGGATGAAGGGAAAGCAGTGGATGTATTGTTTCTTGACTTTAGCAAAGCTTTTGACACGGTCTCCCACAGCATTCTTGTCAGCAAGTTAAGGAAGTATGGGCTGGATGAATGCACTATAAGGTGGGTAGAAAGCTGGCTAGATTGTCGGGCTCAACGGGTAGTGATCAATGGCTCCATGTCTAGTTGGCGGCCGGTGTCAAGTGGAGTGCCCCAGGGGTCGGTCCTGGGGCCCGTTTTGTTCAATATCTTCATAAATGATCTGGAGGATGGTGTGGATTGCACTCTCAGCAAATTTGCGGATGATACTAAACTGGGAGGAGTGGTAGATACGCTGGAGGGGAGGGATAGGATACAGAAGGACCTAGACAAATTGGAGGATTGGGCCAAAAGAAATCTAATGAGGTTCAATAAGGATAAGTGCAGGGTCCTGCACTTAGGATGGAAGAATCCAATGCACCGCTACAGACTAGGGACCGAATGGCTCGGCAGCAGTTCTGCGGAAAAGGACCTAGGGGTGACAGTGGACGAGAAGCTGGATATGAGTCAGCAGTGTGCCCTTGTTGCCAAGAAGGCCAATGGCATTTTGGGATGTATAAGTAGGGGCATAGCGAGCAGATCGAGGGACGTGATCGTTCCCCTCTATTCGACACTGGTGAGGCCTCATCTGGAGTACTGTGTCCAGTTTTGGGCCCCACACTACAGGAAGGATGTGGATAAATTGGAAAGAGTACAACGAAGGGCAACAAAAATGATTAGGGGTCTAGAGCACATGACTTATGAGGAGAGGCTGAGGGAGCTGGGATTGTTTAGTCTGCAGAAGAGAAGAATGAGGGGGGATTTGATAGCTGCTTTCAACTACCTGAAAGGGGGTTTCAAAGAGGATGGCTCTAGACTGTTCTCAATGGTAGCAGATGACAGAACGAGGAGTAATGGTCTCAAGTTGCAATGGGGGAGGTTTAGATTGGATATTAGGAAAAACTTTTTCACTAAGAGGGTGGTGAAACACTGGAATGCGTTACCTAGGGAGGTGGTAGAATCTCCTTCCTTAGAGGTTTTTAAGGTCAGGCTTGACAAAGCCCTGGCTAGGATGATTTAACTGGGACTTGGTCCTGCTTTGAGCAGGGGGTTGGACAAGATGACCTTCTGGGGTCCCTTCCAACCCTGATATTCTATGATTCTATGATTCTATGATTCTAAGATACTTTCAAAGCTGGAGTGCGCGAGAGAAACAAAGGTTCTCTCTGTCTGTGTAATGCTTTTGCCAGGAACAGAAAAGGAATGGAGTCTTAGAATTTAGTAAGTAATCTAGCTAGATATGCATTAGATTCTGTTTTGTTTAAATGGCTGAAAGAATAAGCTGTGTTGAATGGAATGGATATTTCTGTTTTTGTGTCTTTTTGTAACTTAGGGTTTTGCCTAGAGGGATTCTCTATGTTTAGAATCTGATTACCCTGTAAGGTATTTACCATCCTGATTTTACAGAGGTGATTCTTTTACTTTTTCTTCAATTGAAATTCTTCTTTTAATAACCTGATTGCTTTTTCATTGTTCTTAAGATCCAAGGGTTTGTGTTTGTGTTCACCTATGCAAATTGGTGAGGATTTTTATCAAGCCTTCCCCAGGAAATGGGGTGTAGGGTTGGGGAGGATTTTGGGGGGAAAGATGTTTCCAAGCAAGCTCTTTCCCTGTTATATATTTGTTAGACGCTTGGTGGTGGCAGCAATAAAGTCCAAGGGCAAAAGGTAAAATAGTTTGTACCTTGGGGAAGATTTAACCTAAGTTGCCAAAAATAAGCTTAGGGGGTTTTTCATGCAGGTCCCCACATCTGTAATCTAGAGTTCAGAGTGGGGAAGGAACCTTGACAATAACACACTGAGATATTTCCTAGTCCCCAAGTTAAGGTTTATAATATCTTTATATTGGGTTTGGAGAATGACAATTTCATTCATATGCATACAGTGAAGCATCAGAATTATTTTGTTTTAAGATACTGCTTCATTTATTCTCTATCAATAATAAAATCCAAAAGTGAAGGTGTGAATCATTTACTGTCAATGCAACATTTTAGCGCTTCCAAGAATCTTACTAGGCATGGTGATAACTGAAGTTATCTATACAGGCCAAACTATACATTCAAAGTTGGGCTTTTACATCTATATTTGTCCCCTGTTTAAAAGAGGCATGCTTTTCAGATATGCCGCATGCCCAATGTCTCCATTTAAGTCAATGTAAGTATATCTTATGAACAGATTAGTTTTATTTAGGTGCCTAAATATGGATTTAGGTGCCTAACCTGGGTGTCTTGTTTGGGTATATTGGTACAAAGTGTCATTTCATTTGTACAAAGAAAAGTTCTAAAATCTGCTACAATGAAATCTGGGTTAAAGAAGTTACTTCTATAAAATCAATAATACAGTGAAAAATGTGAAAAACAGGCTTTTAAAATACATTATTAGTGAGTATAAGACTTCCAATAATAGATTTTATTTTAAAAAGGTTTCTATGTTCATAGAAATGTTTTCATGTTTCTATTTTAATTTTAATTTCAGTGAAGACCTTTTAAATTCCATCCCCTGAATTTTGCTATGAGAACCTGAAAATAAAAACAATAGGAACTAAAATGATACTGCCCAGTTTAATTTCATGGTTCAATCTGAGTGAAATGCCATCAGCAAACTAATTGTTAAGTGGTGAAAAATAAAATTAGATGTAGAAAAAATGTTCTGTTTAAATACTCAAATTATCTATTAGTAATTCCCATGATGATTTTTAAACATATATGCTTTACTTTGACAATGTCCCTTTATTTCTTTTTTCATTTTTTTTCATATTCAGAGCAATCTCCAAATCTGTAATCATTTGAATCATACCTTTACATATTGGTGGTGGATGGCTCCATTGCCTATTAGCCTGACACTGCGCTTTTGTTGGCCCTTGCATGGCATATCCAGTATTACAAGAGAAAGTCACAACATCATTGAAGTTGAAACCATTTCCACTTGTTCTTCCATAAATCGGACTACCAGGATGGCCACAGCTAACAGCTAACATCAGGAAAAAACAAGAGTGAAGAGCATGCTGCTGTCACTTTTCATGGTATCATGTAATAGTGATGATTACTTAGTAGAATTCTAAAGGTCAGATCTTATGAGGTACTGAGTGCCCCCCAAGAGGTATTTAAAGCTGTCAGGTCATTTGATCTTAATGGGAACTGAATGAGCTTAGTATCTTTCAGGAGGTGCAGAGCACTTTGTGGGGATCAGGCCCTTATTTTCTAAACATGACAAAGAGGTTAAAACTAAAACTGTATCTCAAAATTCCCCTTATTTTTTTTTCTGAATGGCATTTAATCGGTTAGGAATGTATGGTACAAAAGGTTAATCATAAAATATCTGTCCATGGTGCCTACTTATTTAGCACAGTGCATTTCCAATGTCAAATGGTCATGATCATTAAATCTAAACATGCAGTACTATAGAAATACATTAATAAAATTATGAATGTCATTAACAATATAACCAATAGACAAATAAAAGAGAAATCAATATTTTTGTCTACTTCTATTAAGCCATGAATTTACAGTACTGACACTTCTAAAAATCTATTGTAATGTTATGGACAATTGCAGTGTTTAATGGTATGTCTTTCATTGCTACAATCTTTTAGTCAACCTCCTTGCCCTTTTCTGATGTATTGTACTGCACAATTCCACTGTGTTCAACAAAACAGCTTCTATAATTGGTTGTGAAGAACAAAACTATGTTCACCTTCTTTATTGTTAGCAATGACCCAGGAGCAATTATTTTTCAGTTCTGCTGTTGATGTTAACCCAGTGATTTGGAAATTCCTGTTGAACTATGTTTCATTCTTGCTTTAAAGATTATTGACAAATAAACTTGTTCCCTAATGTCCAATACTTATTTCTATCTTGAACAAAAAGAGTAGTGATTAATCCATTGCTGAATGATTACAAATAGAAACAGAACAATGAGGTGTGTGTGTGTTTCTGTTCTTTATTTATAATTTATTACTATTAACTACAGTAATAAAGTATTATTTTCAGAAACCTCTATCATATGTAAATCAAATGACAAATGAACAATTTAGGTAATGGGATAACAACAAAACTGGTTCCACTGTGATTAGTTGAGATTTTTATGGCCAGGGCTTTCTATTATAAAGTTCTAGCTATATGAAAAAGAGGGTATTGTCAGTAATATTAGTATAATTTCAAGACTATAATATCAATTTAACACTAATTATGAACCACAGTTGGCACTTCCACAATTACTTTTCATATACACACTTATGAAAGGGACAAGCAGTCTCAGAAGGGATCATTTTTAATACATAAATAAATAAATATGCATAATACCTATTTTTTCCATCCCTCTCTTTTTCACCATAACCCAAATTTAATAAAAAGAATCTATTTAAAGAAGAAACTTGTTTTTTTCTCATGTGAGGTTAACTTATGTAACATGTTAACCTAGTTAACATACATGAAGATCCTCATTTTCATAACACACTATTGATTAAATAAGTAATAAAATCTCAGTGAAAATGAAACAAGTTTCTTGATGTGAACATTTCTGTCTTCAATGCTAATAGTATAATTTGAGATCTAACAACTCTTTCTACTGGTCAATAGTAAATACACATAAACTTTCAGGTAAGATCCTCAAAAGCATTTTCAAAAGTGACATAGGCACTTATGCTCCTTAGTCCCCCACTGATATTCAGTAAGCCAGTCTCTGAGGGGCTAGATTTTCAAGGGTATTTAGGGGCCTCAAGATGCAGATGAACATCAAGTGGAATTTTCAAAAGGTGCTAGGTGCTTAATTCCTATTGATTTAAATAGGAGTTAGGTGCCTAGGCTCTATAGGAGTCTTATCTTTTAAAAATCCGGCCCTAAATTACCTTTGGAAATCAAAATGGAACTTGGGCACTTGTACAATAAGCTAATGTAAGCAGTAAACATATTGCACAAATAAGATATCTTTTGCCATGCTTACTTACGCACACAGGATGGAAGCTGACCAGACCAATTGTGATCTTGTTGGCATATTCGTACAGAAGAACCAATCAAGCGAAAACCAGGGTTGCACTGGTATACAACTGTGTCTCTGTACCCATAATTCTCTCCAATCACTTGACCATTGACTATGAGATCTGGAACACCACAGTGGCCAGCTGCAATTTTCAAATTACAGTAACAAAACCAAAAATTACTATGATTCAAATACATATGATAATATTTAAAATATCCCTCTTAATGAAAAATAATCTACTTCTTTACATTTACATTTAAAATGAATATTTTAACAAGGTTTAACTTCTCAATTTCTTTAATTGATTTCATTCAAATTATAATTTGTAAGCTGATGAAAACAAACAACCAAATACTTCTTTCATACATAAAAAGATCACACCTAAAAATTAGAAATGCAAATCAAACAAAAACAAAGAGCTTATGTGGTATTTTTACTATCAAATTTGGATTCCAGAATTTCAAATTGAGGCATCTACCTCTTTCAACAACAACACAAAAGGCTAAATTCTTCCCTGGAGTAAGACCACTGGCTTCAGTATATTTGGGCCAATATGCGTACTTGATACCCACAAGAAAAGATTGGTGGTTTTTAACTAACATTTTAATTAGACCAGTCAAAACTCTGAATTTTTGTTCAACTCAAAATTGTATAAAAACAAACAAACAATCAAGAAGTTCCCAGAGAAAGTTTCGATATTGACAAAACAGCATTTTACAGTGGAAAAAACATTTGATCCAAACATTTTCACCATCTCTACTTTTAATTGATAAAGAGTGGAGATGCAAAATCCCACCTGCCTTTTTTCTCTCATCTATTTTCCTCTCTTCTCTTTCTTTTCTTTCATTGGTTCATTGTTTTCTTTTATGCCTGAGTTTTCTTATATTTAGACATCTGGTCAGCAATAATTAAAAACAGCTGAGAGAGAATCTGTAGAAAATTTAGCTGCCAAACTCTACTAAGTGTCTACTGAGCATGTGTGAAGTGTGATTTTTCAAAGGTTCATAACTTGACCAAATTTTGGTGAATTTTCATGGGAATAGAAAAGGCACATCCCTGAAACTACACAACAAAGGTTTTTTTACCTCATTTTCCTCTTGGAAATGGCTGGTTTTACTAAAACTTTGCTAAAACTTTTCAAAAAGAAATCATACCCCTGTACTGGAAAATTTCAGCCTGAATGAGTAAAGTTTTGCAAAGTTATGTGTAACTGAAAACGAAGTCTTATAACGGAAACCAGTGTGCGATTTTAGTCATAGGCATTGCTCCCAGTGCCACTTATAATACAGTACAGGGACTTACTACCAAACTGAGATACACTATAGTTTCTTCCCTTAAGTATACTATGTGTGCTTTAGAAATATTCTCTATTTCCCTAAACGTAGCTGAAGGAATTACAAATGCATCCACATGTACAATAAATGTGAGCAAGTTCTAGTTATTTTTGCTATTTAATTAAATGTTGTGTACTAAAATATGAGTTGGTCAGCAAATGCCCTGCTACTGAAATGAAATAAAGGAAGATAGTTACTTTCTACTTTATTAATGACTATACTGGGTGAACCTCAAATTATGTTAGTGTCTCCCTCCCTGACCATGCAGCCATAAGATAGCAAGAATCTTGAATTTGTACCATATAAGGTGCAAATACATGCCCCCCTATGGAAAGGATGACAGTGAGAATGCACCATATGTGACGTATTAACCAGGATGCTTAAAGCTAAACTACTGTAAGGTGCTCAGATGGTATGGTGATGAGGGACTAAATATGGAATAGATTAGAGCAAGTATTCAGATAGTAAAGATGCATCTCAGAGGCTGAACCACCTGTTTAATGCAGTACAAAACTCACTAAAAGGAAAGATAAGGTCAGGCAAGAGGTATAGACAGTGCATTAGCCAGTGCAGTATTGCCAAGTCCAAGTATTCAAAAATAATGAGTCAGGCCCCACAAAATCACAAGGTTGCTTAAAAATCATGAGGATTTTTAAATTATTATGTTTTGGATTCTATTTATTTGCTATGAGGTTTCTGAGCCTTTAGGATGCATTCAAGTCACATTTTCAGAATTTTCTCTCCTTTTCATTCTTTTAAAAAAATAAAAGCTGAAATTCTCTTGTAAATCAGTTGCCTCCAGCAGCTGATGCTTTAAGAAACAACAAGGAGACCAGTAGCACTTTAAAGACTAACAGATTTATTTGGGCATAAGCTTTCATGAGTAAAAAACAAAACCTTATGCCCAAATAAATCTGTTAGTCTTTAAGGTGCCACTGGACTCCTTGTTTCTTTTTGTGGATACAGACTAATACAGCTACCGCCTGATGCTTTGAGAAAGACACCATATACTGCAAGACTCACCATAATATCATAAAATTCACAAGACTGCTAGTGAATGAATTCATGCATACCACTGATCCAGTTGCACAAACCCTTCCTAAGCAAGGAGTAGAGGCCCACATCTGCTATTGTTCCCCTCATGAGCCTTGTCCATTACATGCTCCCCATGCTGTACTAGGGACAAGAACAATTGCATTCCTTGTCATATGTTCCTGAAATAATGCCCCTGTTATCAAGGTCTGCTTCTGGGTCTCTGTTGAGTTTCCAGTTTGTTCTAGTGTTGTTTTAGTAGCTTTTATAGACTTGGCCCCAGAAGGCCCAACCCACCAGGCCTTCATGTTACCAGGGGGAGGAGAGGATATTGAAGATTCTCTCCCCATCAATCGGAGTTCACATCAAACAGGTTGCAGGGGACCAGATTTTATGCCACCTGTAAGCTACTTTTGGTTGTCTCAACATTTTACACTCTAGCTGCAGTAAATTTCATTTTATGGTCTATCAAGAAAATGCTTTTCTAAGGCATGTGGGGTAGCTACAGTCTGGCCATGCTGAGGGGGAGTAAACTATGTAGAAGTGTATGAAAGGAAAAACAACAACAAACGAATGGACACAAAACAGCAACAAAAAACTAAGGAGCTTAAAAAAATGGTAACCTCCCACAGAGAAAACAGCTGTTAACCAATATTTAATATTAAATTTTAAAATAATTACTACTAAAATGGGTATTAGTAACAAAGAGTCCACTCTTCTCTGAGCATCCCCTTTCTCTTAGCTTACTGAAGTTTTATCCTGTGTTTGACTTCTGAATGGTTTAACCCTCTTCAAGAAGATGAAATAAGGAGCCTGTCCCACAAAGAGCAGCATGGGAAGGACAGAAACAGAGCAAAAGAACTCAGCACAAGGAAGACCTGGCTCTATCTCCCTGGCAAAACAGTACTGAAGCAATTAAATAAACCATTCTAGGATCTGGGTGAAATTTCTGGAACTGTGCATACATGTCACAAGAAATTTGCATGGCTGTAACAGAGAAAATTCATTTTAAATCTATCCCAGTCTAGCAGTGGTATCTGAAAACAGTTTGAGAAAGGTTGAAATGTCCTAAAAATTTCACAAATCCTGCCAGCCTAGCTCCTCCTAACTCCAAAATTGCTCTCACCCTATCTTTCAGAGATTCAAAGGCCCTGTGGCTTAATTAAGCCTTCTTACTTCCAATTAGGGAATATAAAAAATGTTACATGACTAATTTTGAAATATTCACCATTCAAAAAAAAGGACATGTATTGATTCAGTCATTCTCTATGAATAGTACAGCCTACTTTCACCCCAATTGTTAAGTGTTCAGAAGCAGGGCCAGCTCTAGGCACCAGCAAACCAAGCACGTGCTTAGGGTGGCACTTTTCAAGGGGTGGCACTCTGCCCCCCCCCCCTTTTTTTTTGCGCTTGGGGCGGCAAAAAACCTAGAGCCAGCCCTGTTCAGAAGTGTGTCTCGCTCCCAGCTCAAGTGTACCAGAGCAAAGGTTGTGGTGAAATCAGGCTGTAGGGCTTCAGAAGTGAAAGGATCTAGGTCCACAGCTAGAAAAAATATGAAGATAGTTCTACTATTCTAGAATCCAAAGGCAACTAACTATCATACATGCTAAAACCCCCTCAATATAGCATAATATGTCATAATAACATGACACCTTTATCTGATAATCTAAAAATAAGCCAAAAGCATTAGGGGCTAAGTCCTGAAGGTTTTACCCAGTTTTTAACCCATTATTTACTTGGCCTTCAGTAGAAATTTTGCCTGATGAAGAGCTGAGTGAAAGCTAGGTAGAGACTTTTAGGATCAGCCCCAATTAATAAATTCTGAAAACACCATCTGCCAGGCAGGAACTGATGATAAACTACATACTGATGGTATCTGTCTTCTTGTTTTTAAATGTGGATACTACAGAAAATGTCCTGTCAGCACAGACATACATAATTCCTGCATATTCTGATAAGAGAACCGCTGTGGCCACTGCTGAAATCTACACTCATTTATAGGCACATCCATCTCAGCCCTCACAAGGGCAAACACTCACTAGTGTACTCCAGAAGGTGGGGTTTTTTAATTTTATTTATTTCCCCCTCTTAATCCCACACAACCACAGATTTGGCTTCCCTCACAAAATAAATGGAGAGAAACCAAACCAAACCAAACCAAACAATATAACAAAAGCCAGAATGAACTCCTGGATTTTGATTCTCTGTATTGCAAGCTAATATATAGGCTGCCAAAATGAAAGGAAAAAATTCAGAAAAGGAGGGGCTCTTCTGAGAACTTTCATTTACTGAAGTTCCCATAACCAAGGAAACCACTTTCTTTGTCTGTATATCTTTGAGAATGGCTGCCTCATTATACAGGCAAAAAAGAGACAAAGAAACAGGTTTTTAAATGAAAATACTACTACTAAAATTTGGCAAACTTGCAAGAGTAATTTTTACTTGTCTTCTATTCTAGTCTTTTTTGTTTGATTCCCTTGAGACTCAAGCTATTTTAATGATTATTACCAGATTTCTTCTTCTTTTGTCATTTTTTGTTAAGGTGACTGTGATGAAAAGAATCCCAAAGTGCCCATTTGATATTGATAAGAATGTGAGCATACCAATAGCTGCATTTTCCTCTCTCTCTTTCATGTACACACACACATTTGTATTACCACTTCCGTTGTTTATGGCCTTTCAGAATTTCCATCCTAACCTTTGTTTTCAGGGCTTCCTGCCAGGGAAGGTTTGATTCTTTTGTCTTTTATTAACAATGTTTGAAACAAATCTATACATTTTAAAGATATAAAAGTACAATTCAGTGTTGAAGCCGACTTTTCTTTGTACTCCAGTCTCTCTCGCTCTTTTTTTTAATGGAAAGTTTTTATCGCATTTAGACTACAATTTGGATAAAGTTTTTGGTCTGGGAAAAAGTAAAAATTGTTTTGTTTAGTAAAATAGATGTTGTACATGCACAGTAACTTTTTTTTGCCATTAAAAAAACAAACAGTTACTGACCTCTTCTGTAATTGTTGTTTTTTGAGATGTGTCATACTTGTCCATTCCAGTCTTTCGCAAAAAGAAAAGGAGTACTTGTGGCACCTTAGAGACTAACAAATTTATTAGAGCATAAGCTTTCGTGAGCTACTGAAGTGAGCTGTAGCTGAGCTGTAGTTGTAGCTCACGAAAGCTTATGCTCTAATAAATTTGTTAGTCTCTAAGGTGCCACAAGTACTCCTTTTCTTTTTGCGAATACAGACTAACACGGCTGCTACTCTGAAACCATTCCAGTCTTTGTGTCTCTGAGGCCAGGGCATGGTCACTGGGACCTTTTCCCCCCAGCAATACATTGTAGGTGGCTTGAGCTCCCCCTGGCATGGCACACCACTACATTCAGTATGAAGGCCAAAGCCACCCTTAGCCCTGCTCAATTCCTTCTTGCTGAAACTCCAATATAGAACAGTAGTCACAGAATGGACATAAACAAAATGCCTCAAAGAACAACAGTCACAGAACAGGTTAGTAACTGTTTTTTCTTCTTCAAGTGATTACGTGTGTGCATTTCACTCTTGGTGACTCACAGGCCACAGAAGAAGAGTCTGTTTTAATACGGATTGGAGAACAACTCAACGCCCTGTAGCATCGTCTCTGGAATCTTGTCCAAAAGGCCAAAAAGGCCAATTGTGACCTCGTCAACTGAGCTGTGACTGTGTCATACAGAGTGACACTAGCCAAACTACAGTACATGCATATACAGGATGCAATCCATGAAGAAATTCTCTAAATGGAGAGTGATTGACCTCTCTCTCTATGAGCCACTGCTATGAACAGCTGGGATAATTTACAAAAGTGTCTGGTTCAATCTAGGTAAAATTGAAAGGCTCTTCTGATGTCCAAAGTATGCAAACATTCTTCCGCCCTTTTTGTATTGTGACAAAGTTCCTCCTCTACCTTGGTGGGTCTTGCTCTTCTTGGCAGATTTGCTCGCCTTGGAGCTTCACGGCAGCCCTTTGTATGGCTGTTTTTGTGAACCCACAGTCCAGGAGAACTCCTCCTGTGTCTGACCAGGAGTTGGGAGGTTTGGGGGGAACCCGGGCCTGCCCTCTACTCCAGATTCCAGCCCAGGGCCCTGTGGAATGCAGCTGTCTAGAGTGCCTCTTGGAACAGCTGAGTGACAGCTACAACTCCCTGGGCTACTTCCCCATGGCCTCTTCCCAACACCTTCTTTATCCTCACTATAGGACCTTCCTCCTGGTGTCTGATAATGCTTGTACACCTCAGTCCTCCAACAGTCCACATTCTCACTCTCAGCTTCTAGTGCCTCTTGCTCCCAGCTGCTCACATGCACACCACAAACTGAAATGAGCCCCTTTTTAAAATCCAGGTGCCCTGATTAGCCTGCCTTAATTCATTCTAGCAGCTTCTTGATTGGCTGCAAGTGTTCTAATCAGCCTGTCTGTCTTAATTGTCTCCAGAAGGTTCCTGATTGTTCTGGAACCTTCCCTGTTACCTTACTCAGGGAAAAGGGACCTACTTAGCCTGGGGATAATATATCTGCCTTCTATTACTCTCCTGTAGCCATCTGGCCCGACCCAGTCACAGTATGTGGTTGTGAGCAGAAAACAGACAAATAAATTGGCTGGTTAATGTGGAAAGAGGAAACCACCTTTGAGAAGAACTTCAGAGGAGAAGTTCAGGTAAACCTTATCCTTAAAACAGATTGTATATGCAGTCCCCAGCATTAATGTCTGCAGCTCCACTATCCTTCTGGCCAAGGTAATGACCACCAGAAAAGCCATCTTCATTGATAGAAGCAGGAGAGAAAAAGGTAGCCAGTGGTTCAAATGGGGGACCCATAAGCCTTAACAATAGTAAGTTTAAATCCCATGAGGGAATAGGATTTTGCATTTGAGGATATGATTTAACTAAGCAGTTTAAAAACCTAAGGGACATGTCATTGGAGAAAACAGAGTCATTATCCACCTTAGGATGGAAAACTGAAAGTAGTGTCAAGATATACTTTGGTGGAACTAACTGCCAAATCTTGATGTTTCAGGTTTTATAAGTAGTCCAGAACATGTTGAACTGAAGAACTGGTCAGTAACACCCCATTCTGGTGAGACCAAATGGAGCTATGCCTCTATTTAGCAAGGTAAGTAGATTTTATAGAAGACTTTCTACTATATAGCAGGTTTCAGAGTAGCATCCATGTTAGTCTGTATTCGCAAAAAGAAAAGGAGTACTTGTGGCACCTTAGAGACTAACAAATTAATTTGAGCATAAGCTTTCGTGAGCTACAGCTCACTTCGATGAAGTGAGCTGTAGCTCACGAAAGCTTATGCTCTAATAAATTTGTTAGTCTCTAAGGTGCCACAAGTACTCCTTTTCTTTTTACTATATAGCAGGATCTCTTGAACCTCTTTCAAGCAAGACTGCTCTCTAGTGGAACATCCTTACAGTTATATGAAGGGATTGTAGGCTCAGGTGAAGAAGGCAACTGGGATCCTGGGAAAGGCAAATCTGGTCCAAGTCCAGCAGAAGTGAAATTGGAAGTTTCACTGACTGCGCCAGGAGAGTGGAGAACCAGTGCTGGGGGCCATGCCAGTGTTATGAGTCTGCCTGTCCTGGTCTTCTCTTATTTTTAGCAATACCCTGTGAATGAGCAGAACTAGTGGAAGAGAGAAGAGGGGCATGCTTGACCACATTAGTAAAACGGCATCTGTCATGGCATGTAAACTATGGCCCTGTAGGGAACATAACTGCTGACACTTTTTGTTGGACTGTGTTACAAGTAGGTCTATTTGGGGAAACTCCCACTGTTGGAAGAAGTATCTAGTCACATCTGGGTGAACAGACCACTTGTGATTTGTAAATTACTCCTGCAACACTGCAATGCAGAATTTTGCAGAAATTAACATTATGCACACACAAATTCCTTTCCAGACAGAAATGGGCTGCAGTGCTGCTCAGCAGAGCACAACTTAGAAGACATTGCTGAGGAGAGAGAGAGAGAGAGAGAGAGGGAGAGAGCTAGAGGGTTCCTGGCAGCTGCAGTTCCCAGCATGCCGAGGGAAGGAGAGGGCAGCACATAGTAAACTCTGTGTAGCCTGGGTCCGAGCATCAGGCTGTTTCTCCCTCTGCATCCCTGGGCTCGGGGGAAGGGGGACAGGTGCCTGCCAAGGGCGGCGGCCCACAGCTGGGCTCTGGGAAGGGAAGGGGTGCAGGTATCTGGGATGAGGGATCCTGCGGCTGGGCTCTGGGGAGGAGGGGGTTCAGGTGTATTGGCTACTGGGGGCACAGGTGCTTTCTGGGGAGCGGGAAGGGGGCAGAGAAACAGGAACTGGGTTGTCACAGGGGTTTCTTTAACTCTCTACTCCTGGGGAAAATTTTTTGTGTGTTTTTATTGTTACAGACATATTTGCAGACAGGTATTTTGAAATAAATTACCAAAACAATTGAAACTGGTGTTATTATGTAGTGTTATTTTGACAAATAAAATTTGCAGAATTTTAAAATATGGCGTGCAGATTTTTTTTTTTTTGGTGCAGAATGCCCCCAGGAGTAGTATATGATCTGCTTAGGTGGCCTGCTAGGTCATTCTGCATGCCCTGAAAATAAGATTTTTCTAGATCTACTGAGTTGGGAATACTCCCAGAATAGATTAATTTCTTGACACAGTGGAGAAGAGTGGACACACATCTGCTTGTTGAGGTAAAACATTGCTGTTATATTGTTTGTGACTACTAATAGGCTGCCTCCCCTGATCTGCGATAGAAATCTGGCACACCTGTCTGACAGCTTTCAGTTCCCAGATACTAATGTGTAAAGGTAAGTCCTCTGAGGACCATAGACCCTGTGTTTGTAGAAAACTTAGGCGGGCTCACCATCCTAGGGTCAAAGCATGTCATTAGTGTGAAAGTCAGTTGCAGGTGGGCAATGGAAAGCCTAATCATGCCTTGGCCACCATTCTAGGGAGATGAAGACATGGGACTGAGTCTCACTGATAGTGGCTTGTTGAGTATACTGATGACAACCAACTCTGAAGAATTTGAGTCAGTCTGAAGTATTGAACCGTATAGGTGCAAGAAGCCATGTGACCTAGAAGCCTCAAACAATTTTGTACTGTTATGATCAGGTGAGCCTTCAAACCAATTGCTCTGATTGCCTGGTGTGATGTTGCACTCTGATTTTAGGGAAATATGCTAATGAGTGTGAATATAATGTAACTAGAATATGCTTCATGCAAAAGGTCTCTTTTAAGGTATCATTACAAAGTTTATAATCTACTGAGTGAGGTCATCCTATTTGTGTATGTATATATATATATATATATATATATATATATATATATATATATATATATATATATATATATATATATATATATAATTCTTGTATCTGAAACTAGAAATATGAAATAACTCTGAGGGCCTATTGTAATTATGCAAAGTGTGAGCCATTAATGGTGGTTTGGAATCTTGATGGCTCCCAACAACCAGGACAATTGATTGTGGATGACTCTGTTAGCTTGCAGGCCTTCCTGTGAGTCAGGCTGGGAGGAATGCAGGACATGTGACCATGTCACCTGGTACTGAAATCCATCTTAAACATGGTGCTTTCCCATTTAGAAGGAGGGGTGGGGACCCAGAGAGACAAAAGATTTCCACCTTCTGCCAAAGCTATATAAGGAGATGGAACAGAACAAACAAGGCTGCAGTCATGAGAAATCCCCTAGCTACCAGCTAAGCAGGGTGTTGGACTAGATGACCTCCTGAGGTCCCTTCCAACCCTGATAGACTATGATTCTATATCCTTGACAAGCCAATCATCTAGGTATGGGTAAACCTGCACTCCTGATCTTTGAAGGAAGGCAGCTAATACTTCCATGACCTTTGTAAAAACCCCTGGAGCCGCTGATAGGTCAAAAGATAGTATAGTGAATTGGTAATGATTTTGATTCACTAGAAATCGGAAGTACTTCCTGTGTCCTTTAATGATTGCCACATGGAAGTAGGCATCTTTTAAATTGAGGTCAGTGTACCAGGGTCAGAAGATCAGATCATAGGCAGTCATGCTTAGTGGTCAGAGCGGCAGTCAGGCCTAAAGGTCAGAGTGGGAGTAAGGCCTTGTGGTCAGAGTCCAAATGCCAGAACCAAGAGTTGAGACAGAGCTGCAGTCAGGAATCAGAGTAAAGGGTCAGAACTGAAGTCAGAGTATGAATGCCAAAGCCAGGGGTGAAGACAGAGCCAGGTATCAGATCCAAAGGTTGGAACTGGATTACAAGGAAGGCAGGAGCAGAGCTGGTTCTGAGCCAGGAGCAAAGCTGGGACAGGATGGGAACAAGGCCAGGTGCAGGGCAGGATTTGGGCTGGAGCTGTGGAGGAGCAGAGCAGAAGCAGGGTTTGGTAAGAGACAGAGAGTCAATAAGAAGCCAGTAAGCTACTGCTGCTACTGAGCTTAAGAACTGGCCTGTGGACTTGTTCAGCCAATCAGACTTGGCAGTCCATCACACAGCCTTTTTGGCTCATTAGGGTGTTCAATATTGTGTGCAGAGTATTGAGCAGGCACAACTTCAGAGCCTTACTCCTGACAACCAGTCCCCAAGGAAAGGATAACAGAAGTTATGGTGACCATCCAAAACATCATCCTTTTAAAGAGTTTCTTGAGTTGATGCTGATTTAAAATTGGTCTGAGATACCCCTTCCTTTACTTTTGGAATTAGGAAATATCGGAAATAAAATCTGTTCCCTCTGAGACCAAATGAATCTCCCCTATGGCTCCCAAATGAACCTCCCCTATGAATGCGCTTACTGGACAAGGAGTTTCTCATGAGAATGGTTCCTGAAGAAGGATAGAAGGGGATGTGGGGGAAGGAAGGGTAGAAGCGAACTGGAGGGTATCTCTCACTTCCCCAGTGCTCAAGACTCACTGGTTCAATGTAATCTGAGACCAAGTAATCTGGAGGTTCAGATCTCAAAATAGGGGGACTGGTATGTCAACCTCGACTGGCCCGTCAAAATGGCTGTCTGTTCAGGAAGTGGACAGTTCCAGAGATTGAATCAATGACAGTGGTGCTGGGGGACCAGACTCTTGTAAAGGTGGAGACACCACCACTGAGAGGCAATGCAAGTTTCTTGTCACTGCAAACACCTCCGTGATAGTCAGCACTAAGAGGGTATCTTGTTGCAGTGCTGAAGGAGTTAATGGTGGCTCTTCCAGAATCAGGCTTGGCAATGCCCCTTGACATTGGAGATGACTGTGCCATTGTAAGCACCAATTTGGAAGAGGAGTGGTTAGGTTTCAAATGCACTCTACTTGGCTCCTTCTCGACTCTCTTACCAGACTTAGATGTTGGCGACATTCTCCCAGCCAGAGCCAGACTGGAAGCTTTATATTTCTTTCTCGGTATGGGTGATGGAGAATGGTGCTATGATTCTGCTAATGCTAGAGGTGCAATTCTCACTGAAGCTGCAGCACTTGGCACCAACTCAGACTAGGATAGCTCCAATGGTGGCCTGACCACTGTCTTCACGTGGTCTCCCAATTCTTCTTCATCCTAGTCTTGAACTTCCTGTAAATCTGTCACAATCCTTCAGGTGTGCCTCTCCCAAGCACTTCAGGCAGCTATTGTGCAGGTCACCATCTGGCATAGGCTTGGAGCAAGAAGCACATGGCCTAAAACCTGGTGACCGGGATATACTTCAGAATCGTGAATTGAAAAACAACAAAGTAAGTCTGAATAGCCATATTTTAACAGAACGAGATCTTACGAGCTATCCTAAAAAAAACTAGAGTAACCACACACACACACACACGAACTGTTCTGGCATAGAATGCAGTTCCAATGACGGTCATGGGTGGTAAGAAGGAACTGGAGGTAGAGGTTCTAACAGTAGCTCTTCCCTTTATACCTGCATGTAGCATCGCGTGGTAGCGGAATCAGGGTGGGGGTGAAATGAGCCACCCAGAGGGTACTACTGAGGGAAAACATTTCTGATGGCCAAGAGTGGAATGGACTTGCAATCACTTGAAGAAGGAATGTAGTTTTTCACTGTGAATTTAGATTAATTTAGTCTGAAATGAGGCCAAGGAGCTGACCTATTCTTTTCTTTCAGTTCATAGGTTTAGCCCATTTGTTTCCATTCAACTGCTTTTTTATTTTATATAGTATCTTTGCAAGTCAACAGACCTGATTTTTATATCACACTGGTGGAGTAACAACATTATTTAACGGAATTACACCAATGTACAGGAGGGGCAAGACCAGAATCTGACCCAGTATCTCAAGTTGCTTTCAATTGGGAAATAATCTATACTTTCTCCAATTAGGATCCCTACATAAAAGGCTGGGGGTTGGTGAAACCTGGTTGAAGCTGCTCGGAGTAATAGTTACCCTTCATTCAGGATAAATATAAATTACAGTTAATCTGCTTTTGGAATAAGACAGCTGAAGCAATAACAGCCACCACCACCAACACCAGCATATGCGAGACCTTTCAGGAGTTATGTGGATGGAGGGGTTTAACAGGGGGTTGAATGAAAATGCAGAGAACTGGGTGTTATTTTGGTAGAGCTGTGTCTGTGTATGAACAGAAGCAGCCAAAAAAACCCTGCAGAAGCAGCCAAAGACAGCCTGGAGAGCTTTTTGGGGTAGAGTGCTGGCTGGGAAAAAGGATATTGAGCAAGTAAACTACAGCCACTTGATTCCTACTGTCCATAGGAACAGGTGTTTAGACATTCTCTGAAAATAAGCAGGGTCCCACCACAGAAATGCCTGATTTTATCATCAGCATCTTCCCTAATGTAAACAATCTACAAGACTCTGAATATTGGCTAACTATTGGGGTCAAAAGGGGTAACAATATTATTATTGCATAATGGACCAATCATCCTATATTAACATATATTAGCATATAGCATTAATTTAAAAAAACAATCATCAAGTCTAGTACAGTAGTCTTGAAATATTGTGCGAACCAGCACATAAGACTTGTGGAGGTCCTGGAGATGGGAGGGAAGAGGTGCAGTCATTAAAATCAATACAGTGCTTTTGGTTCTGCACAGATGGGAATGAAGAGGTGAAGCATGAATAAAGCTTGCACGCTACATGTCCTAGTAAACTCAGCTATAGGATGAACTCCCCATGTGTTACTTTTATCGTAAGTTCAGAGTTAAAGAGTTTTAAAAGATGAAGAAAGATGGCCTAGAATGTTAAGCAAAATACCTAATCAGTGTTTTACAGATTTGTGGTTGTGATGAGTGCTTCTTAATGTAACCCTTCTGCCCATCAGAGTTGGCAGCAAGGGCCGGGTTCAGTATCTAGGGGTTCCATTCCAATAACACAATGCATAACCGGCTCGAGCCCCCATCCAGTGACCTGGGACAAATATATACCACCCCCCCTCCAGGCGCTTCCAAGAGGCAATACTTCCCCTCTCGCAAGCACAGAGTCTGAGTGTAGCAAAAGCCTTTTAATAACAGAGAGAAACAATGTGGCATTATGTTGGGGAAACACCACCAACAGGATTCATAACACAACCCCTGAGCAAAAAACCCACCCCAAGCAAACTGGGGCATGTCTTTCCCTTTGGTTCTTGAGTCCAACAACCGAAAGTCACCCAAAGTCCCAAAAGTCCAACAACCCAAAAGTCTCTGTCCCTGGTCAGTGCAGCACCAGAATTCGAAAGTTTATCTGCAGAGTTTTACCTCCCATCCCTGGGTGGAGATGGGGGGGGTTAAGGGGCACCTTACGTGGTCCAAAGCTGACTGCCCCACTTCTCCATGGGGCTCTGCTCCGCTCCACTCCACCAGCTGCCCCATGAATCATTCCACTCTGCCAGCCGCCCCCATGAGCTGCTTCAGCCATCCCGCGAACTGCTCTGCTCCAAGAGCCGCTCTGCTCTGCCAGCCATCCCGCAAACTGCTCCGCAATATATCTTCAGGCTCCCCCGCCACTTAACACAACACTCAGTGATTTCATCTCTTAGTAAGTTTAGCTCTTTTGTGATTTCAGCTTATAGTAGCAGAGCCTCAGTGCTGGTGCACTATTGGCCCAAAGTGAATTCAGCTCAGCAGCCTGTAACTAGACTCCTAATGGAATCAAAATTAGCTCTGATATTCCACAGTAGAGAAAGAAGAAAGTGCAATTAGCATATAAGGCCCTCACCAGGGGGCTCATACCAGTAGGTATTAATACCTATCCACAGCATCTCTTAATTCACTGAGTTTTGGAACCCATGCCCCTTGCCTAGCGAGTGCTACTTAGTTGATGGAGAGTCCCTCCATCATAATAAAAGGCCAAGTACAGTTCCACTGTCCTTGATTCACATAATCAGGATAATAACAATTTATTCTTCCTGTTCCAATAACAGAGACACTGGGGATCCCACAGGAGCCAAAGTGGCCATTTGGGCAGCTATGGACTCATGCTAGGCGGGGTGGGTGTGCCTATGCAAATGAGATCAGCCCCTGAAGTTCTTTTCCACAACTTGCCACAACTCACCACCAGGTATCAGGGTGGAGCTCATCCTGACTGTGCTTACATTAATACAAAGAAATTTGTAAACTCCGGTATCCCAGTACCCCCCCAAAAAAGATGAGAGTGAGAAGTACTAATAATATGTGAGCATCACACACTACCCAACTTGACCTAAAATCAAGCCTTAGAAATAAAGAATGAGTGTAATCAGAAACTGTCAGAATCTTTTTAAACATCCATTGAGAACACTTTCACTTCCACAGCAGGAAGGCTGCTCTGTGAGATGTACATGCGGGAATACATGAATTTAGAATTTTGTATTAAATAACAAAAAGGTGCATATTCTCATTGTCACTGTCAACGCCATTTAACACTGGTGCATCACTGAAGAAAATCTACATATGTTGGAGGGAAATGCTATATTATCATTCTACAAATCGGTCAATCATCTGTCCTATAACAATGACCTCAGATGAGGAAAAAAGGATCCTTTGTACCAAAGGTTTGTTTTGCCCTCCTCGACACAGGGCATACTTTCCAATCATGGATAATTTCCTCATATGATGACTTGCAAACTCCTTCCCATAGACACATCCTCTCTAAGAGCATCCCCTACCTGGTTCCAACTACCTTTCCAACTTTCTTAAAGAGATGGATGGTGCACCAGCTTTACTTATTTCACATTCAAACCTGAATCTCTCTCTCTCTCTCTCTCGGCTAATTATTTGATAACAGTCATAGGCGATACTGAGAATGTCTATGATGCAAAGACAACTTCAGTTCAACTGGACTTTTGCTCAATCAATCTAACTCTCAGGCATCAAATTCCAACTCAATATTTCAGCCTGAACTAGACAACAGCATGGTGACTGCACAACCATGTGCTCCCTGGACTTCGTTCTTATTTCCTGGAAAGATTTCCTAGGCATTAAGAAAAAGGGCCAGAGGGGCTTCAAGGACATCTCATAGTGAATACCTCCCGCAATCCATACTCCTGAGACATCATCCTGAACAACATCACTTACTGGCCAAGATGGTCTTCTCCTGGGTCTCCTCCTATCAAACCTGAGAAGACCTTCCACCCTCGGAGCTACAGAAGCCACCACACAACTGACCAAATAGTGGGAGATTGAGATCTTCAGTATTTCCTAAATTCATGGCTATGACAGCAAAGTGGCCTGCAGAATTCCTTGACAGGACTGAATACCCCTTTGAAGAGGACATCCTCTCTCCTCTGCTGGAAAGTCTGGTTACTTGTACAACACTAAGGGGAACTAGTTAGAAAAGTCTTCAGGTTTCTGCCCAGCAGATAGGGATGAAATATGTAACACAATCTAAGAAAAAGATATGGGTAGTGGTGGGAATCCCAAATTAGAGTCTCTTGATAAAATTTCTTTTGTCTAAGCTGGGATACTTTGCCATAATTCCAGATCATGGGGAAAATATTATGTTTTGCAAAATGTGTAAGAGTGATCACACTTATAGTCAGGTGGATCACACACTTTTCTGGGTCATCAATACTTCTAGTTGCTGCTCTTCTATAGTCACTGACAGAGACACCCTCTCAATGGAGGGCAGGCTACTCTTTTGAATATAAATAATAATAATAACAACCTTCATTTATTCCACCAAGATTCTGCAAGTAAAAAAAAAAATTTCTTACATACTAGTTTTGGTTATTTTGCTAGAGGACTCTATCCCAAATTAAGGCATTCTGCCGGCACTTCTCCTTTCATATCTGTGAATTTAGGCATATGGGTTGTCTTGACTGTTCACTCTTCAGTGAATTATACTGTGGCACTAGAGGCATCTGTAACTGCTACTGTGGTTCCCACTTTTGACTTACCAGGCAGAGACTCAAGACAAAGAACATCTTGGTTGTTGGGTCGGGTATAACAGCTAGGAAGGGTGGAACAAGCAAAAGACTTACATCAAGAGAAGTCTATGAAGTTGTTCAGTCCTTTAGAAATTTGAGGTAAGTGCAATCTTCCCAGGAGGAAAAGAGCTCAAAGATGTGGGTACCCGATCGGCCTTTTACTGAAGTCCAGAGTTGGAAGTCAGTGCCTGAGAGGAGCATCAGGCACTTTTTGGTCTTGAGGAAGTCTCGGCCTCGAGGTAACAGAAATTCCTCCCATGGATGAACTATTGAACTGAGCCATTCTTTTTAGGTGACAAATCTGAGGAACTGTCCCAGACTGTGGCATCAGTAAAGGTGGTTTTGAAACAAATTGATAGATTAGTTTAGCCATAAGTCACCTGGCCCACATGGTATTCACCCAAGAATTCTGAAGAAACTCATTTATGAAACTGCAAAACTACTAACTGTGGTATGTAACTATTGCTTACATCAGCCTCTGCACCAGATGCCTTCAGGATAGCTAACGTAATACCGAATTTTTAAAAAGGCTCTGGAGGTGATTCTGGCAATTACATGCTGGAGAACCTAACTTCACTACCAGGCAAACTGGTTGAAACTATAGCAAAGAACAGAATTATCAAACATAAAGATGAACATGATATGTTGTGGAAGAATCAACACCCAAACTGACTCCATCCACACTATTATTATTTTCTAGACATTGGAAAATGTAAGCCACCTATTTTAATAGCTTTGCAGACCATATGGTTTCATTGTTTTCACCATTATCATCACGATCACTAATGTTTTGGCTCACTGGGCTATCTATCTATGCCTCATCATCTCTTCCTTTGTTTTTAACTATGAAAAAGTTCTTCATCTACTATCAGGGTCTCTTTCCTCAATAAATGTATCTTCAAAATTATGTGATCAGCTATTGTACATTAGGTTACATTCAATTGACTGTACTTTAATCTAATTGCTGGTCTTTTTCTTATAGTTTTCCCCACCCACTTGAATGTCTTCTTCATTACTTTTGTCAGATTTATTTTTGTTAGAACTTTTGCTGTGTCATGAATGATTTATTAGCCATGTTCTGAAGTGGTCCCCTTTTAAAAAATTACCTATAATTTCCAGGACATGATATCTGTAATATTACATGTTCCTTAACTTAGAGGAAGAGAGAACTTGTATACCAGATACCATGACCTGGTATCAGTGAGTAAATGCTGACATTTTCATAGTGACTACTATAATTGAATTAGTTCTGGTTGCTGTCTCATCTAAATGCAAACTCCTCTATTACTAGTAAGCTATTCAAGACACATGTTTCAACATGTCTTCTTGATCAAGCTGACTCTGTCCTTCATTCCTACATTTCAATTTATATGCATATTTAGTGTTGTACCATTCACTGCATGCTGCTTTTTAAAAATGTTGCTGCATTTTTTTGGATCTCAGTATTAACTTACATTTTGAAAACTAAACAAACCTGTTGTCCCAGCTGGTGCTGCTGCTGATGGAGAGCTGCAGCAGGGCAGGCAATTGCCCCATCCATTTAGTGTCATCAGGAAGGCCAGATATTATATAAGTACCTGATCTATGCTTGTTTTTGGAGTATTTTGTGTTTAGTATTGTCACAGTACAAGATAACCATTTAAGAGGGGTTCAAGCTTAGCTCTGCACTGTTGCTTGTTTACACATGGAACAGGGGTATTGTGAGGCTGATTATTCCCAGGACATATGGGGACTATATGCCTTACAGCAATATATGCTGTGTGGGAAAAAGGAGAGATATAAGATAGACAGATCCCTTTTGTCTGGATGGTGAGAGGCCCATATGGAGCAGGAGCTGGGCCATCCCAGTGAGGGAACCTGCGAGAGAAAAGCCACCAATGAGCTGTTCATTGAGAGGAAAGACAGAGGAAGAAGTCAGACTTGTTGTGGACAGTTTGGAACAGGCTAGTCAATCCATCCTGAAGAAAAAAAACATGGATAGGAATCATTTCCTCTATAATTTAAAAGCTATTTGTATTATATTCTCATTCTTATATGTCCCTCATTACTGTACTATCTGAGGGCCTTCCAGAAATACAGCAAATGATGTGCCTAGCATATTTATGTGAGCCTTCATTAAACTAGACCCCACAAGGGGGGGCTATTCAAACTCCAGGGGCAGGTTTTAATTCCTGTCATAACAAACTGAATACCGTTTCATCCTGAATGTCTGATTTGATGCATAGGGATGGGTGGACAGAAAATAGTGTTATAGCCATTAAACAGGAGGGGAGGAAGACTCCATTTTGGAGCCTCTTCAGGAAATCAGTAAAACATTGAGTGATCTTATTGTGGATTTTGTAATGTTACATAGATAATTAATGTATTTGAAAACTATCTTGGATAAATACTGTGATAGTTATACACTTCGCCTTCCTTGAGAACTTGAGGGGGATATTAATTTGTTTGTGATTTTATTAATAACTTTAATCCTACTCTTCAAGTCTCTAAAATATTTCATATTTCAGATAAAAATATTTTTTCCTGTGATTCTTGCTAAACTGACCCTACATTCTGCTATTGCCACTCTGGTATTGTTTACTGTTTGGTTTTGAATGGTTGATGACTTATATTTGAAAAATATTACTACTTCCACTCCCCCCCCCAAGTTAAGACAGTACATATTTTCCCAGATAGTGCTAAAAACAGATCTATATTTTAAAAAGAAACAAAAAATCTTTTGTATTCTTTGGCTTTTAAAGCGTTGGTTATTTTTTGCTCCTAAACTATGGCTTTACAAAGATCAGAAAAATAATCTTTTCTTAAAATTCACTAGAATCAGCAAATTCTATCTTCCACAGAAAGAAGTACCTGAATTAGACAAAGAAGGGAAACTCATTCTTTGTTGCCATGGATTCAATTACTTGTTTTTGTCAGTTGATTACCTGTAACTTACTTTATTTTGATTCATTAAGCAGAAAAAAGAATATATATGCAGTATTTCTACTTACAGATGTAGCCAATGATTTTTATTTAGTGTTCTCTTATTGGGTGATGTTATGATTAACATGTTATATCACATATAATCATTGAATGTTAAAGTTGTAGATTATAGAAGTATAAGTGAACACTAAACTAAAATCATTGGCTACATATGCATGAAACCGTGCAGTTAGAAATTATATATTGTGGCAGAGCTCTAACTTTGTCCCCATGGGTCCCACTCTTCTAGGTGGTTTATGTTAGCCTCAGAGGCTCACTGCGACCCTCCATGTAGCCCTTCTCTCTCTAGGGCCAGGGTTACAGTCTACTGAGCTCTTTTCATCATAAGCCAGCAAGGAGGTTGGTGAGAGAACCTGCACAGTCTCTGTTGTCCCTATGTGCTTATTCCCAAATAGTTTAGCCTCCTGTCCTGACAGGGTTCAGTCTTCCCCTCCCAGGAGGTGTTTCTTTAGTGTCGGGTTGGGGGGGAAACCAGGGCCACCCTCTACTCTGGGTTCCAGCCCAGCCAAGGGACCCTAATGGCAGCAGCTGTTGGCAGCCAACCTTTCACTGCCAGAGTTGCTACATTTCCCTGGACCACTTCCCCACAGCTCTCCCACTTCTCTCTCTTAATGCCTTCTTCACCCTTACCTTAGGGCTCCCTTTCCAGTGGCTTGAGGTTGTCTTCATTACCCAGTGCTTCAGCCACACTTCCTCTGGTTCCTTGGCTCTCCTTGGTCTGACTGGAGTGAGCCCTTTTATAGTATCAAAGGGGCCTTAATTAGAGTCAGGTGTTCACATTAGCTTAACGGCCTCACCTGACTCTTTGCAGGTCAGGTGTTATCATTAGCCTGGAGCAGCCCCTGCTCTGGTCAGTCAGGGAACAGAAAACTGCTTATCCACCGGCCAGTATATCTGCCTTCTACTACTCTGCTGTACCCCAGGCCCGCCGGACCTTTTAATTGGACCCCTGCCCCGTGGACCCAACCGATCCCTTCACCCCTTCACTAGAAGCCGGCTGCACGAGATGCAGCCGGTCTGTTTTCAAACCGCGCCAAGAAAACATCTCTACACGCTCGTGCTCCACACCCTTCACGCCCGTACCCTCGTGTCCCGCCCCGATACAAAATGGCGGGACCTCCTGCCACCTTTGGAGGGTGAGGAGCCCCGGTGGGCCAGCCTATATTCCATCTTAGTCCCAAAGCCCGCCGGGGATGTCAGTTGGCGGCTCCTTCACGGAGCCGTGAGCACGGACGTGTACTTGGCGCAGTTCACCACAATCCCAGACACCTGCCCCTTTTGCGGCGTGAGGGATACCCTGGCACATGTCTACCTGGAGTGTGCCAGGCTGCAGCCCCTATTCCGGCTCCTCACCAATATCTTATTACGTTTTTGGTTGCACTTCTCCCCTCACCTTCTCATTTATGCACTCCCTATCCGTGGCCCCACAAAGTCACAGGATCTCCTGGTCAACCTCCTCCTGGCCCTAGCTAAAATGGCCATCTACAAAACCAGAGTGAGGAGGTTGGCCGATGGAGTCTCCTGTGACTGTAGGGCCTATTTCCGATCCTCGGTCCATTCACGTATCCGGGCAGAGTTCCTCTGGGCGGCGTCCTCTGACTCCCTTGACGCCTTTGAGGAGCAGTGGGCGCTGTCCGGGGTTCTCTGCTCGGTGTCCCCGTCCGGTTCCCTTCTTTTGACCCTTTGACCGCACTCCTGTCCCTGTTATTTTATTAGTTGTCCCCCGAAATTTCTTGGGTATCTAGGTCCTGTGGATCCCCCTTTTAGGCTGGGGGGGATCCTTTAGCAGTGGACGGGCTCTGCCCGCCCACTTCCCGGATCCCAATAAGACTACTCTGCTGTACCCAACTGGCCTGGGTCTATAACTATATAATATCCAATGTGTAAATATAAATATTACATATTTTAAAGAGGTGTGAATAACTAATTATTTTGTGTCAAAATAGTTTATATGTTTAAGTTGATAGTAATGTTCATTCTGACTTTTAATTTACTCATGATCAATTATTGTATTTGAAAATTATTTTTTTAAATATCTGCTGTTCTTGACATATAGATATTGCTTTACATCCATAACTGCAGGAAATGTCAGTGGTGTAAAAAAAGGTCCTAAAAAAGTTTTCATATAAACTGAAGTTCAGTAATCCATTTCCTCCAAAAATTTTGCTTTCTTCCCTGAGGAAAGAATACAACTAAATCTTTCATTCTCCAGGTTATAAACAGTATATTCAATAGAAATCTCTATTTCTGATACTTCTAAATGTTTCTCCAGTATTTATCACAGAGATTTTCCCCCACAGAAAATGATTTCACTTTCTCTGTATTGAAAGAATCCAGTAAAATTGTGAGAGGCACTTTGTAAACTCAGAGATACATTAGTCACAGTTTTATCTCTGTCACTTTAAACTAACAATTTGAAGTGTGTTTTTTTCACATTTTATTACTACAAAACTTGCAAAACATTTCATTTATTGCTATGATCTCCATACTAGACCTGCTTGAGGTATTTTTCTAAATGTTTCGGAACACTGTTTTTTTCTTAGAAGTGCTCTGTTATCGCATCCACATTAAACCAGACTCACCTATTCCTCCTTAATGGACAATTTAGCTTCAACACTGCAAAAAAATGTTTTGTGAGCAAACATACTAATTAACAAAATGAATTTCCTATAGCCATTCCTTTTTGCATTCACCTTCTGTGAATATTTGAACCATTGAGGTGATTCATTAATACGAATATTCACACAATACAGCATTGCACTTGCAATATTCAAGATGAGATGCGACACAGTTCAACATAGGAGGAGAGACTCTGAATATTCATTGTCATAGCCCTGGCACAGAGGCAACTGGACTACTTATACAAGGGAATTACCACACCCTTAGCAATTAGAACTGTGCAATTAGCCCAGGAGGCCTGTTTAAATTACAGCAGTTTCTTGAGGCTTGTCAAGGTTCCTTCCCCACTCTGAACTCTAGGGTACAAATGTGGGGACCTGCATGAAAACCTCCTAAGCTTACTTTTACCAGCTTAGGTTAAAACTTCCCCAAGGTACAAACTATTTTACCTTTTGCCCTTGGACTTCCACTGCCACCACTAAACCTCTAACCGGGTTTATTTTTGAGAAAGCGTTGTTTGGAAACGTCTTTCCCCCAAAAATCCTCACCAAAATCTTGCACCCCCCTTCCTGGGGAAGGTTTGATAAAATCCTCATCAATTTGCATAGGTGACCACAGATCCAAACCTTTGGATCTTAAGAACAATGAAAAAATCATTCAGTTTCTTACCAGAAGAATTTTAATAAAAGAAACAGTAAAAAGAATCACCTCTGTAAAATCAGGATGGTAAATATCTTACAGGGTAATTAGATTCAAAACATAGAAAATCCCTCTAGGCAAAACCTTAAATTACAAAAAGACACAAAGACAGGAATATCCATTCTATTCAGCACAGCTTATTTTTTCAGCCATTTAAAGAAATCATAATCTAACGCATATCTAGCTAGATTACTTACTAAGTTCTAAGACTCCATTCCTGTTCTGTCCCCGGCAAAAGCATCATACAGACAGACCCAGACCCTTTGTTTCTCCCCCCGTCCAGCTTTGAAAGTATCTTGTCTCCTCATTGGTCATTGTGGTCAGGTGCCAGCGAGGTTATCCTAGTTTCTTAACCCTTTACAGGTGAAAGGGTTTTTCCTCTGGCCAGGAGGGATTTTAAAGGGGTTTACCCTTCCCTTTATATTTATGACAAGGCTAATCTATAGGCTTCAGGACTAAAGACCTTCAATAACTGTGTCATGCAGCCCCAGCACCTAAATGCCACTTCTATGTCCAAAATGCTTCTAAAGAGCTTGCAACGGCAGCCTCTGAGGGTGTCTCACAGGTCTCTTCCACAGTGCCTGCATTGTGCAGAATGCTTCCCCAGCCAGAAATGGGACTTTTAGACCCCCTTTATGCCTCTCCTGCCCTTCCATTAGGTGATCCTAATGGATCCAGACAATAAATCTTACAATAGCCTAATTTTTCTAGGAAGGATGTGTTGGACATCTATGTGTCCCACATAGGTAAAGTTTATTTGTTTCTTAAACTTCCTAATTCTACTTATCAGCTACCTCTCCCTGAGTGTATCTACAATCACTTCTCCTGGTAAATAAAGTTACACTGATCCATTATGTGAACAGAAACAAACAAACAAAACCAATGTATGACATCCATAACCAGTGAAAACCAACACAGCTTGGGATATCTGTAACCATTGCTGTTTGGAAGTGTTCTCCCTTGTGCTGAGCAATGTATTGGTATGGGGGTAGAGTAATCTTATAGTTTGTATTATATTATCATTATTTGTGGTGCTGTAAAGTTTTGTTATGTATTGCAATTTGCACTAGCTGGTTGGATTCTCTTTCTTCTGTAACGGATCAAGTTCAGTGTTGCGTGGTTGTTGGATGTATAGTAATTGTTTTGGTCCCTGGGTCACACAATTTTTGTAATTTTTTGCAATTTTTATGCCGCTGGAGGCTACATGAAGTTGTCTAACAGGGTGATTAAATTGTAAGTCAGTTTTCGGTAAATATGTTGGGAAATGGTTGCAGTCCCCAACATAGCTGCTTGGAGGAAAGGCATTGCTTTATGCAACAGGGCTTAAACAGAACCCATGCATCTAAAGAAGTGGGCTGGAGCCCACAAAAACTTATGCTCTAATAAATTTGTTAGTGTGTAAGGTGCCAGTACTCCTCCTCCCCACTTTTAAAAGTTTCCAGGGGATGGTTCTAAAGGAATCTCCAGCCCTTAAAATGGAAATACAGTTATAGTTATGTATTACAATGTTTAAGCTTTAACATCTGTTTCACTTCCAAGCATGTGCCTGGGGTTGACAGTGGCATACCAGATTCAATATCTCATTTCCAGATCGACAGATTTCGGGAGCTGGCACCAAGAGCCATCAAGGAACCCAAAAGGATGCCACTAGCTCTATGGAACCTTGGCGTATGATGGTTGTCAGTGTAGCACAGAGATTGGTGGCTCTGTGAACGTTATGGAGCTATGGGAGGAGTTTTGATGTTTTTGTGCAATTGCAGGATCTGGAAGGCCTGTCACCAATATGACCCATTACAGAGGAACACAACCATCTCCACTCGTCTTTGGCCCTTACATTTGTCAGTAGGCTGAACAATTACCCAGATCCTTGCAGCAGTTATTTAGTTTGAAGGTTTCTAACGGGACAGTTTTGAAGCACCAATCTTATGGAGGATACATGTTGGTCCCAATACTGTTAATACGCTTAGGCAACTGGTGCAATCTGGAATCCACATGTCATTGTGGACAGGTAGTGGCCTTATTCAGGGCAGCATTTCTGGTAGCATTTTTTTTTTTTTTTTAGTTTTTCAGATAAGCGAGCTAATATTTACGTCCTGTAGGGATTCTTCTGGAAGGGCTTTGGAACTGAGGGATATACACTGGGGGTGGGGGTGGGGGGAAGTGATTGGTTATATTAACCTTGTAAAAGTCAAAGATGGCTCAAGGAGGCTGGGCTGAATTCATTAATCTGCAGGATAGTGGCAAGCCCTGGATCTGCCCTTTAGAGGCTGTGAGGGCGTACATGTTGATAAGATCACGGACAAATGGACCCCTCTTTATTCACAATGATGGCAGTCCACTGACAACATACCAGGATGGGGAATGACACGGTTGGGGATCCCAGCACATGAATTTGGTTCCCACTCACTCAGGATTCCGGCAACAACAGCAGTGGCCCAGCTGGGTATGGGGCCTAGTGCAATTCAGGCAATTGGGTATTAGGCATGCTGAAGCATACAGAAAATATGCAAAACCCCAGGTGGGGGAATCAGTTTTAATTTTCCATTGTGTTTTCAGTCCAAATGCTGGCAGATGGGCCAGGCAGACGGCCCTGTGGATCTGTGGGCATAGTATTGTTTCCTGGGCACAGGGGAGGGGTTCCAGCTTGGAGGTTTGCATCTGGGCCTCAGTGGTGAAGCAGTCCTGAGCTGCAAGGAGGGACACATTATGGGACCAGCAGATGCCCCTTTTGTACACTGTGGGGATCTGTGAGTTGACATCAGATATAATTGTGTTTCACCTTGGGGAAAATGATTTGGGAACATTTAAAGGGACAGATTTAATGATCAGATCTCAGAGGGACTTGGGGCAGATCATGGAACTTTTCCCAGGAATAAAAAAGGTGTGGTTAGACATGTTGCGATGTAGGGTAAGGAGAGGACCTGTGAAGCCCCCACAAGCCAAAAACACTAGGAGGTATGTGAATAGGGAGGTAGCCAGATTTATGGGTGCCATGGTGGCAGTCGATCATTTCGCAACTGTGCTACGGTGCAGCAGAATTATTCATTTCAGACTTGGAAGCTGACATGTTTTTGGCTGATATTAAAGAGGGCATTAAGAGATGTCTGGGGACCCAGCTAGGATGTGGGGAGGCAGACAAACTAGTTGCTGGTGCCTCCTTGTGCCAGACATCCAGTGCAGGTACTCTACATGGAAGGGATACAGGGATCAGATAAAATGGATTGGTAAAGAATTAAAAAGAGGTATTCTTTAAAGGAGCGGAAACAGGGGAGGTGGGGTTCAGCGCTATAACTGGTATGGCAGGGAGCCATCCTCCTTCTTCATAGACCTTCTGTAATCCTCATTCGAGGGGGGGAGATGGTGAGAACCCAGAAGTGGTTTGGCTGGTGTCCAGGATGGGTAAGGGGCATGGCTGACAGAAGCACACTAGGTCTGTATTGAAATGATTATAGAATTACCTGCACTATATATTTTTATCTGCTGGGTACTCACAGACATTTAAGAATAAAGTTGCAGCTTAATTAAATCACACTCAGTGTCTGTTGCAGTTGTCTGAGTGTGAGCAACATTGCAGCTTGGCAAACAAAAGTGGGGAGGCTATGGGACCACTGTGGAAGAAAAAAGGATTGAACAGCGATTGGGAGATTTTTGAAATACCAGGTGAAATTTACTGAACATTTTATTTTATTTTTTCATTGACAAGTATTAAATATACAACTATAAAGAAGTAAATAAGAAAATGGAATACTAAATCAGAAATACAAAATAACTATTCCTATGCAGTCAAAAACAAAAGTTTATCCATCTCCCACAAAAAAAGAGTAAATAAATAAATAATCAATCAAACATTTATATTTAAAAAGAGGAAACCTTCCTGGTACTAGTTTATACTACTAGACTTGCTTGCCATGAGCTAATTATGTTTTATGAACAAACCAACAAACGTAGACTAACTCCTCAGCTCTGCCCCATCTCCCCAAAGTTTTCCTGTAGCTTTTCCCCATGAAAAAAATTATTATTTCTCTCTTCCCCCTCCAGTGGCTTGGTTTTCTATTGCTAGTACCATTTCTAGTAATTTGGGCCACAATTAAGGGAACCACTTAAACATGAGTTCACATCCATCCATATTCAGCAAAGCATGTGCGTAAGTTACATTGCATTCCATGGAAGCTTTGCTGAAAAGGAATATTTTATTGAATTGGGGCCTTTTTCCCTGTATAAAGTGGGTTTAAAAGACCACCAGTCTGATCTGGCAATGATTCATAGCCACTTGGCACAAGTTTAAAAGACTATGCAAGAAGTCAGGTAATGGAGACTAGCCCAACCTTTTTTTCTTCCTTCTCTCCTGTCATTCCTATCTCCATCTCACCCAGTTTACTCACTCCTAGCTCATTTACCTCTTTCCCTTCCACATTGAATTAGCTACTCCATCTTGCTTTCCCTCCCAGTTTCACAAAGTTTAAGGCCAGCCCTGGAGCACCCATGGAGTCAGGGTCTTTGGGCCAGATGGGACTAGTAGATCACCTAATCTGACCTCCTCTGTATTACAGATGATTAAATTTCACCCAGATGCCCCTACATTGATCCAAATTACTTTAGTGAGACTAAAGCATTTAAATGCTCAGGAGACTAAACTGTTGTGTGCCACTGTCAGAGAACAGGAGAGATCTGGGTGCCCAATGCCTGAGGCCCATACCATGTCAATGGAATTTATTAGATGAGATATACCCAGATGATGCCAGCAGGAGAGGAAGGTTAAAAGCCCAAGGCCTCTGCAAATCTGACTGGAGAATAATTCCCTCCCAACCCCAAATATGGTGATCAGTTTGACTATGAACATAGAATCATAGAACTGGAAGCAACCTTGAGAGGTAATCAAGTCCAGTCCCCTGCACTCAAGGCAGGACTAAGTATTATCTAGACCATCCCTGACAGGTGTTTGTCCAACCTGCTCTCAAAAATCTCTAGTAATAGAGATTCCACAACCTCCCTAGGCAATTTATTCCAGTGCTTAACCACTCTGACAGTTAGGAAGTTTTTCCTCACATGAGTAAGAGACACCAACCAGGCATCTAAGAAAAAAGGTTCTCTGTACCACCTCACAGCACTGATTCACTCCATCCAATGCCCCATTTCCAGCTGTGTGCAAACTATGATGCTTCAAGAGGAAGATTCAAACAAACAAACAAACAGACAGACAAACAAACTGACCAACCAACCAACCCACCCAGAATACATCTGGCCAACTGTGTACTGGAGAAAAAAATTCCTTTGTGACCTCTGCAGATGACCACTGGAGACCTGAAGCATGAGATTTGATTATTGTCTTTGTCTTAATGCCGAGCTGCAAGTGCTTTGAGTATGTTGAGGGTAATACAGGCAATCCTGTTCTCCCCCCTGGCTGATGAACGAAGGAGACAGTTGATAGATTACATGGTCAGAAAATACTACCATGACCATCCAACCCAAAACTGGATTAAAACATATTTTTTAGAAAAAATATCTAATCTTACTTAGAAGACTCCAAGCAAGAGTGAGACCACCACCACCACCACATCTGGCAAACTGTTCCAATGTTTAATTACACTCTCCACTAAGAAATTACGTCATTTCTATGTATTATTATTTATAACTTCAGCTTCTAGACACTGGTTTTTGTTATGCCTTGTCTGTGAGATTGAAAAATCCAGTTCCCTATTAACTGTTCTCTTTTATATCAGCTCGTATTTTTCTATTTATACTATGTTCTGTTTTCTTTTACCCATGTCCATGTCCATAGTTTGTTCTCTTGGCCAACCTTCTGTTGATCTTCTCTCTTTTTGCCTTCTGGGACTATCATAGCTCACTATTTGCCTCCCTCTATTTTTTTTCCATTCTCCCCAAAACCATCTGTTTACTATCTTTCCCAATTAATCATATCTCTGTCTTTCAATCAGTTCTCAGCACCACAGTTCCATCAGTCAATACCAAATTACTCTCTGGGTAAGCAAATATAAAAGCATACTGGGGAACAAACCTATCATGGTTTTGGGAGGACAAAAACACTTCTCTCACAAAGAGATGCAATTCAAAAACCATCCAGCAGGGGCACTGCTCTGAGAACAATGTTGAGCGAGTGTTACTTGTCTCCATTTTATATGTTTCTCCTATCACCAGCTTCTGTTACCATTGTCAAATTTTACAGTGACATTGTGCCCAGTCTGCCATTTCTATCATTAAAATGTTGTCCCTCCTCCTTTGAAAAAGTCCCACTGACAGAATTAAAGTTTTGAAAATATATATTTGAGAACATACTCTTACTCAGCTATTACCTTTTTGATTATTCTACACTGTTTTGATACTGTTTTTTTCATACCCTTTGTCAATAACTTATTACTATGGGATATTAAAGTGTTGTCACTTAACAATAACAAATACAACTCAGGGAAAAAAGTGTCACTGCATATTTCATATAAGACTGGTCAACTCAGCTTATCCCTTTCAAATTTTTATTAGAGATTGTATAACCTGTTAATATTTTCAAGCTCATTATTAGTAATTGCCTATGTTTCTACAGGCAAAAATTAAGAAAAGTTAAATAAAAGTGGGACTTGAAAAGTGGTACCTCCTTACTTGACAAGAAGTTGTTTTGCTTAAATTGATTTAAAAGAATCTGTTCAAGAGGCTCTGCAAAAGTAACAGCCAAGCTTTTCTAAGATTATCTAAGAAGTTAGCATTTTTGAGACTAATGATTCTCTCATAATCATTTCTCATTTCTCCAAATCTATAATAGCTGTGACCTTAACAAAGAAGCAGGTAATTATGGAAGAAAAATTCAGTAGATTTTGAGTCTATACATGGTATGTATATGTATGGCTTTTAGTTTTTAAATATTCTTCCTCATCATATCTTTTAACTTAAATAAAAACAAACATTTATCAAATAACGGCATCCTCTTTCTTCTCTGTCAAGTGGTGTGCATATTAAACTGAAAGGAAACACAAATAAAAATAACACAGTCCCCTCAACTATGAGTCAGCAAAAAATGTTTCCACTAAAGATTAATGGATATATAGGTAACTCTTTTGCTTATCCATGAATCATTTGAAGCCTAGAGGTATTTTAGCTGAAGACTGGCAAAAGAAGAAAATTTGAGCTACAGAAACACAGCTATCTCAAAGAAAAAAATAGTGTACAAATATATCAGCAAACTGTACACAAGGAATCTTCCCACTGGTATGCTGGCCCGGGCCTTAAATGTATTGCATTTTTACTGAAGGATGCTAGTCTGGATAGTTATGAAAATCCCATTTTATGGATATTTTAATATCCCTCATCTACTACCTCGAGGATAATAAGAAAAAATGGGACTATAATGCTACGTTCAAAAATCAAAATACTATCACCACTTTGACCTCAGTTGAAAAGAAAATGTTAATTGCACGCAGTCCTAATAAAGTCAACAAAGTAATCAAGAACAAAACATGGTGAATCATAATCCACTGAAATGTGTCCTTGAAATTATTCCACAGAAGAAACCCTCAAAATCGTCTCTAATCTGCTCACAATGTGTGGGGTTAGGGATTAGATTTTGAAAGAGACATAAATAGATATATAGGTCCATTAATAAGAATGTAGATACATTTTGGTCCTTTAGTTTAAACTTGAGACTCTTGTAAATCATATGGATGGATAGAGTCAATAAACACTAATTGGACTGTAGGTTTCCCCCCCAGATATCTATTGTTAAGAAAAAAATAGAAATCATCACAGTCATAAAAGTTCTGTGCATGGAAGAAGAGGCCTTTGTTGACTCAGCCCACTTGCTGATGCCTGCTAAAGAAAGTTTGTAAAAGAAGGCAGACAGGCCATTATTACAGTTTTCATACCTAAGCAGTTGGTCTCAGTCCCACTCCAAAGTCCAGAAGAGAGACATTCCCTTACAGTAGAGCCAACTAGCATGAATCCGGAATCACAAGTGAATATAGCTGTAGATCCATATGTGATTTGAGTTCCAATCTTATTCCCATTGGGAGGTACAGGAAGTTCTCCACAAGAAATAACTTTAAGGAAAAAAATACACATTTTGTATTGAGCATTGCACTAAAAACATTTAATATGTATTTTTGACTGGTTAAAATAAACATTGGAGGCTAGTCTATTCTGATCTGTGGGAGAAACGGATACAGAAATCTGTATGTAAAATAAAGAACATGTCATGAGGACTCACGCTCAACATTTGAAAAATATTTTACACTATAACTGTAAAATTATTTTTAAAAAACTGTTTAGAACATTTTAATCAACAAAAATCATTGATATTTAATTATCCAGGTTTTTTTAATGAAATGTAAATGTTTCTATGCTCACTTTGTTATTATTTTTGTAAAACAGTATATCTGAGGGCTTTTTGGACAGAGATTATGTTATTTAATTTGTATCTTGTACGTCATTGTACCTCACATGCCTTAGCATTTATAAAACACAGAGTCTTAATACTGGATGAATTATGTTCAGTGACCCCATTATTTTAGTCACAATCCAGAGAATTTTCTGATTTAGAAGGAGACAATGTTTCCTCTTTAAAAAAATTAAAATAAATAGAAATAGTGGCATTAGGAAAATGAACTTCAGTGCTACCTCTGAAAAATTTTACGTGTACAGTTAGATGAATGAGGCCTTAACACAATACAGAAGGATGGGATTTTGCTATAGATAGCACTCCAAAGTGGTGATGAATGACTACTTTCTCTTTGGAAGAGTCAAAGCAGGATTTACATTCAATATTTCAACACAGAGGGGCATACATTATTTTAAAAGAACTCCCATTTGTGATGGGACCCCACCTCAAATTAAATCTGGAATTTCCAAAAAGATGAAAATAATTTTAATTATTAATTATTAAATATCTTAGACTGTATTTTGGAGTACTTCATCTATTAATAGTTGTAACTGTGTTCTCTCCTACATAGGGATTACTATAAATATTGTATATTAGCTAATCTGTACATTTTGTTACAGATTGTATATGTAGATGCACCATAAACACTAATGTTGACCCTCTTTCCAGAAGAATGGTAGTGATTTGGTTCTTTAGAAGGGAAAAAACAATGAAATACTGGTTGTGTAGTCCCCAGTTAATGATATAAGTCCAAACCTTTTAAACGTGGGGGCTTTTACTTTATAAAAGTGGCCTGATTCACATAGGTGCCTATATTTAGCCACACAAGGTTAAATATTTTAGCGTTCTTTCTTAAAAGTACCTGTCTCCATTATACTTCATATTCACTACTTCTCTCTCTTAAAGCCCATGGAGCCAGGTGGTGCCATTAGGATAGCAGCTTGTGGTGAAGATGATACAGATTCTTGCCACCCCAAGGAAGCTCCTAAAGAAAAATCCCTCCCTACTTCTCAGCTGTCCCAGGTGAGTGTGAAAGCTGTACCATGCTCCTAGTGCACCTAGACGGTGTTCTTGACCCTTTTGTGGTGTCTTGTATCACTGTTGGCTATAGGAGAAAACAGTCCCTACTCCACTAAGGACAGAAAGCTATTGTGTCTGATCATTCCATAGGGTGTGCAGGGTAGGGTGGAGAGAAACCTTGTGCTCTATTCATTTCCCTCTGTGTACCTGTCCTAGTGACAGACATCTCAAGAGGGCAGTTGGGTGTGCACAGTTCTATTACCATAAATTTAATCATCATGAATTTCATTAACAATAATGGACATTACTTTAAAATGATTGTCCTTGGGCCTATCCAGGGAGTTGTGTCCCAGGTAGGGTTCTCCTATTCCACTAAACTAGCGGGAAATGTTTTTCTATGTGCCACCTACACGGAAAGTTTACACACAATGCATACTCACTTTGGCAGTAAGGCCTCTCGTTTCTCCAACTCCATGTTCCATTAGCAAGACACTCAATGGATGCTGGTCCCAAACCATAGTAGCCTGGATCACAGCTAAAAACAACTTTTGTTTTGTACTCATAATGTGAACCATTCACTATTCGCCATCTCCCATGTTCCAGAGTAAAGGAATTGATGCTTGGACATGTAACAACTTACAAAACAAAACAAATCAACAACAGAAAACCCCCAATGAGACCAGTATTTGTGGCTCAGGAAGTACAAGTTAACAAGAATATGAAATAAAGAATATTTGTTCTTATGTCAAATTTGTTCAGTGTCAAATTTTATTCATAATGGCTTCCTATTTGGAGTCTGTGTCTGATTTCATAACCTGCTTAGGGCTGAGCTGTAATCCTGATGTATATGGTCATAAGCACGTTGAATCTTTCTTGGTGAAAGGAACTTTTGCCCCATCTCTGGATCCTATGTTATTTCTCCCCGGAACAAATGAGAGTCCCCCACTACCTTCCTAACCTCCTGCCATCCCCAGGGCCAGCATGATGAGGGAGCACCATAGTTACTCCATTCTCTACAGGGTTTTATACACTAGATCCCCAAGACTCACAAGAAATCTTCTCTTGCTGCTGCTCCCCTTTTCCTCAGGGATAAAGAGATATCAGGAAAGGTTCTTAAATTTACCTTGCTGAGTATGTGTCTGTGTCTCTAGAGACACCTATCTTTTCCCCTTTCCAAAACTCCATAGAATGGGAATGATCCACATCTGGATGGACACCTAACCTTTCCTAGGCTGAGATTTCTGCTTCAGCATGGTGGCCCATTTGGATTTTCATAGCTAATTTATAGTCAGAGAGGTATCCACATGTCCCTGGGGAATTGTATGTGCATTTTCTCCTCAGAGTCATCTCTTAGAGTTTAGGTGGTGTGAGGTCATTAGCATGGGGGTGGAGGGGTTGCAATCTGTATTGGTGCTACACAGCTGTCCATGAGGACCAGACAGAAAGTGATAAGGAGAGTATAAGATCGGCTTAAGACTCCATGGCCTTATATTCTGACTTGGCCATGAGGCTCTTGCCAGCTGCTGAAGCAGGAATGCCAAGGACTTGGAACTGAGTTATTAACTTTAATGCATTCTATAATGTATTTATTTTCCAACTGTCACAGCAGGTTGAAATGTATATATGATCAAAACAAGTTTCATATACTCAAATGGCTCATTGTATTAATTATCCAAAAGCAGAACTCTTAAATAATTTGAAACAGAGCTCCTTTGATCAATGAAAATAAAATTCAGGAAAGTTCTTAGAGATAATTTCACAATGCTACATACCTACACAACGAGGTGTTTTATTATGATTGCTCCATGTACCATCTGGCTGGCAGACTGCAGTAGTAAGCTCCTTGGATGATAGTCTATACCCATCATTGCAAAAGTAAGTAACGTGGGTGCCAACTAAATAATCTGTAGTTAAGATTCCACCATTTAATGGAGCTTTAGGAATTCCACAAGATATTGCTGAATTAAAAGAATCACAAACAACATGTTATTTACCTCTTTCTGATAAGTTATATCTTGTCTCACTCAAATGTTTTAAGTATCATACCACAACATTCATATACTAGTGAAGAGGATTAGTAATGTATTAGTGTATATTTTAAGACCACACAGACTTCATCAGTTCTCAATTTTCAAAGGAACTAAACCTTGGAAGATTTATGGCTCATTAGTCTGTCCTTTTAAAGATATCTGGGGTTGGGGAGGAAATGAAAGTTACAGTTCAGTAACCCTCTAGCTATCCTTGCAGATTGCAGAGAATGATGAATGACGATGCAGTAGGGAAGAGAAGAATAAGAGGAGCAGCATGATCCTATGGATAGGATACTAGACTGAGACTCTAGAGATCTGGTTCTTTTCCTGGATCTTCCACTAATGTCTTGTGTGACCTTGAGCAAGACACTTATAGTACACCAGAGGTTCCCAAACTAGGTGCGCTCCCCTAGAAGTGGGTGCAGCTGGGGCAGGGGAAGGAGCGTCACCCACCAGCTCTGCTCCTGGCCCTGGCTGCTGGTCCCAACCTCAGCCCCTTTACCCCCGTCCATGTCCCCCCATCCCAGAGCCAAAGCCTCACTCCCAGTCCCAGCTTGGGAGGGTGAGGGGTGGAAAAGGATAAGGGGCATGAGGTAAAATGTTTGGGGACCACTGTAGTAAACTTTCTACATTTCAGTTTCTCCCCTTGTAAAATGGGAATAACAATGCTTTCTCATCTTTTGTAAGATACTTTAAAATCAACAGATAGAAAGAATTGTATAAATACTAAGTACTGTTATTTTTAGAAAGCAAGGGGGGTGGGGATGGAGGAAAACAAATAGCACGCTTTTGCTGTTTCTTTTGAATCTCTTCTTGACTTCAGCAGCCTCTGTGTGGCAGGGACTTTGAATTTTGGTGTTACTATACTTTTATTAGTCCTTTATCCCATTTGGCATTTCAGATTTCTTTACATAATTTGCATCCTTCATATACTATTTGTCTGGCTTCATAAGTCATGTATAGTTGATCACATGATTTATACAGCCTAGCATCTAATCTCTGTCTGAGAGTCTATTTGATCATTTCAAGGATCATAAGATGATCTTTTTTGGATGAAAATATTACATATATATAAAAATAAAACAAAAGTATGGGAAGTCAAAATGGTATCATCTGGGTTGAGTATTGCAAAAAGCATTAGATCTATTCCTGGTTTTGTAACTCACATTTGCTGCATGGGGAAAAATGCCAAACTAGCTTAATTAAAGGCACCAGCAATCGCCTTGAATGAGCTCTTTAACTAATCCTGTTTTCTCCTTTGTACAATAGTGTTTTAAAGGTGAAAGACTCCATCAGTTTGTTGAAGAAGCATCATATTTTTACCTAGTATATTTAGTCATTTCACTGTATACAGTGTATGAAATCAATCATAAAGAAAAGTCTGTATCTCTTATTGACTCTGTTAACAGAAGCAGACCAAACTGACATGAGTAGATTACACTGAATGCTGAATTTTAAGGTAAAAAGATAGTGAAAAGCCAAACTAGAGATCAAGTTAGAGAATCAGAGAGATCTGATCAGAGAGGGCTTGGAAGCAGAAAAGAGGAGGAGGGAAAAAACATACAGAGTACAAAGAGAGGATAGCAGAAATTACCCAGCCACAGCCATTCAGAGTAAAGATGTACATTTGTAGTGCTAAGCTTTGAGGTGCCAAGATTTTCATATTTCAATGTGTTATTTCATAGTGTTAAATATAAAACATTAAATTAGGAAATATGTTTACTTAATGTGTATAATTTCTGATTAAAACTATTTTCCAGAGAAAATATTTTCTTTAGATACATTTATTTAGAAACCTTGCATACTATCCATGCATGCTTTCTTTCCACAGAAAACACTGTAAATTAGAGCAGTGATAGGAATAACATTATGAGTAAACAAAGACCCACATGAATATGAGACCCATGAAAGTCATGTCTGGTCTATCACTTTCTAAGCATTCAGTGAACATAAATCTTGTATGTGTAAAAATGGAATTTTTTGTCCATGAAAAAAACCCCACATTATTATAACTACCTTTGAGTCTCGAGAGGCTAATTCCTAGCTTTCTGAGTTTTAATAAAGTGTCACCACACAAAGTCGATGTTGATGTAGTAGTTTCCCCTTGAAATAACCCCATCAATTTAACACACAAAGTTACTGACAGAACTGTACTTAAGGAAACTGGTGACAGACTCGAAATGGCAGATGTTTCACTGTATATAAATAATGCTGCTCTTCTTGTAAAATTTATGTTGCCATTTTGATTAATATGCCATTACTGTAGAATAATTTTGTAATAGGAATACCTGACGTTTTCTAAAGTGCTTCTTACCATAGCATCTAAGCATTCAATGAGGTGAATAGGATCTGCATGATAATGTCCAAGGTGGACATTTAGTCTTTTTTTACCCTTTCCAAGTTCCAGGAAGTGCTGGTTGGTTTTTTATTTTTATGAACAGTAGCTATGGTGGAATGACTGAGGGGGGGAAAAAAGTAGGTAGAGTTGCTAGCTCTACAATTGGTCAAACTTTGGATTAAGTCTATAACAGTGGTTCCCAAACTTGTTCTGCCGCTTGTGCAAGGAAAGCCCCTGGAGGGCCGGGCCGGTTTGTTTACCTGCTGCGTCTGCAGGTTCGGCTGATCACGGCTCCCAGTGGCCGCCGTTCGCTGCTCCAGGTCAATGGGAGCTGCTGGAAGCGCCGTGGACCGAGGGACGTACTGGCCACCGCTTCCAGCAGCTCCCATTGACCTGGAGCAGAGAACCGCGGCTACTGGGAGCCGTGATCAGCCGAACCTGCAGACGCGGCAGGTAAACAAACCGGCCCGGCCCTCCAGAGGCTTTCCCTGCACAAGCGGCAGAAAAAGTCTGGGAACCACTGGTCTAATATCTTCTGATGGATCATTCAACAATCAACCCCTCTTGATTGAGACTTGTTTATCTCTGGCTTTCATGTGCTGTGTCCTGGGATTTGTTAGCTGTATTGTCTCAGAGGGGAATAGCTGTATCTTAACAAGATGGAGAAATCAATGTAATAAGACACTTCTTCCCATGCAGGTGCTGAACACTTTATCTCCGAAGGGAAAATAAAAGAAAAAAATAGAAACTAGATCTCCCATATGACAATGCACAGAGCTGTCACTAGGCTAGGCCTCCCTTTCATTCCTGAGAAGAATAAACCTCTAAGAAACATCCAGGTAGGCCTTGACACCAAAAATATTTTTTTTCTTGGTGGTGAAGGCAAAGTTACTTTCCAGTTGCACCGTATTATATCTATTTAGGTACATATCTGGCCCCATCACCATTGTATCTGAATTCCTCATAATCTTTAATGTATTTATCTTCACAACACTTCTGTGACTTAGGGAAGTACTACTATCCTCATTTTACAGATGAGGAATGGAGAATGATTTGCCCAAGGTAATACAGGAAGTCTGTGGCAGAACAAGAAATTGAACCTAGGTCTTCTGAGTCTTTGGTCAATGCCCTAACCAGTAGACCATCCTTCCACTCTTTGTAACCTTTAGCTGGTGTTCAGTTTGTACTATAAAAAGACTTGCTTTTTCTTCATCTTTTTTGTGGGGAGGGGAAAGGGCCTTGTGTGAAGCAGATTAGTTTTGTAAAGTAATTTTGTAAGGCAAATAGAAGAAGATACTAAAATAAATGTGATTGCTCCATTGCTTTCTTTTCTTCAGAGGAAATGAAAATCAATTCAATCATACAGAATCATTTTCATTGTGGTCCATCATGGGCAAAGCAATATAATGAATTAAGCAATGTTGATTCATAATATCACTTTAACTCATTAGGATAATTAAACTTAATTTTATTAATGTATTTTTAAAGAATTAAAAAGCCATGTTTCACATTGTTATATGAATAAAATTCCTAGACATTCTGGACTTGGCTGTCCTCTCAATTTCATCTCATTTACAACATAATCTGTGAACACAAAAATTGTGTTACATTTAATAATTTTATAGTAATTTTCATCCTTGACTCTCAGAGTGCTTTTCAAAAATGGATAAGCATCCTTACAACTAATTTACAATTAATGGGAAAAAACCACTATTTAGGTCTTTATGTAGCCCCCATTATTGTTGAATCTAAGCACCAACAAGCACACAGATAAATCAAATCCTTACATTTCTAGCTAGTGAAATCCAGTGAAGTAGTAGTGAGTCCTATGCTGATGTAGACTGTAAACATCTTCCTTAAGGAAGACTAGGTAATAGTTGTTTTAATGGAAGTATCTGTTTGGTTTCTGCACAGAAAGCCATGTCATCACACTGATAATCTATCCAACTATTAATTAGTGTCTGGTCTTCCATTTTTGTTCAGGTTTATGGAAAAGGGCAAGCTGACTGAGATTTCATTCCGAAAAGACTGAGGTGATCATGAAGGGTCAGGGAAAGAACAAAAGTTGTTGTTGGAGTTTCTCTCTCTCCCTCATTAAGATTGTTCTGCCACCATTTGTAAGTTATGGTCAGGTTAGATTCCCATTTGCTTTTAGATAATCAAAAAGCAGAAGTGAGCAAAACTGCTTTTCCCCATCTGGCCAGGACATTGTGAACTTTTCTTAAGAATGCAGACTTGCTAGCATGATCTGTGCTTTTGTCATGTACATGGGGCTCCATCTTGAACATGTAGTTTCCCCATAGAGAACAACCAGAGACGGGCAGAAGGGACTGCAGTTTAATATGGACTGCTTGTACAGAACCAATACCAACATCTAGGCCTCTCTCTCTCTCATCATCTTAAGTACAATTAGATTTGACAAGTGGTTAGAAAACTAAATCAGAAATACATATAACCTCAAAAGTACAATAGGGTCAGCCCTGAATGGAGAATTTGTTTGTAAGTTTAAGATAATGAAAAAATTGTATTTATATTTCTCTTTTATTTATAACTCTTGGCACTTAAGTGGATTTTATGTGGTTTTCCTTTCTGCTGGAACCATTAGTTGCAAGGTAGAATTAAGAGTAGAACATTATTTTCTGCACTAACCAAATACAGAAACATCTGAACTTTTACTTTCACTAAATTAATGTTAATTTTAAAGAAAAAGAAATCTCCTGTAAATTATCTTGCTAACCACTGTCAAAATTCTCAGATATTTCTTATGCATCTGGGATGCAATCAGACAATTTGTCCAACTGCTTATGTGCAGTTGTGTGAACTGGAATAAATGTACTAAACTTTACAAAAGATAAGAATAGCCCAAATATTATAATTTTTTCATATTCTGTAAAAAGAGGATTCAACTCTTGTAAACCAGAAACAACATTATATCCAAAGAATTCTAGAAATAGATACTAATATTTGTCATACACTGCTGCACCCCAGATATTTGTTCATACAGTATAAAGGTATTTCAGTATTTTGCCTGTCAAATATGCTTTTCATCTGAGAAAAAATATGCATTGCTGCAGCATAGTACAACGAACAGTGTAATTTTAACAGTGAGGTCAATAAATCCTGTAAATTCTTTTTTCTTTTATGGTTTTGCATCTTTGACATACCAGTCACTGCAGACATGACAATGTATTACATTGAGAAGTTAGGGGATTCCACTAGATATTCTTTTATGTCATTTGCTTTGTTTGCTCAACACATTTTCTCTAGGTTTCAGCCCCAAGGCATCATACCCGACACCAGCACAAGAAATTATGCAAATTAACAATAATATTGATTTGTGGAGAGGTCCGTGCAAAGCAACATTTATCAGTGAGATAAATAGTTAAATAAATAAATAAATGAATCCAAACATCAAGTAATGTTGGTATAAAGTGTCTAACATTCAAGAAATGTAATCAATAACCACATGAAAAAATCTATTAAAAAATAAAAGAAAACTCCAAAGAAGTTGAGGATCTATGATTTCTTGTAAACACGCACAAATTTTCACACTTGAAGCAAGATAATAATTGTATTCCAAAATGCCATTGTCATCCTGCTTGCTCTTTTAAAGCTTTATCATCATCATGGGTTTTAGTAAATTGTAGGAAGCTTTACTGATTTATACAAGATGAAGAGGATTTGTGTCACTAAAAACTGGGTCAGGGACTCAGACAATCATTTCACATTGTCATTTCTGTAGAGTACATTACAAATGCACAACATTTATTTGCCTGAAATTTCTAATAATCTTAATGTCTAAGACAGGATCTCTGCTTCTCTTTAGTTCAGAGGAAGGATTTTTCATATTAGCTCCAAAGCAGGGATTCAGTTAATTCAGTTAATAACGTTTCAGTATGAGGTAGGGCTAATTTTTTAATCCACTGCTGCTACACTGGGTCTTTTCTATCAAGTGGACATATTTTAATTATAAATACAGGACAAAAATAAAGAAAAAGTGTTTACTCTAATGTTAACAATTGTGTCTGGATTCCACAGCAAAGTGCCACATTATGAAGTGATGTGAAGAATGGGGTGTTATCGTCTATTGAGAACACTGGACCCAGAAATTTTTTTTCACAGATAAGTGAAGATTAAGGACATTGAGAACTATATCCCCCTTTACCTACTATCATGATGTGTCACATTCTTCAAATAACCATGACTGAAAGGACTACTAAGACTATTGGCGAAAAGAAAAGGAGGGCTTGTGGCACCTTAGAGAATAACAAATTTATTTGAGCTTAAGCTTTTGTGACCTACAGCTCATTGCATCCGATGAAGTGAGCTGTAGCTCACGAAAGCTTATGCTCAAATAAATTTGTTAGTCTCTAAGGTGCCACAAGTCCTCCTTTTCTTTTTGTGGATACAGACTAACATGGCTGCTATTCTGAAATAAGACTACTGGGACTCATTTAATTAGCCACAAGACATGCTAAACTAATGTCTCAACTATTGCACACCAATAAAATGAAGATGAGTCTAGGGAAGATATAGATTTAAATCATATGTTGTGAAAAGTAAAAATATCTGAGTAGTTGTGGACAGAGTATTGGTAACAAGGGAAGAGGGTAACAGAAGAATCACAATAAAGAATTGTGAAATTACTCTGGAGATTTGGATTAATATGCCACTTGTGTCATAAGTGATATTGTGTTTGGCTGCATAATCCTAATTCTCAGAAGATGCTTACACAATTGTTGCTATAATTTGTCAAAATTTGACTTGAATGACAATCTCCAATCAAGAGTTCATTACGATTAATGTGGAATAGGAGGTCTGTAGCAATGTACAATGAAGCTGCATGAGCTGCATTGCCTTAGACAGGATAGCATGAGGGTGAGTATGTGTTCTGGCTCCTGTACTAGTATGCAAGAAGGGCTGTGCATAGAAGGGCTCCCAGTCCACTTTCTGTCCATGTGCAGTTACTGGTCTTCATTGTATTTCCTAAATTTAGATGAATACACAAGAACTGAGTGAGACTAGCTTTCATAGGCACCCTATAAATGGAAAAGAAGGTAGGGCAAGAGACAGGGCTATGAACTTATCATTCATCCTCACCAACCAGCATAGCTGGCTGCCCATGGAGGTGGGCACATGCTTCATATCCTTAAGAGGGTAGCAGGATTGTCTGTACTCCTTCTGAGTGCCAAAGAGCTCTGAAAAAACATGATCTGTTAGGCAGAGAAGCTGGAGCAACTGTTATTAGGGTAGTGCTGCTACTCCATGAAAAGAAAAGGAGTACCCGTGGCACCTTAGAGACTAACAAATTTATTAGAGCATAAGCTTTCGTGAGCTACAGCTCACTTCATCGGATGCATTTGGTGGAAAAAGCAGAGGAGAGATTTATATACACACACACACAGAGAACATGAAACAATGGGTTTATCATACACACTGTAAGGAGAGTGATCACTTAAGATAAGCCATCACCAGCAGCAGGGGGGGGAAAGGAGGAAAACCTTTCATGGTGACAAGCAAGGTAGGCTAATTCCAGCAGTTAACAAGAATATCAGAGGAACCGTGGGGGGTGGGGTGGGAGGGAGAAATACCATGGGGAAATAGTTTTACTTTGTGTAATGACTCATCCATTCCCAGTCTCTATTCAAGCCTAAGTTAATTGTATCCAGTTTGCAAATTAATTCCAATTCAGCAGTCTCTCGTTGGAGTCTGTTTTTGAAGCTTTTTTGTTGAAGTATAGCCACTCTTAGGTCTGTGATGGAGTGACCAGAGAGATTGAAGTGTTCTCCAACTGGTTTTTGAATGTTATAATTCTTGACGTCTGATTTGTGTCCATTCATTCTTTTACGTAGAGACTGTCCAGTTTGGCCAATGTACATGGCAGAGGGGCATTGCTGGCACATGATGGCATATATCACATACACACTCTCCTTACAGTGTGTATGATAAACCCATTGTTTCATGTTCTCTGTGTGTGTGTGTGTGTGTGTGTATATAAATCTCTCCTCTGCTTTTTCCACCAAATGCATCCGATGAAGTGAGCTGTAGCTCACGAAAGCTTATGCTCTAATAAATTTGTTAGTCTCTAAGGTGCCAGGGGTACTCCTTTTCTTTTTGCGAATACAGACTAACACGGCTTCTACTCTGAATACTCCATGAAACAGTGTGAAATGCATAATCTTGCTCCAAGTAAATACCGATTATTAAAGAACATTAGGAAGCTTATTGACTGTGTTTGTTTTCTATGGGCCATTAGTGAAAGGGGTTACAAATTCAATAGAATAAATGGGTTCAACTTTATACCAGCAAGGATTCACCTCTAGTTGAGGGCATGTGCTGATGTCCAGGAATTGCACTAAATCAGCTCATCTTTTGGGTGCTGTGGTCAAAGCCTAACCAGCAACAACTATTTTTAGGGTTGCGTGGGCAGGATGTAAACTCTCTGATGGAGTGTGAGCTGCAGGCACATAACACTGCTGCAACCACCTTCTACAAACAGGGACTTGCTGAAAGTAGATATAACCAACGGGCAAATCAAGTCCATAACTTGCATTATAGTTAACCTTCATTAAATGCTTAATTATAATTAATTGGCATTTAATTAACATAAAAATCTTATTAAATTTTGGAATACATTATCAGTGGGTGCAATGAATGAATACCAAGTGATTAATAAATATTTTTTCAACTAGTTCTTTACAAATAGTTACCAGTTATGTAACAACTTCCATTAATAAACCATTTAAAACGAATAGTTACTAAAATCAACTAGCATTTTCATTTAATAGATTTAACTATTTTCTTAACACAAAGTTACTTATTTGAGATATGTAGTTAAAAATCTGATCAAGATCCATGACTAGCTCTCATGAAGACACTCCTCATACATTTTTATCCCGCCAATCAGGAAGGTTAAAAGAATATAACACCGCACATGTAACACTGGCACTTCATTTCTGAGTACCTGAAAGTCTGGAGAACATTTATGCTTTTAATATTTTAATAGAAACTGAGCAATCACAGCTTTTAACAGGTGTTTGCTTATATATATTATACTATGCATAATATAAACACAGAACTCTTATGTTTCAAAAATTTTCAGTTGAAAAGTTTAGCTCCCCAAAACTACTTGTGGAAAATTAACATGGAACAAACTTGAATTTCACTTCTCTCCATAGGTCAGCAGGAACATAGTGTCTGCATGCATATAAGCAGCTAAAGTACTTGACGAACATCCCTAATGAAGGTCTGCTGCTTCTGTACTTGTGTGATTAATGAGGTCTGAGAACCTTGCATGAATAGTAAAATAGAATTATTATTTTGTCCAAGTTTATACAACAGAATAATATAAATTCCTTGTATTTAAAGAAAACAAAGTGTAGACAGCACACTTCACGTTTCATGAATATTCCTAATTGTTTACTATACAATAAGATACGTTACTTACACAATAGCATTCTTCTTAAGAAAATATATGTTGTAAACCAAACTGTTAACCACACAGTCATTTCTATTTCATTATTAAGGAATCATACTGTACCTTGGCATGCTATTTCAAAGAGAGATGTTAATATGAAGAGTTCTGTCCCAAATAATTAAGTTTAAAAATCAATTTGAGGCTCAGGTAAGGTAGACATCAAAATCATCAGATGGTTTTATTTAAAAAAAATCCCATTTACTTTTCATTAGAAATCTCATGAGTTCTAGTACTTTCTGGTTCTTTATAGTTGATGGATCATGAATAAGCAAGAATAAATAAGGAATAGTTATTTGACACTCCTAATACTAATCCTAATAGAAACATATAACACTGAGAAATGTGGAAATGAAAAACAAACCAACAATATAAATTAAGGGAACTTTTCTGAACATCCAAAAAATAAATAAAAGTAAAGTTGGCTTCAGTTTTAAATGAAGATTCATGTGAGATTACATTTTATCTAGATCAATTTGCTCATAACTACGCAAAATGTGATACAAAATGACTTCCAAAATCATATAATCAATAGTTGCTAACCTTAGCAGATTCTGTTATAATATTTGATTTATTGGTTTTGTCTGTAGGGCTATATTGGCAGGAAGATTTTGGTTCACATGAATGAAAATTATACACTTTTATTTTAAATCAGAAAAACTGATGGCCTAAATCAGGAGAAGAGAAAATAGTCTGCTAAAATGTGTCACTTAATCTGTGATTAAACATATTTACCTTGACAAGCTGGGACTGGTGCATCCCATGCATGATATCCATATGGAGATTTCCTGCATACAGCGGTACTTTTTCCAACAAGCCTATATCCTCGATCACAAGCCCAGCGAACCATACTGTTGAGCTGTCCACCTGTCTGACTGACAATGAACCCATGTGGAGGGGACTCTGGAGTACTACAATAAAGAGCTTTGGGAAAAACAAAAAAGAAAACAAAACACTTTTTCCCCCTCTGTTAATGTTTGGTAGCTAAATCTGAGGGTTTTATTCAGTTTCTACACTAACACTACCTGAAATCTTTGAGAACTTGCCTGTGTAAGGACTGAGAAAAGACATTAAGATTCCGATTCTGGCACCCTTATCTACATTCAGTAGTGCATTATTCAGAAAGTAAAAGTGGTGGAATAAGGCCTAATAAGGACTTCAGAATTTGGTTCCCAGATGACAAATGTGAAATCAAGACTCATTAGAACAACTGTTATTATAACAACTTCTCTGCTGAACAATGTACAACAAAGTATTTTTGTTCTTTGATAGCTTAAAGAAACTAAATTGCATTAATATTTACTATGAAAAATGCCCTTAATAAATCAAAACCAACAAGTGTATAGACCAAAGATTTTCTTTTTCAAATTATTGTATTTTTTTTGTTCAAAACAAAAAAAATTTCTACAAAAGTCAACCATGTATGAACTAAAAGTGAATTATTAAAAATTACAGTACCACAATCTTAACTGTACTTTTGAGTGCCCCAAATGAACCTGCATCAGTTACTTTGCAGCTGCATTTTTCTCTCTTTGAAATTCCCCAGAAATCCTAGAGGATATTTAAAATGTCGAAGATAAGGAAAGCATCCCTACAGATCTTTATAAGTGTGGGGAGAGATAATAAAGTTTAGAAATAAGGTTTTAATAATCGGATAGGATTTTGGCCCACATTCCTAAAGATATTTAGGTTAACTTCCAGTGGTGGTTATATATCATTCTTATACATTTTTAATTTGCTTGTTTTATCTTATGAGAGGAGACTCAAAGAGCTTGGCTTGTTTAGCCTAACCAAAAGAAGGTTGAGGGGAGATGTGATTGCTCTCTATAAATACAGCAGAGGGATAAATACCAGGCAAGGAGACGAGTTGACTATGTGGACACAAGAACAAAAACTGGTCATCAAGTTTAGGCTTGAAATTAGACAAAGGTTTCTAACCATCAGAGGAGTAAAGTTCTGGAACAGCCTTCCAAGGGGAGCAGTGGGTGTAAAAAAACTAACTGGCTTCAAGACCGAGCTTGTTTTGTTTGGGGGACCGTGTGCTAAGTCTAGCAGCCTGCTCGGCAAGGCTAAGAGCTTCTTAATGATGCTTTGATCTCTAAACCCTTTAGCACGCATCAACCTTTAACCTGAGGTCGGGGTTACTCAAGACGACCTGGGCTTTAAAAAGCCCACTCCTAAGAAACCAGAGGTGCTAGCATACAGTGTCAGCTAACAAGAGTTTTGCGAGGGAGTTTAGAGGGGAAGTATGGGGCAGGAGAGCTAGAGACACTTAACATTCTTTAAACTTATGGCAATAAACACCCCCCTCCCAATAAAAACAATACAACAAAGGAAAGAGATTCAGGACTAAAAAGAGAATGCAGGTAGAAGTCCAGCAACAGAGTGGGGGCTATCCAATTTATTGCATTCAGTGCAGTACGTATGATTACCTACCCTATGGTCAAGTGCATATGTGTGCATTCGGTGCAAGGAGCTCCTGGCCCTGAGAGACTGTGTACAGGCTTTGGAAACCAGAGGGCTGAACTGGAGGAGCTAAGGGAGACAGAGGTACATGGAGGAGACTTTACAGGAAAGAGTAGAATGGTCCCAACCCTGGTCTGACAGCCTCTGTGCTGTTGAGGAGGATGAAAGTCTCATGGAAGAAGAACATCAAACTGGAGCAGAGGGAAGTGATCCCATAGTTGGGACCCTCCTTCCAGATGATGTTGTGGTATCCTCTTGCTCTGAGGATACCTCTCTGGAAGATGGAACTCCAGTCATTAGGGAGAGACAGGTAATAGTTATGGGGGATTTGATCCATTAGAAACATAGAAAGTTAGGTTTGCAATGACCAGGAGAATCATATGGTGACTTGCCTGCTGGGTGAGAAGGTTGCAGATCTCTCAAGACATCTAGCTAGACTTATGTGTAGTGCTGGGGAGGAGACAGTGGTCATGGTACATTTGATACCAATGACATAGGGAAGGATAGGAGAGAGAGGACCTGGAGGCCAAATTTAGGCTGCTAGGTAAGAGATTGAAGTCCAGGACTTCATGGTAGCATTCTCTGAAATGCCTCCAGTTCCACAAGAAGGGTCAGTCAGCCAGGCAGAACTGCAATTCTCAATGTGTGGATGAGACGATGGTGTAGGGAAGAGGGGTTTAGATTTATTGGGAATTGGGGAAACTTTTGGGAAAGGGGGAGCCTGTACAGGAAGGATGGGCTCCACCTAAAGCAAAATGAAACCAGATTTCTGGCACTTAAAATTAAAAAGGTTGTAGAGCAGTTTTTAAACTAAGAGCTGGCGGAAAGCTGAAAAGTGCGGAGGAGCACATGGTTCGGACAGAGACATCCCTTAAGGGATGATCTATTAATAGAGATTCTCTATATCCTAGTAAAGAGGAGAAGATGGAAGATAAAATATGGGTAGGTTTGGATGAGAAACAGTCAAATGAAAAAGAGTCCCATTCAATTACATCACGAAATGGCAGACAGCTGAAAAATTACACATTTTTAAGAGCGTATGTAGAAATGGTAGAAGTCTAAATAATAAGATGAGTGAACTAGAGTGCCTCATATTAAATGAGGCTATTGATATAGTAGGCATCACAGAAATTTGGTGGAAAAGGATAATCAATGGGACATAGTAATACCGCGTACAAAATATATCAGAAGGACAGAACAGGTCGTGCTAGTGGGGGAGTGGCGCTACATGTGAAAGAAAGCGTAGAGTCAAATGAAGTAAAAATCTTAAATGAACCAAACTGTAATATAGAATCTCTATGGATAGTAATTTCATGCTTGAACAACAAGAATATAGCAATAGGGATATAGTACTGATCACCTGTCCAGGATGATGATACCGACTGTGAAATGCTCAGGGTGATTAGAGAGGCTATATATATTATTTATTTATAATAATTTTATACATATATATATACATATATATATATACATATATATATATATATGTATAAAAATAAATAAAACAATAATAATGGGGAATTTTAACTTTCCCCATATTGACAGGGTACATGTCATCTCAGGACGGGATGCAGAGACAAAGTATCTTGACACCTTACATGACTGCTTCTTGGAGCAGCTAGTCCTGGATCCCATCAGGGGAGAGGCAATTCTTGTTTAGTCCTAAGTGGAGTGAAGGATCTGTACCAAGAGGTGAATATAGCTGAACCGCTTGGTAATAGTGACTATAATATAATTAGATTTAACATCCCCATGGCGGGGAATACACCACAGTAGCCCAACACGGTAGAAGTTAATTTCTCTTATGAGAATCCCTTGGTTTGAGGTAATATGTATATTGTATGTAACTATAATATTAAGGTGTTAGGTATCAGTATCGACACTTAGTTGACAGTCAACAGAGCAGTGAAACAGAAATGTTTACCTTTCTTTGTGACACATTCATTGCTCTCCTTTATTTACAAAGTATACTATCATATATAGGGTGCATTTCTGCTTTTTTCAGTTTTGAATTTAAGGGCTCAAACAACCTAAATCACTTCATTTCTTCATTATTTTCCAACTTTTGGCTGGAACCTCTCCCAAATCACAAGATGCTAAAATTAATTCCAGTATTCTAATAACTTCATAGATATTCAGCACTACTAACTTGCAGACAGTTAGTGATATTCTGAAATGTAAACTCTGGTCTCTGAAAGGGCTCATGTTTCCACATTCCACCAGGATGCCACCAAGAACCCTCCATCAATGGCCTGATGGCAGAACCCTCCGTCAATGGCCTGGTGGCAGAGGTTGCCTTGGTACACCTACTCTTCTTTCATTTCATGTTTATTTAATTTGTTGCCCAAAAGAGTGGACAGGACTAGTGACCATATTGGGGGTTCAACCAATTTGATACTTACTTATCAGAAAGTGGTAGCAATAGTTACCATATCTGAGATCTGACCATCATAGATAAGCAAGTTCACAGTTGTTCCCTTCCCCTCCCCCACATTTTAAGGCATTGTGCAGCACTTGATTGGCAGTTAAATGGAGTTGTATGCAGCTGTAATACAGAACTTGACCCTAGGTTTCAACTAGTTTTCTATTCTGAGCAGCAGAAATTAATTAACTCTTTATGTTGAGTATTTGCCATACTATTCTAAATAAGATATAAATATATTTTATAAAGATATTTTATACAGAATCAGTTATCTCATTCAAATATAAAAGAGATCTGATCTTCTTTTCAGTTTTAGAAGCTTAGTGTCTAATAAAGTAGCTCACATTATCCTTGTACATATGTAAATACATTCCATATTGAAGTTTTATGCAGATAGAAAAGGATACATTTAAATTACATACCTATGTATCTTATCCTGAAACCTCTTTTGTTGGTGCCGTGATCTGCTGACCAACGGAGAAACACTTCATGGCCATTACTGGATATATTTAGAGAGGATGAGTAATCCCCACTTAGGGAAATAAGCAATGAACTATGACTATTTGGTCCTTGATACAGGAGGAGGAAAAAAATGAAAACAAAGATTAAAATTAGACATGTATGAAATGTTCCTGGAGGAATGGTAAATGAAATAAATTTAACAGTGGAATTTACATTAACCACATGCTACATATTATTGAATGGATCATAAAAGATCATTACATATTATAATTAAATATTACATATGCACACATACACACTCACACAGTCAAGCTGATTAGTAATGCAATACAATCTGGAAAAGCAATGCAATCTAATATCACTACTTATCCTAACAAATTCAAGTAATGACTTATTTAGACAAAAAAAAGTATTTCTATTATATGTCTAAATGGTGGGGGATTGGGCAGGGGTGACAAGGCATAAATATAAAAGCATCCAAAGTTGTGTATCCGGTAGTTACCATCAAACACCTCAAGTATATCAAATTCCTTTTCTGTCTGGAAGAATTCAAAGAACATGGTGATATTATAACCCTTTTCCACCGTAATGGTCCAAGCGCACATTTGGAGGTTTGGGTAGCTGTCAGGGTAGCCTGGGCTCAATATGACTCCTGTTGAATCCAGACGCATTTCATTGGCCGGGCAAAGAACTATGAAACACAGAGATTATTTAAAAAACTCTAATTACCACTATACATAGAATTTTGTAAGACTTAGTATTTTTCTCTAAGTTAAAGAGCTGCATTACTCACTTTATTTCTAATATGGTACAAAAACACTTAATTAAGGGATAGTAGACAAAGGTTGTGTTAGCCAGCATTTCCTACAATAAAGTATGTTATGGAAAATAAACACACGAAGGCTGAGAAATCACTGACTCATGAGTTTTATTCTCCTTACATTATCTGGAAGACCCTTTGTTCTTTCAGACTGCACATTAAGTGAGCCAGGCTCAATTGTTCAGATAATAAACCACAGGTTTTATTCCTTTCTTTAAATAATAATAATGATGATGGAAGATAAAGTTTCATGTGAACCAAGTTTAAGAACTCAGTTGTGGCCTCTGATTATTAGGCTTTAAATAGCAAGAAATCACTCTTATTTATTAGAAGCATATAGTTATTAATTTTAGAAAAATGTTTGTTTTGGTGATCATGTACCATACTCATACATCCAGTATGGCAAAATACACCGTTTCTGGTATTTGGTCTTACAATTTAACCTTGCATAATTTTACAAGTCCTAGATTTCTCATTGCCTCTACCCAGTGATGAACTGCCAAAATCTTAACAACCGGTTCCCTATAAAAAGTTCTGATTCAAGGAATGTGCCCCAGTATGTATTTTTTGTACCAACAGGGTTACCATATGGCCATATTTTCCCAGGAAAATTTTTAAATTTTAAAAATTCCTCCCGGACAGCGATTTAAGAAACAAAAAGCCTGACCTGTCCGGGAAAATATGGATGTATGTTAACCCTGCCTAAAGTTCTTTTTTAAAAAGATGGGCCTGAACTAGAAATGAGCTCCGTTTCACATGTGTGGGTCCCTGCCATTCCGTGGGAGTGTGCTAGGGTGATCAGATGTCCCAATTTTATAGGGGCAGTCCCGATTTTGGGGTCTTTTCTTATATAGGCTCCTATTACCCCCCCACCCCCGTCCAGATTTTTCACACTTGCTGTCTGGTTACCCTAGGGTATGCACATGTGTGGGTCCCAGCTGCTCCCTGCCCCCCTCATTGAAGCAGGTATGCAGGGTTACTGCCACCTGCTGGCACCAGTGCTGGCACCAGTGGATGTGGGGCCAGCTGCAGACAGGGCGCGGGGCAGGGCTAGCTGGAGGCAGGGGGTGCAGGGCTGGCTATGGGCAGGGCAGGGGGTGCGGAGGTGGCTGGAGACAGGAGGTTGCGGGGTTGGCTGTAGGCAAGGGGGTGTGGGGCTAGCTGCAGGCGGGGCAGGGGGTGTGGCAGGAGCTGGCTGTGGGCAGGACAGGGGGCACGGGGGTGGCTGGAGGCAGGGGTTGGCTGCAGGCAGGGGGTGCAGGGGTGGCTGGAGGCAGGGGCTGGCTGCGGGCAGAGTGGTGGGTGCTCACGGGGAGAGTGGCGTGGAGCAGCCCAAGCAGCAGGATGCAGTCCAGGCCCAGCAGAGCAGCTGGGGACCCACCAGGCAGCAGCAGGAGCCACAGGGCCAGGGGTCGGGGGAGCAGCAGCAGCAGCAACAGGGCTCGTGTCCGGGGCCAGGCGGCAGCCCACATGGCTCCCGCAGCACAGCGCCTCCGACAGCCGGAGGAGGAATTACATCACTTCCCGGCCGGAGCCCATCAAAGCCTCAGCACCCCATGCAGGGAAGCGGGTTAACAACCGGTTCTAAAACTGCTTCAAAATTTAACAACCGGTTTGCGCGAACCAGTGCAAACCGGTTCCAGCTCACCACTGCCCCTACCTGCTGTAAGAATGACTTGAAATCACTGTCATGCCACTCTATAGACCTCATATATCACACAGTGCCCCTTTTTTGCTTAAACGTCTCAAACTACTAGTGGAAAAGTAGAGAAGAAGTATTTTCTACTTCTTGAGACCTAAGACTGACAATCAAGAAATCCTTCAAATGTGGAAAATGAGTCCAACCATGCAACAAGCCCCTCCTTATAAAACAGTGTTTAAAATTAAGGAGGGAAAGTTAAAATAAGTTCTGCCAAACTTTACTTAAAAAGTATCAATAACAGAATAGAGGTTTTGTTAAACTCCAAATACCACATTATTCTTCTGTCTCTAATAAATATACAACTGATAAAGATGCCATGAGATGGATTCATTATGCACACATAATCATCTATACCCTTAAGTCACATTTTTAATCTTCTTAAAAGATGTCTACACTAGTGATATTTAGATGTGCATTTTGTTCCAGTGGGGAAAACTCTCAAGTTCAGATAACTCTGAATTTTCCTCCCTTCTAACTCAAAGACAGGTTGCTTCCTGGATGAATGAATGTCAGTCAACTGCAGAAAAAAATTAAAGAAATGCAGCCTGAAAGAGTCAAGTTCTCCACTACTGTCAGCTCTGTTCATGAAGTCAGCCAAGGAAAAGAAGAAAGGTATTATGCATTTGCCTTAACCTCCAGGCAACCGTAACTCTGAGTTAGCCGTTTTTGTCAGTAAATCTGTCTTTTTCCCTTATATTTTTAATGTACCATTTTTTTCTTCTGCCCCTTTCTTCTTCATGGTATAAGAGTCAATGACCTACAGATCACACATATCTGAGGGCTGTTAACAGGATGCTTAAAGTTTGTCACTTAAATTCATACTAAGGCACCTAAATAAAAAGAGACCCACAGAACACAATTCCCATTGAAGTAAATGGGAGCTGTGGATGCTCAGCACCACTGAAAATCAGGCAACTAATTTAGGTGACCATGTATGAATTTAGGTACTTAACCGTTGGCAGTCACATTTCAAAACTGTGGCTTAAAAGTTTTACATAAGGTCACACAAGTCAGTGGCAGAGTCAGGAATAGAACTTGGGCATCCTGGCTCTCAGCCCAACAGCTGGGAAGGAGAAAGGAAATGGAGAAGGGCAGGCTGAGGATAATATTCAGTGAAGCAGAGGAAGATGATATGCATATATATGAGCCAGTGTAGGCCAGTGTAAATTTACTGATCTAAGGGAAGGGGGGCACAGATTGGGAAATACTGCTCCAATTGATGCATATCAAAGGAAAACACACAGCTATGAGGCAGGTCATATGTATTGTATTGTGTTTTGTATTGGTGATCCCTTTCAGACAGCAAGCCCTGACTGTGATCCCCCTCCCCTTATAAATTAAAAACATTTTTTTAATATTAAACACTAATGTAAATACTGGAGACATAGAGGAGTTTGTGGGTGGAGGCTGACAGCTCGCAAGCCCAAAGTAATAACCTTGCGACCCCTTGAGGGGTCACAACCCCCAGTTTGAGAATATCGGGCTCATAGAAACCATCCTCAAACCACTCACAACAAAGGGCCAGCTTTTTCCAGGACACAAACAACTTCCTCTGAAAACTCTGCAACATCAACAGCCTCCCTCAGAACACCATCCTTGCCACCAGAGATATCACCTTCTCTATATACCATCCCTCACAATGATGGAATAACTCCGTTTCAAATATTTACAAGACAATGGATAACCCTCAAATATCCAGATGAAACACATAGCGAAATTTATCCATCCTCATCCACAAGAATTTTACATTCAATAACAATCATTTTGTCCAAATCATGAGAACAGTCAAAGGTAAGAGAATGGCTCCCTAGTACACTAACCTCTTGATGGGTAAGGCTGCGAGTCTGCCACAGAGGTCATGGAAGTCATGGATTCCATGATTTTCCAAGATCTTCATGACTTCAGCAGTTGCAGCAGTCAGTGTGCTGACCCCAGGGCCACTCCAGCAGCTGGGGTGGCCCCTGGGTTAGCCACACCGGCTGCTGCCAGGGCAGCCCCGGGGCCAGTTGCATTTTGATGTACCTCATCCAGTGCATTAAATGCCCAATACCAATTATATGGGTGAAACCAGACAATCGCTATGCTCTCAAATAATAACAGGTTTCAGAGTAGCAGCCGTGTTAGTCTGTATTCGCAAAAAAGAAAAGGAGTACTTGTGGCACCTTAGAGACTGAAGTGAGCTGTAGCTCACGAAAGCTTATGCTCAAATAAATTTGTTAGTCTCTAAGGTGCCACAAGTACTCTTTTTCTTTTATGCTCTCAAATGAACTTTCACAAGAAAATGATAAAAGACAAAAGCACCTGTATCATCTATGTCTGAACACTTTTCACAAAGCAGTCACTCTATACATGACCTATTAGTCCTCGTCCTAAAAGGAAACCTGCATGAAACTTTCAAAAGACGAATCTGGGAACTTAAATTCATAACTTTGTTAGACGCTGCAAACTGTGTATTCAATAGAGACACTGGATATATGGCTCATTACAACAATGTGTAATCCACTAACAATCCCTCACCAGCTGTTTCCCACCCACCCCCCTTCCTTTCCTCCCAATGACTGGAGGGATGTTAATAGGCCATTTCACCAAAAATAACTCAAATGTGAAATTGTGGAACTTTTAACTATTGTTTGTAGCCTGTCCTTTAAATCAGCTACTGTACCCAGTGACTGGAAGATAGCTAATATAACACCAATATTTAAGAAGGGCTCTAGAGGTGATCCTGGCAATTACAGACTGGTAAGTCTAATGTCAGTACTGGGCAAATTAATTGAAACAATAGTAAAGAATAAAATTGTCAGACACATAGAAGAACATAAATTGTTGGGCAAAAGTCAACATGGTTTCTGTAAAGGGAGATCTTTACAGTCTTACTAATCTATTAGAGTTCTTTGAGGGGGTCAACAAACATGTGGACAAGGCGATCCAGTGGACATAGTGTACTTAGATGTCCAGAAAGTCTTTGACAAGGTCCCTCACCAAAGTCTCCTGTGTAAATTAAGTTGTCATGGGATAAGAGGGAAGATCCTTTCATGGATTGAGAACTGGTTAAAAGACAGGGAACAAAGCGTAGGAATAAATGGTAAATTTTCAGACTGGAGAGGGATAACTAGTGGTGTTCCCCAAGGATCAGTCCTAGGACCAATCCTATTCAATTTATTCATAAATGATCTGGAGAAAGGGATAAACAATGAGTTGGCAAATTTTGCAGATTTTTGCATACTAAACTGCTCAGGATAGTTAAGACCAAAGCAGACTGTGAAGAACTTCAAAAAGATCTCACAAAACTGAGTGATTGGGCAACAAAATAGCAAATGAAATTTAATGTGGATAACTGTAAAGTAATGCACATTGGAAAAAAATAACCCCAACTATACATACAATATGATGGGGGCTAATTTAGCTACAACTAATCAGGAGAAAGATTTTGGAGTCATCGCGGATAGTTCTCTGAAGACGTCCACGCAGCATGCAGTGGCAGTAAAAAAGCAAACGGGATGTTAGGAATCATTAAAAAAGGGATAGAGAATATGAATATCTTATTGCCCTTATATAAATCCATAGTATGCCCACATCTTGAATACTGCGTACAGATGTAGTGCCCTCATCTCAATAAAGATATACTGGCATTAGAAAAGGTTCAGAAAAGGGAACTAAAATGATTCGGGGTTTGGAACCGGTCCCATATGAGGAGAGATTCAAGAGGCTAGGACTTTTCAGCTTGGAAAAGAGGAGACAAAAGAGGGATATGATAGAGGTATATACAGTCATGAGTGGTATGCAGAAAGTGAATATGGAAAAGTTATTTACTTGTTCCCATAATATAATAAAAATAAATATAAAGTGAGCACTGTACACTTTGCATTCCATGTTGTAATTTAATTCAACTGACCCACACAGCTTTTTACAATACAAATACAAAATGTTGGATAGTTCTCCACTATCCTGCATCGTGTGTATTAATTGATATCAGTGCAAAGTGAATGTAAAATGAAACCAAGTAAGAATACTAGTGGTTTATACTCATATTGCAGTGGCTAAAAAATCTGCACAAGGTGAAAATCAGAACCATTGAATCTAATAACAAAACATATTTTCTTCTTTGTAAAAAGCTACTGTGTAGCTCACAATCAACATATTTTACTTGAAACGAAGGTTACTCCTGAGGGCATTCTGCTCCAAAATTTTCAAAATTCTGCACACAATATTTTAAAATTCTGCAAAATTCTGCAATTATTATTTATCAAATAAATGTGAAGGCTCCAGTATGGCATTGTGGAGCACAGGCCACTGACTGCATAGAGGTGGGAGATTAATGTGCAGCTCCCCCACCCCGCCAGGACACGGACTCAGCGGTGAGTGCACCCAACCCTGACACAGCACAAGGACCTGGCCTGCCCCAGAAACACCCCCAGGGCCCTTCTCCTCCATTCCAAGTGCATCAGGTGTGGACAGGCAGGCTCAGAAAGTCAGAATCCAAGTGTGAAGGGTCTTAGTGTGGGGGATCCAGGTGTGGGTTGAGAGGGTTCTGTGTGGGGCAATCTGGGTGCGTGCAGCTCAATGACGAATCCAGTGCAGAAGGGATCTGGATGCACAGGAGCTTGTTGGAGGCTTCTGGGTTCAATGGTAATGGGACTCTGCAGGGGAGGCAGGTGAAGATGGTTGGGCTCAGTGGGGGAGATAGAGCTTGGCAGAGGGTCTGGGTGTGTGGGGGATAAGTGAGGGATCCAGATGGTGGGGTAGTGGGTCTCAGTGGGGTGGGGATCCATGTACATCTGGTTGGAGCTTGGTAGGGTGGGGATGCGGGTGGCTAATCAGGGTGGTCCAGGTGCAGGGGGAGTGGGGCTCATTGGGGGGGTTCTGGGTGCAGGAGGGCTGAGGCTTGTTGGGAGGGTCTGGGTATGAGGGGGCGGGTCTGGAAGCACGGGAGTTTGGCAGATGTGGGAGTAGCTCCCTGTACAGTGATCCCTCCCCCTGCAGCTGAGGAGTGATGGATGCAGGAAGCGGGGGGGGAGGGGAGGGAAGTTTGCAGAGCTTCCTACAACCAGGGAGAATTCTGGGGGTGGGTCTGACATGGCCCCATTTGCTGTGCAGGGGAAGAGGAAGTCCCGTCCTCCCCAGCCAGGAGTAGCAGCTGAGCCTGACGCAGGGTAGGAGCCACCAGCCGGGTCTTCCCCTATCCCACCCCACAGTGAGTTACTTCTCTACTGGCTGCCCTGAGCACCTGAAACATACTGCTTGGGAGAGTCGCATGACCATTCTTGTATCTTATCTTTGGTTCCCCATCAGAAAGTCAGTTTTCTGTGGGGAAGCAGAGAAATCTGCGGGGGTATATACATTTTGCACATGTGCAGTGGTGCAGAATTCCCCTAGGTGTAAAACATGAACCAGCAGCAGTTTTGACAGAAATTAAGTTTATTCCTTCATCTACATAGTGGATTATATCCTGCATAATTAAATGATAGTATATAAATCAAACAATGTAGTATAGCAAATAATCCTTGCATGCAATAGGAGTTACTATACCTCTTATCCATACTACCTTTAGGTTCCATAATAAAAGAGATAACTGATGAGGAAATATGTAGTTGCCTATAGATCTGATACACAGGGATGTATATATTATAACTTCCACAGAAAAACAGAAATGAGAGAAGTAAGTTATCTGTTATTCTAGGCATCCAGCTTGAATAGGTATTATCTTTTTTTTTTCATTCTCTGAATTTTTGTGTTTTCTCGGGCTGATAAATGGTGAGATTATGTTTATCTGATTCTGCTTGAGGCTAAAAACAGGAGGTGGACTAAAATAGAGGGTATTAAAGTACTTAGTATTTATATTTGAGAGTATTTATAAGTCAGGGTAATGAAGTGAAGAGTCCTAGATTTTTATCTCAGATCTTCCAAAGACTGCATGTGTGACTTTGGTAGGAAAGTTTTAGAGGATGGCTTAGGTTAGGTGCCAAATCCATATTTACCAGTAGGCACATAAATAAATGGCCTTTACAGAAAGTATGCCCAAGGCATCTGAATTTCCTATTGAAGTTCATGGGAGTTGAGGGTACTCAACATTTTCCAAGACAATGTTTGGAAATTAGATTGATTCTTATTTCTTCAAGTGTATAAAAATGTGAGAACATGATCCTTTCAAGAGCAGGAACGGGCCCTTCTGTTTTTAAATTGGGAATGTAAAAAAAGAAAAAAATATGTATATCAGTAATTTTTCAGCTCACAACTGAAATATGAATACTGTAGTCATCACTGAGTTGCAAACATTAAACAATTACATTTCTAACAACTAAATTGTGCTTTTAGTCTGAAACTCTTTTGGAATTACCAAAGAAGCTTTCACATATTAAAGCATTAACATTTAGCAGCAGTGGATTTATTCACAATTCATAAATTGCCACTATTCCAAAAGCATACTTTAATTGGGAGTGTTTTCTAAAAATGCCAATTAACTCAAATTACTTCTTGGGCAACAAAACATCTGATGAGAAGGAGAAAAATTATATAAATCTGTTTCTAAGTTAGAATGTAAAAGTTTAAAGTAAAACCAGATGGTAATGTCCTGCATTTAATGCTCATTTAAATAAATGTTGTGTTTATGTGCCTGATCTGGCAAGATGCTTCACACATCCTGCTAGATAATGAGGTCCCTCCACTCCCACTGAAGTAGAGGTACAATGCAAGAGTTGTTCAGCATCTTGCAGGATCAGGCCCCCAAATATTTCCAACTCATTTCCATAAATCAACATTTTCTGATGCCAGTTATTCTTTTTTTTATTTCTAAACTGTCACATAAATATTTGTTAGTGTGGGCTGCTAAAGACATCTCTTAAAGCACTGGTGAGACAGCAATAAACCACATTATAGTTCCCCAATATTATTAAATAAAAGAGAAAGATTTTAGGAGTTGAAATCACCAGGGCCAGATTTCAAATTAGGCACAGTAGGCACATGCCTAGGGGCGCCGGCATCCTAGAGGTGCCTAAAAGTTAAAAGTGGGTTAAAAGTTTCATTTTTATGGAAAATATGAAGGTCAGCTATAGACAGGGGGGCGTTGAAGATGCTGTGCCTAGGGGCGCATAAGGTGTAAATCTGCCCTGGAAATCACCCTACTGCAGGGCCCGACATAAACCCCTCGTTGAGATTGTACAAGGACGCAGAGGGCAGAAGAACCATACTGGGGTACATCCCCACCTCATGCATTCTGAGAAGAAGGTCTACGCTTAAGACGTTGTAAAGGCCAGTACTCCACTCCTTTTCGAAAAGTCCTATGGAATGTACTAGAAAAACATATGTAGGATTTTTGAACCATTTTATGGAACTTGATAAGGAATTATGTTTCTTCCAGAGAAGTCATGTGCATGGGATGAAATATTCTCTAGGATGGTTCACTCATGGTCAATTTAAGTCAATGGGAGTTTTCTCCGAGTGCAAGCACTTCTGCTGTGTCTTGTCCTTTTGTAAACCATGCAAGTGTAGAGGGAAGGCTCTTTGGGATTTACCTGTTGTTTTCTATTCACCTTCTCATATCATGGCCATCTTCATGGTTTCTGGACACTTATTCTCCCACATAGCTCATAGGGGCCAGCCACAATCTGACCTAAATTAGTATTCATTCAAAACTACTCAAAGACACCAGTCTTCTATCCAGAATAGTTACAGTGGGGTTTCTACTTACTGATATTTGATGAGCAAACTCCTTCCTATCCAAACACCCCTGACTGACAAGAAAAAAACCTAAACCCTAGAGAAACTATACAAAAGGTGCAAGGTCATTTGCACAACCTTTTAAATCCCACAAAAGCCATCTCAAATTACTTTCAAATGTCACCAAAATATTCTACCTTAGTATAATGTCATGTATGTCAAAGGTAAGAAAGATTGGCTTAATTTAGGATAAATTAATGGTTGTCAGGTTTATAATCTAGATTTAATTTAACAATGGAGTGATGATGTAACTCTCCATGATATTTACGCAATGCAGCAAAAGAGCAAAACCAAAGACACTCCAACATGCTGTAAAACAAAATCAAATTAAAAACAAACTCATTCCATGACTATTTCACTTAAAACAATGACATTTTATGGTGTTATTCATTCCCATTATGCTATTTTATATGATTTATCTACATTAACGTATTCATTTCCTTAATAATTTTTGATATTATTACATTCTTTAAAAAATAGTGAGATAAAATAATATATGAGAAACAAATTCATTTGCATTTATTTGATTTAGACTACCCCCTTCCACTTTAGAGCATGAATTGTGAAATAAGCAAGGTACCCTCACACAATGTAACTGAAAGTTTGACCTGCATAATAGTAGTACTAAAAACTTATTAAATACCATAGATCATTAGTAATAATCTCATTTCAGCACCCTCTAAGGTATTAACCATCCTGGGAACACTGGCAAATACAGAGGGAGGGTTGGAAAGATTTTAAGTATGACTCCATATGTCAATTAAAAGCAAAGCTTAGTTTTGCAAACACCATTCAGCTGGTACATTATAAAAGTAATAAGAATAAGAATAGAAAACCTTGACAAGAAGGTGGCACTCCATCCATCTGAAGTCTTTCTCCCAACCTACATGTTAGAATTTCATTACCAACCAATGTAAAGCCTGGATGACACTGGTACCTTATTATGTCCCCTATATGATAGAAAGAAGAGAATGTTTAAAAGGCAATTAACAGGGATTTTTAGTTTTGAAAACAGTATTGATTAATGAAGTACACTTGCTGCCCTATATAATGTGCTATATGACCACTAGCATGAAAAACTTTGATTAGGCAGAGGAAATGTGATAAATAAGCATTCTGCTGCACACTGTACCACATTTATCACTGTTTCCAATCATGGTATTAGCATGATTATTTCTTTGATTTTTGTTACCTTTCTGAGCAAACCACACATTTGTAGACTTTTAAAACTATAATTTATTGTGTAGTTGTCATGGTATTAATTAAAAGGATAATGTACTAATTAGTCAGACAAAATGGCAAATTATGTAGGCAAAATTATTCAAAACAGAAACTTATGTATCTGTTGGTTCACAAACATACATACATATATTAAATAACTACTAAAAACAAAACAAAACAAACCTAGGCAGCCCCAAAACTATGTTCAGTTGGCCCATCCTGTTTCCTCCATTCTGTTTATTTTCCCTAACTCATGGAAATTTAGTTCAAGCACCTCTTTCAATTTATTTTTTAAAAAACACCATCACCAAAACTCTAAAGATTTGGGAAAAAATATTAATATTAACTCTATTTTTAAAAGTTGCAGTCATTTATATATATATATATATATAAATAATACAATACTCTGTACATAATAAACACAGTTTTTTTTCTTAAAAGTGGCTTGCAACCCTTTAAATTAAACTATTCTTAAAAATGCTTATAATTAATATTCATTTTGAGACTTTATGACTTTATTAAAACATTGCAAAAAAGTACATTTTAGAAAAAGATATTTGGGAAACAGTTCTATGTCCTTCAACAGTACTGCCCGTGAGACTTAACTAGGATTCAACAAGTACAAGAAGGAAGAAAAGCTTTTAAAATATTTTTCTTTAAAAATGTAAATGTATTTGTGATCTCTTCTTGAAATAGGTTAGTGCTCATACTTTTACAGACATTACCTATTTCAAATTCATCATCCTCAGTCAAAATTTCAGCATTTGGTATAGTTGGTGGAGGTTGACACACTCGAAGCTGATAGGCTATAAAACACAGAAAGTATTGTGATTAATATGTTGCTCATCTTCACAGGATAACAATAAACAACATTTATAGCTTTGCACTGAAAGGTTCAAGGGAATCTAACAGAAAAAATATACATGGAGTTTTGCATGTTAAGAATTCAAAGATAAAGAAAGGATTTCCCACGTTAAGGATTTCAGATTAGTTTTAATGGCAAAATCCTGCCCATACATATTCTGGGAAGATCATAGGTACTTGTGAATTATCTGCAAGGAACTAATCTTGTCTGGAAAGCACAAATGTTTAGTTCACAGTATGCTTAGCAAAATATGTTTTTACCTCCAAACCCTTTCAGTCTTGAGACCATCTTAAATGAAGGCCCATTCAAGAGTAAAACATTATTCCATTCAACGGTAGAATAAGCATTATGAAACAACCTCTTCAGGTGTGAAACATCCCAGAAAATGAATTCATATAGATAGATACTGAATATGACCATACAGAGAGAACTGATCCTTGGAGGAGTCTACAAGTAACGGGCAGGGTGGGGTGGGGGGTGCCAAGGGCAGACATGCATTTTCCCATCATTACTCTTTGGATGCATCCTTCCAGGAAGGACTTAAACCATTTTAGACCATTCTCCTAGATCCCTGCCACAACTCAGGCAGCACAGCAGTATCCCATGACAAGGATTTTTCTTAGGTATGTCAGTATTAGCAAATAAAAAAGCACTTAAGAACACTAGGTGAAATCTTGGCTACATTGACATCAATGGGAGTTTTGCCACTGAGTTCAAGGAGCCAGGATTGTATGCATTATGTGGATTTAGAGTAATGCTTGGCAGCTATTTTTTCCTTATTGACCACAAGGATCAGTTCTCTGTCTGGTCCTGTTCAATATTAATATGTAGCCTCTACACGAACTGATCAGGTGACATGGGCTCATGTGCAAGAAATAAGCAGATGACACACAGCTCTGTCTATCCTTCATCATGCACAACCACTTCACTACCATCAAGATGGCCTGGAGCTTGGCCAAGATCAGCTCATGGATGAAGAGTAGCTAGTTGAAGCTGAACCAGAGCAAGACAGAGGTGATGCTGGTGGGCAGAAGAAAGCACGAGGAAGAGTTTTCAGCAATGGTGCAGTCCTTGCTGAAGGTGAACAACCACAACTGTCAACTCAGTCAGTCAATTCCTTCTAGTTGGTTAGGAGACATTGTCCCATCGTGGCAGATGATGACCTAGCCACAGTTATACATGGCTTTATGATCTCCTGTCTGGAGTACAGCAATACAACATACCTGGGCATGAAGTCATCAGCCCTTAGGAAACTCTGACTAGTACAGAATGCTGCAGTTCATCTCCTCATTAACATTGGCTACCACAAGCACATACGGCCTGTTCTCCACTGTCTACAGTGGCTTCCCATGGGATATTGTTTAAAGCTCAAGATCTTGATCTTTATCCTCGAGGTACTGACCCTAGCAATATCTAAAAGATCCCTTAAAGCTTCTGGATGAAGATCAGGCTTAATAACTTTGTTCCTCAGTGTTCCACAATGGAACATTCTACCAAAAGCGTAAAGGGCTCATCAGTTCATATGACAGAGCTTCCTTAGGTGCCAATCCCAGATTGTAGAATGAACTCCCACAGGAATTAAGGACCATCACAAACCTCACCACCTTCTGCTCCAAGTGCAAAATACTCCTTTGACCTTGCCTTCTCTACCAAATGCATAGCAACATGTTGTCAAGATTCCTTCCACACTCTGAACTCTAGGGTACAGATGTTGGGACCTGCATGAAAACCTCCTAAACTTACTTTTACCAGCTTAGGTTAAAACTTCCCCAAGGTACAAACTATTTTATCTTTTGTCCTTGGACTTCCACTGCCATCACCAAATGTCTAACCTGTTTTATTTTTGAGAAACTGTTATTTGGAAACGTCTTACCCCCAAAATCCTCGCCAAAACCTTGCACCCCTTTCCAGGGGAAGGTTTGATAAAAATCCTCACCAATTTGTGTAGGTGACCACAGACCCAAACCCCTGGATCTTAAGAACAATGAAAAAAGCATTCAGTTTCTTATCAGAAGAATTTTAATAGAAGAAACAGTAAAAAGAATCAGCTCTGTAAAATCAGGATGGTAAATGCCTTACAGGGTAATTAGATTAAAAACAGAGAATCCCTCTAGGCAAAACCTTAAGTTACAAAAAGACACAAAGACAGGAATATCCATTCTATTCAGCACAGTTTATTTTCTCAGCCATTCAAAGAAATCATAATCTAACACATATCTAGCTAGATTACTTACTAAGTTCTAAGACTCCATTCCTGTTCTGTCCCCAGCAAAAGCATCACACAGACAGACACAGACCCTTTGTATCTCCCCCCCTCCAGCTTTGAAAGTATCTTGTCTCCTCATTGGTTATTGTGGTCAGGTGCCAGCAACCAGTTATCCTAGCTTCTAAACCCTTTACAGGTGAAAGGGTTTTTCCTCTGGGCAGGAGGGATTTTAAAGGTGTTTACCCTTTCCTTTATATTTATGACAAGCCCCCCATATCACCAATAGGGTGAAACGCTGGCTGGGATTTCTTCCTGGAGCTCTAGGAAAAAACAGAGTTAATAAGACACATGTACCTCTAAATATACTACCAAGTATATAAAGACTAAAAATATTTTCCACATCTCAAGGACGATTTTAACTAGTTGATTCTGGGAAATTTTCACGGGAGAGTGCATCAGCCACTTTGTTAAAAGCTCCTGAGATGTGTTGGATGTCAAAATCAAAATCTTGGAGAGCTAAACTCCACCGAATACGTTTTTTGTTATTTCCTGTGGCAGTATGAAGCCATTGTAGCACAGCATGGTCGGTTTGCAGGTGGAAACGCTGTCCCCAAACATATGGGTGTAGCTTTTCTAGAGCGTAGACAATGGCGTAACATTCTTTTTCACTGACTGACCAGTTGACCAGTTGTCCCTCTCAGACAGTTTTTTGCTGAGAAACACTACAGGGAGGAATTTTTGATCCGGTCCTTCCTGCATTAAAACTGCTCCCACATGATGCTTGGACACATCTGTGGTTACTAGGAATGGTTTGTCAAAGTCTGGGGCCCTTAGTACAGGGTCAGACCTGAGTGTCGCTTTAAGCTGGTTAAAGGCCTTCTGAAACTCTTCGGTCCACTGAACGGCAATTGTCTGTTTCTTTTTGGTTAGGTCTGTCAGTGGGGTGGCGATTTGGCTGTATTGCGGTACAAATCGCCTGTAATAACCGGCCAAGCCTAAGAAGGGTTGAACCTGTTTCTTTGACTTTGGCACAGGCCACTTTTGGATAGCATCCACTTTAGCCTGTAGGGGGTTGATAGTTCTTTGACCCACCTGGTGTCCAAGATAAGTCACTCTGTTTAGGCCTATTTGACACTTCTTAGCCTTAACAGTTAGTCCTGCCTCCCTTATGCACTCAAAGACTTTTTGTAGATGTTCCAGGTGTTCTGCCCAGGAATCCGAAAATATGGACACATCGTCAAGGTAGGTGACTGCATATTCTCCTAATCCCGCTAAGAGACCATCTACAAGTCTTTGGAAGGTGGCGGGTGCATTCCGCAGCCCGAAAGGGAGTACATTACATTCATACAGCCCGACATGTGTGGTGAAGGCTGACCTTTCCTTGGCGGATTCATCTAGCGGTACCTGCCAGTATCCCTTGGTTAAATTCAAGGTAGAGACAAATTGGGCCCATCCCAGTTTCTTTAATAGTTCACCTAACAGTGGCATTGGATAGTTGTCTGGGCAAGTTACAGCATTTAGCTTATGGTAGTCCATGCAAAAACCTATCTCCCCATCTGGTTTGGGAACTAGAACCACTGGAGATGCCCATGAACTGCCAGAGGGGCAGATTACACCCATCTGTAACATATCCTGGATCTCCCATTCTATGGCAGTTTTAGCTTGAGGAGACATCCGGTGAGGTTGGACTTTAATTGGGTGAGCATTACCTGTGTCAATGGAGTGGTATGCCCCTTCAGTCAGCCCTGGGGTGGCTAAGAATGTTGGCGCGTAGCTAGTGCACAGCTCCTGGATCTGCTGTCACTGCATACGCCCGAGGGTCATGGAGAGGTTCCCCTCTTCCACGCCACCAGCACTTTTCCCTTCATAGAAGACGCCTTCAGGCCACTCAGTGTCATCTCCTCCCTGGGCTGTAAACCGATAAACTTTTAATTCTCTGGAATAAAAGGGCTTTAGAGAATTAATATGGTTTACCTTAGGCTTTTGGTTGTAGATGGGGAATGCTATGAGATAACTAACAGTTTCCAGGCACTCCTGGACCGTGAATGGCCCTTCCCACGATGCTTCCATTTTATGGGCCTGGAGCGCCTTTAAGACCATTACCTGGTCTTCTATTTTGAAGGAACAGTCTCTGGCATGTTTATCATACCAGGCTTTTTGCTCTTTTTGAGCATCCTGTAGGTTTTCTTTAGCAAGGGCTAGAGAGGTTCGGAGGGTGTTTTGTAGGTTGGTTACAAAGTCCAGAATGTTAGTTCCTAGAGAAGGTGTAAATCCCTCCCATTGCTGCTTCACTATCTGTAATGGCCCCTTAACCTCGCAGCCATATACAAGTTCAAATGGTGAAAACCCTAAACTAGGATGGGGTACAGCTCTGTAGGCAAAGAGCAACTGCTGCATCACTAGGTCCCAATCATTGGAGTGCTCATTTACGAATTTACGTATAATTGCCCCCAAAGTTCCATTAAATTTCTCCACCATGCCATTTGTTTGATGGTGGTAAGGAGTGGCAACCAAGTGATTTACCTCATGAGCTTTCCAAAGGTTTTCCATAGTTCCTGCCAGGAAATTAGTTCCTACATCTGTGAGGATGTCGGAGGGACAACCTACCCTGGCAAAAATCTCTGCTACTGCCTGGCACACACTTTTAGCCCTGGTGTTGCTTAGAGCTTACTGCTTCAAGCCATTGGGTGGCAAAATCCATAATAGTCAGTATATACTGCTTTCCTCTGGATTTCTTTTTCAGAAAAGGACCCAGAATATCCACAGCTACTCACTGAAATGGAACTTCAATGATGGGGAGTGGCTGGAGAGGGCCTTTGACCTGGTCTTGGGGTTTTCCCACTCTTTGGCATACCTCATAAGACCGGAGATAGGTAGAAACATCCTTGTCCATTCCCTCCAAGTGGAATGACCTCCCCAACCGGTCTTTGGTCCTGTTCACCCCAGCATGGCCACTAGGATGACCGTGGGCTAAGCGCAAGAGCTTGACCCAGTACTTAGTTGGAACTACCAACTGTCTCTGAGTATGTCAGTCTTCTTGGTGTCCACTAGAAAGAGTTTCTTTGTATAAAAGTCCTCTTTCTACAACAAACCTGGATCAATTAAAACAGCTGAGAGGTGGTGGTGCTGCCGTCCAAGATCTCTGGAGGCTTTCATCTACTTCCTGTTCAGTCTGGAACTGTTCCCTTGATGCTGGAGACATCAGTTCCTCATTGGATTGTGGACCTATGCTTGGGCCCTCTGGAAGCGATGTAGGGGATGGGGCTGTTTCTGTTGTCCGTGAACCGCTCTCCGCTGGTGCACTACATTGGGGTTCAGGCTCTGGCTGAGCCTCTTTTGTAGGGTTATCGGCTGCTGCCGGTTCAGGTTCGGTGGGGCCCTCTGGGGTTGGGGTTGCAAATACTGGATTTAGTGCTAGTTGTTCCGCCAGTTCCAGTTCTGGGACTGGCTCTGTCTGGGTCTCTGGGACTGGATCCAATACTGCTGTTGCAGACATTGGCCTGGTGTCTGGGTCCATCACCTCTGACTGGGTCCTGGTAGAAGTTTCCAGAACAGAGCTGGGCATGACGGCTGGTTTAGCCTGGCTGCGGGTGACCATTACCACCCTCTTGGCTGACTTCACACGATTGGGCAAGTCTTCCCCGAACAGCGTGGGGATGGGATAATCATCATAGACTGCAAAAGTCCACATTCCTGACCAACCCTTGTACTGGACAGGCAACTTGGCTGTAGGCAAATTGAAAGAGTTGGGCTTGAAGGGTTGAATCGTCACTTGGATCTGTGGGTTGATTAGATTGGGGTCCACTAAGGAAGCATGGATAGCCGACACTTGTGCTCCGGTGTCCCTCCACGCGGTGACCTTTTTCCCGCCCACACTCACAGTTTCCCTCCAGTCCAAGGGTATCTGGGCCTGAGGACCTCTGGGGTGATTCTGGTGCAATGAACTGTAATCTGTTGGGGTTCTTGGTGCAGTTGGCCTTTACATGCCCCAGCTTATTACATGTAATACATTGTCTAGCTGAAATAAAAGGAAGTTCTTTTTCATTCAGACAGACCCAGACCCTTTGTTTCTCCCCCCTCCAGCTTTGAAAGTATCTTGTCTCCTTATTGGTCATTGTGGTCAGGTGCCAGCGAGGTTATCCTAGCTTCTTAACCTTTTACAGGTGCAAGGGTTTTTCCTCTGGCCAGGAGGGATTTTAAAGGGGTTTACCCTTCCCTTTATATTTGACACATATATTTAAAACAAACCCCTACACTACACACACAATTGTTCCCTTCAAGAGGATGAGAGAGAACGAATTAATAATATTTGACAGATTTTTGACACATAGTTTAAAGCACTACTGGAAGGCACTCAGATACCACTATATTAAGGGTAGCATAAGAACATCTATATACAATGAAATACAATTATTGCATTGCTATTGGATGGATCAGTTCAGTTTGGGCTTCCATCCCACAGCAGGCTAACAGTAGTTTCTGTCTGTACTTTAGTACAGGATGGGTAAGGAATGGGATCCCTTCTTCATTCAGCCCACAGTCAACCCGTAGAACTCCTTGCCTGAGGAGGTTGTGAAGGTGAATGGTGTCCCTAGCCTCTGTTTGTCAGAAGGTGGAGATGGATGGCAGGAGAGAGATCACTTGATCAATATCTGTTAGGTTCACTCCCTCTGGGGCACCTGGCATTGACGACTGTCAGTAGACAGGATACTGGGCTGAATGGACCTTTGGTCTGACCCAGTATGGCCATTCTTATGTTCTTATTTCACATAACTTTTTTTGAAAATTTTACTTAAAGTTACTACAGTCTTTGAATTGGATCAATTGTTGTACAACTGAGATTAAGTCTTCAATAACAGCCAGTACCACAGTTTTGACGACTCCTGTGGTTTTATCTTCAGGTTCATTATATTTGTTGTTTTATTTATAGCGCGATATCCTGGAGTCAACAGATTATAATGACATGAGAATCTCAGATTTCATTTTAAAAGTAAGCTTTTAGCCCTCATGGTTGTGGGAAAAAGCTTGAAAAATGTGATTTGAGTGTACCCCAAAAGCTCAGAAAACAGAAAACAAAGAAAAAAAAGCCAAAATTTGTTACTTTTTAAAAATCTCATAACTATAAAAAAAATATTAAAACCAAAAAACCAACCAAACAAAACCCCCCATTTTTTTGTGGCTTGGCACATGATTTTTGAACAGATGGGGATGGCAATACTGGTATCACTTTCAAGCCATGCCTTTCCCCTACTGGAAAGAATGTTAACAGGTTCAAAATAGAGGATGACAATTCACTCAAACCATATGTTCTGGTGATGTCCTGATGAAATGGTCACAAAAATAATACGTCAATTAGTTATTTTTTCCAGCAACCAATCCTGCAGTTTTTTATACAGGCAAATTTGTATTTAGTGGCAGTGTTGCTTATATTAAGACTGCAGGTTCAAACCTTAGGTCTCTAGGTTCAGTGTAATCAAAATGGCAGTTCGGAAGGTCTGATTCACTGTGGTCTTGCACCTTTGGTAATCATTTAATATATGCAAGTGTAAAACACTATCACTCTGTTTTAGAAGAGATTGTTCACAGCATAGGTGCTGACTCCATGGGTTCTCCATCCCTGTGGAGAATTAGTGGGTGCTTAGCACCCACCAGCAGCCAAGCTCCGCTCCCTCTCCCCCATTCCCATCCACCAGTGGCCCCACCGATCTACTCCTCCCCCACCTCCCAACACCTCCTGAATGATGCAAAACAGCTGTTCTGTGGCATGCAGGAGGTGCTGGGAGGGACAGGGAGGAGTAGGGATGGGACATGCTCAGGGGAGAGAGTGGAAAGAGGTGGGGAAGAGGTTGGGTGAGGGTAGAGTGGGGGCAGGAAGAGGCAGGCTGGGCGTGGGGCCTTGGAGGAAAAGGTGGAGTGGTGATGGGGCCAGGGGGGTGGAGAGGGAGCTGGGCCTGGGGCTGAGCTGGTGTTGAGCACCCCCGGGGAAAATTAGAAGCCAGCGCCTGTGGTTCACAACCAATTTGCACATGTATAAAAGATTAGCAAAAGTATGAGGCAGTGGAGAATCACGCCTTCAAACTCTTTCCTTTACTCCAAACAACATATTACTAGATATCAGAATTCAAATGAGTGCTATGATTACCCAAAATTTATTGGACCTAACTCACAATAAGTTGTGGGTGCATGGGAGATCTTGCCCCATTCTAAATAACCCCATGTTCCTTTTGTAGTTTTGGTGGATTGCTATGGCAGTCTCCAGACAGTGTAATGCTCCCGAGGAGTTATTACTGGTTGATATAATTTAGAGTAACCTTGAGCCTGCTCTAATGAATAGAGGGAGGTATACCAGTGGAAAACCAGCCCCATAATCAGGGAACCACAAATGGTTCCTATGCAGATTTCCTCTCACCTGTACCCAGTAATTACTGGTTTATTGTGTCATATTGAAATACTGTAAAGGTCCAATATCCTACTTTCCTCCTTGTCCCCACCCCAGATCCTATTCACTCGATTGTGAGTTTGTTTGCAAGGAATGCAGGATCATATACAAAGATAACCTGATGTTTGTATACAAATGATTCCTGTAGAGAAATTGTCAAGTTTTGTGAAAGTTCAGCCGTAGATTTCTCAGAGATAATGGGGATTCCTTAAAAAGGAAATGCAATAAGCATGTAGAATTATATAAAGTTGGTACAAAGGATAAGTAAATACATATTAGTAACTTCAGCTTTGCCACTGCTGTACTGCTCCTCTTTATCCAGGTGCCCTTTCTGACAGTGTGCATGACACAGAATCTACATGCAGTTGTCAGGATTGCAAAAATGAAGCAGTCAGAAAAATAAAAACAAGCCTTCCAAAAAGGAGTTCTGCAAGAAGGCTTAGGTCTCATTTTGACTATCAGTGCCATGTACCCACTACTCTACAAAAACATCAGGATTTGGAAAATTCTTGAATTCACATAGACTAAAAACCTACGGGTTAGATTCTCAGCTGAAATAAATAGGGTTGATTCCTTTGAAATCACTGGTGTCACTGCAGTTTACACCAGATGAGGATCTGGCCTGGAATATTTTGTACTATGTGTTTGTATAGAAGCTAGCAGAACAGAACCTCTGTTGGGTTGGGGTGTTTGGATGCTAATATAATCCATATTGCTAAGAATATAACAGTAGACATGTAAATAACAACAAATATTATGAAGATATTGATACTGCTCCTGTTCTTAATAGAGTATGACAGTGCAGCTATCCTCTTTAAGCGTTGAGAGCAGAGGTAAGGTTCCAGCTGGTTCCAGCCAGTTCACGCCCATTCTGCTTCCTCTTGTCTACCTGTGCAAAGAGAGGCTCCAAAAGCTCCCTGAAGCCTGCTTCACCTCCCATGCTGTGGTACAGGTAGCTGGACCAGGAGTGTAACATGCCGCACTGTTCTTATGCCCTTGCACCACTGTGCTCACTTAGCCATAATTTGGTCCTTTAATAAGAACAGGTTTGGGTCCACTGTGATCAAATGCCTTTTATCAATGAATCTAGGTCATACCTCTCAAATGTCTCTCATTAGAGACAGCACTCATATTAGTCCCAAAACTACCTATATTCCACACCAATTTGGTATCCCCTACACTTTTATTGTTGCACATTACTTACAGCAGATAAAAAGAATCATGAACCTGAAAATACAGAAAGAGATAATTATCCTGAAGCGATTAGTCCCAGTTTTATATGACAAATATTTTGACAAAGTGCTATATGACAAATATTTTGCATCCCTCAATCTTGGTTTTCATCAAACACTACAGCCCACATTTAGGCCCTGTCAGTTGAGAGGTATGGTCTAGATGCACAGTAAGAGAAATAAACAGAGGGCACCAAGAGAAACCCCCTAAAAGTCACTTTACAACTAGACGTGGGCACATGCAATTTAAACAGTTCCCCTCCATTTCACAAATAATTTTATTTCATATATTACACTGGTAAAGGAAACTTTATTTATTGGCAGATAGGGTAGAGAAATAGGTGGAAGGCAATGAGAGTGAAGAGGCAGGTTTGAGTTAACTTGCACCAGGTCTTCCAACTTGGGCACAAGAAACTTAAATTTAAAGAGGAAGGTGAGGTGGAGCCAGTGAAAGGATTTGAAGAGAGACAGGTTTCAGAGTAGCAGCCTTGTTAGTCTGTATTCTCAAAAAGAAAAGGAGTACTTGTGGCACCTTAGAGACTAACAAATTTATTTGAGCATAAGCTTTCGTGAGCTACAGCTCACTTCATCAGATGCAGTGAGCCGATGAAGTGAGCTGTAGCTCACGAAAGCTTATGCTCAAATAAATTTGTTAGTCTCTAAGGTGCCACAAGTACTCCTTTTCTTCTTGAAGAGAGACAGAAGATCATCAGAGCATCAGACAAAATAGATGAATATTTGCTAAAACATCCTGGATGGAATTAATAAAGGCATGGAGGCCAAAGATGAGGAGGCTGCAGTAGTCAAAGTCAGAGTGATCAGGGGTTGGGCAAGGGCTCTATAAAAGGGAACAGAGAACTAACATCAGATTTTGGAAATATTGCATGCTAGATAAGATTTAGAGCATAAAACCTGCAGGATTTAGAGACAACATTCATTTAGGGAGAGAATGAGAGGAATAAAAAAATGACCTCAAAATCATGAGCCTCAGGACATAGAGGAGATGCCAAATTTATTTGTGTAGCTTTGGTTGCTTCATGCCAATGATGGGTGGCATGAACCAACTTGTTCAGCATCTATATTATGCTGCTAGGAAACATCTGAAAAGCTACTAGCCATATACCAGCAATATGCTTATGATACACAGTGACACATATCATTCTTATCAGAGGCAGACAACCATTTGTCATACAGCTAGCTCTGCATCTAGAAGAAAAAAGCACTTGCATAAATAATAATATATGATTCAAATTCAACCAAAGACAGATGGAAGTGATTTTGGTAGGCCAAAGGACATATTCAGAAGGCCTTGCAGAATCCATGACAGCTCTTCTGATGAGGATATCTGACTATTCATTGTTAGAGAGTTGCAGTCAGGTAGCCACATTGTGCCTGGACACCAGGACTTTTACCACCACAAACTGGTAAGAAAACTGTGCCTGCTCCTCACAGGGGAAGTCCTGGAGATAATGTTCCATGCCTTTGATATTTCACAGCTGGAGTACTAAAATGTTTTTTTCCTGGGTCAGACAATGGAAGCTATACAACACCAAAGATGGTCCCAATTTCAGAAGCCCACATCTTAACAAATAAATGAAACCTAAGTACTATGCCCACTACACTCATTCAACAGTGAAACCATTTCAGTATATTGGTTCTTAGTATCATAGCCCATAATAATCTGAAAACACAAAATGCCACTTCTAAAATACTACAGTCCACAGATATGATATAATTCTCAGTATGTATAACAGAACTTGCCAGAGATGAAGACTGGTGAAGAGTGTCTGGCTGTGGAACTCTTTGTCATGCAAAGACCAGATGATCTCCATTTTAGTGTACCTGTCTTTCAGGGAGGTGGCTTTCTCAATTACAAAATAATCTGTTTCAACTCATGTAAGCATTTTATCACTCATTTAACAAGGTGCCAAGATCCATACTTCTATGTGAAGTGAGCTTGGATCTGGATGAAAGAATCTGGCTCCTAACTACAATACCAGTATTAACTCAGATTAATTCATTATAAGTAAAATTGATCTACAAAATAGAAACTCTGAGAAGGAAAAAGAAATAGAAGTGCACTGCAACTTCTAGCAAGCAGTAATTCTGAGATCTGTTGTTTGTCATGATAGGAAATTAATGTCCCTTAGAAACCAGACACTAGACTTAGGGTCTGTATGAGGGTATAGGAACTGCCCTCATCCTTTCCTGATTTCTAGAAGGTCTTAGAGATTCTTGGTACCAAGATGTGCAAGCCCAAGAGGCACATTCTTGATGGAAAAGTAAATTTTTGTAAATTCCATAAAAATTCAGAATACCGCTATGAAAACATATTCCCTTACATTTCAAAATAAAAAAAAATATATGCAAAGGATTTGGCACCCTCTAGGTCAGTATGGGTCCAGGTCTCCATTGATTCTTCTCACATCAACAGGATGGATAAACCAATGCAATTGAATGTAGTTTGTTATCACTGGCAGTACTGGTGTGACTGCACTGATCACATACAATTTAAACAAAACTTGAATTCCGGACTCCACCTTTTAAAGCAATGTAAGCCATAAAGAGATACGTATGTCTAATGTCTGAACTGGATGTTAGTTTTTGGAAAGTTCACTGGTTCTTTTTGCTTGTCTATTTATAGTGGAAAACATTCAGTGATTAACAAAAAATAAACTCTCAGTAATTGTTCCAATGGACTTAACATTTATTTTAGTAATATTTTCCCTTAAGCTTCAACTATATAATCATCAATAAAAATAGCTAAATGTATTGAACTTACCATGATAACTTAGCACAAAGAAACCACTTGTTGTGAAGTCACTGTGGAACTTGATAAGAATCTGGTTTGAAGTACTGTAGACAGACTCCAAGGCAGTGTTGCCACTAAACTGGCCAATCTGAGGAGAACTTTGGTCTGGCCCATCCCTAAAAGAAAAAAAAATCAAAAGAAAAATCAAAAATCAAAAAGGGTAGGTTTCACTGTTAATTTTAGGTAAATGTGCAATGCTGAAGGATTATGTAGTATTTTTGCTTGTGGGTAATTTTTTCTAGGTGTAAAGCAGTATTTTTGTCTGTCTCAAAATGGGCATATATTTAAATTTTCTAAAAAAATTGTAAAGGTTTTATATTATTCCTTGCATTTAAAATAAAACAGGAATATTAATGCTCTGAATGCTCCTTTGAGGAGGAAATGTGTAACTTGAATGATAAGGTGGAAAATGCCCATGACAGAAGATGCTTTAGGGTGCTTCAGAATTTCTGAATATAAGTTTCTCCACTTACTACCTATTGGAATAAATGCTCTATTTTCTCCCTGGGTTTGGGTGGTACTTTTTTGCTTGAAACACTCTCATTTTTATATAGCCAAAATGACAAATATGGACATTAGATTCATAGGTCATACTGCTTTTGCCTCCCATCAATTTCTAGCAGTATTACAGAAGAGGAACCACACATTTTCTGTTGATTCATAGACTCACAGAACTATAGGGTTAGAAGGGACCACAAGGGCCATTGAGCCTAATCCTCGGTCAGGATGTATCCAAACCATCCAAGACAGATGGCTATTCAGTCTCCTTTTGAAAACCTCCAGTGAAGGAGCTTCCACAACTTCTCTAGGCAGTCTCTTCAATTGTCTGACTGTTCTTACCATTAGGAAGTTTTTCCTGAGATTTAATCTAAATCTACTGTGCTATAGTTTAAAGACATTGCCTCTTCCCCTGCCCCCTGTGGCAAGACAGAACTTTTCTCCATCTTTTTTATGGCAGCCTTTCAAGTATTAAAAGCCTGCTATCCTGTCGCCCTTAATCTCCTCTTTCCAAACTAAACATACTAAACATCCTTCAGCCTTTGCTCATATGACTTGAATCTCACCCCTTTGATCATCTTTGCTGCTCACCTCTGGATCCTTTCCAGTTTCTATACATCCTTTCTATGCATTGGTGACCAAAACTGGATGCAGTACATCAGCTGAAGCCTAACCAGCACTTTGTAGAGTGGTACTTTCATCTCCCTTGACTTTGTTAATACAACCCAAAATTATATTTGTTTTTGCAACAGCATCTTGACTCATGTTGAGTTTGTGATCCACCTCAACTCCCAGATCCTTCTCAGCCATGCTGTTGTGAAGCCAGTTATCTCCCCAATTCTGTATTTATGCATTTGATTTTTTTCCCCCAAAGCGAAGCACCTTACATTTGTCTTTGTTGAATTTCATTTTATTGTTTATAGTTGTTAAGGAAAAGTTTTTGGTCTCAGCGTGTGATTCGATACGCAATGCATAATAGTCTGTATGTAAGGTGAACTTTGTAACAAAGCTGTTGTGGTCATAATATGACCTTTGAGGTGATGGAGAAAAACATGTTATTGTAGATACATCCTGTTGTGGTGGTATGCACTAAGCAGGAGCTGAACATGAGCACGAAGGCGGCACAACATTGGTGGAAGATAACAGTCTGTAACATGACTGGATGTAAGGGATCAGGCACGAGGACGGGTCGTGATGAATCAGTGTATATAAGGAAGGGTAAATGGCATTTTGGGTTCCCCCCCCCGGCTAGCGAGGAGGTACCACGCTTAAGCGTTATTAAACTTGTCTCATTGTGAAATACTCTGCATTTTACTTGTCTGGTTAATGCGCCTCAGCCTCGGAGAGAACTTTTACATAACCTAAGAGTGTAATTCGTAACAGTTTTGGCGCCCAACGTGGGGCTCGAGGCTCGCCCGTTCAATAGTTGGGGTCGGACTCCCCTCTTTGGAAATCCTAAATGCCAGCATAAGGTGAGTTCACCTTGGGAGCTCCAGGAGAGGGGAAATATCTGTGCACAAAGGGCGGTAAGGTGGCACATTAAGGTAACCCAGTACGGGCTCTGGGCACAGTGTAAGTAAGGGGACCCCTTTGGCAGAAATACTTGAAAATTGGAAAAATAGCTCTGGTACCCATGGGTTAGGAAAAAGGAGGGCTGTAATTTTGTGCAAGGTAGAATGGCCAGCGGCAACTAGGCAAACTCCTTTTGTGTGGCTGCCTGACGGCTCATTCAATGGGGAAAAGTTAACTGCATTCAGAAAGAGGCTGGAGGATAAAGCTCCAGCCCAGATGGATTATTGGAATGTGTGGGATAATTGGGCGTATGCGCGTGCAAAAAGGACATCCTCTTTCGTCCTCCTTTTCCTATTTGTCCCAAGGTTCTTCGGCTCCACTCTGTGCTATGCCTGTTTCTGCTCCATCCCCCGCCTATCCTCGCGTCTCTGATTTATGTCCTTCGCCTCCTTGTTTACCCCCTCCAAATCCCTACAAACCCACCAATTGCCTTACAGGCACCTCTTGTCCAACAACCTGTGATTGTCCCAAATCAGTATGGGGGATCCTGGTTGGGCTTCCCATATGTTCATTGACCCTTTGGACCGGGGGATGTAGTGATTTGGCAGCAACAAATGCCCCGTTTACGGGATGACCCTGAGAAGGTGTTACAGACCGTTCGGTCTGTATTTACTGCCTTCAACCCAACTTGGGGAGATGTCCAAGTCATCCTTGATACCCTTTTTACACCGGATGAGAAATATTCTATTTTGGATGCAAATCATAGGTGGGCAGGGGAGGAGGGGGCCACTGACTGGACACCATGGCCTGACGTTGATCCAAATTGGGACCCAAATTCGCCCCCCCCCAAAGAGCTACATTAAGGAACGGGCATGAAGGTCTTCTGGAAGCTATACGGAGGGCAGGTAGCAAGACAGCTAATTGGTCTAAAATCCGAGAATGCCAACAAGAATTAAACGAACACCCCTCAGCTTTCTTAGCTCGATTATCAAAACAAGTTACGGTTTGTGGGGGAGGTATTAATCCAGAGGGGGAAGAAAATTGCCCCCTGATGGTATCCTTTTATGTCAACCAAGGTACATCGGATATTAAAAAGTATTTTACTAAACATGTACCTGACTGACCTGGGAAACCTTTGAGTGAGGCGGTACGATTAACCACATTGTTTTTAATGGGTGAGATGAGGAAAGGGCTAAGGAAAAATGTAAACTAAAGAAGGAGGAAGTAAGTATGTTGGCAGCCGCATTACAGGCCCCATTTGGAAATCAGAACTGGCCGTGCCACAGACCAAGAAAGGAACGTGGAAGAGGGGGAAATGTGGGCAGAGAAGATTGGAATCAACCACAGAACGGTAATTGTAATTATTGCAAACAACTGGGCCATTGGAAGCGGGAGTGCCCTTTATTGCCCGGGGACCTGCAGTGAGGGGAGGGCCTGGACCTTGCGTTTCCCCAGCCCTCACGCCAGCCCTGGACCCTGGAGCTCCTGCTTGGCTTCCTACAGGGGACTTATTACAGTGACTGGAGGCAGAAATATTGGGAACCCTGGGAGTACTGGAGTGGGATCTAGGACCACAGTCGCAGGTTAGTTTAAAAATTGGAGAGCAGCTTGTACCCTTTCTCGTGGACACTGGAGCTACCCTCTGTACTTTGATATTTGTCCTGGGTTCCTTGTCTAATACTGAGGTATGAGTCCAGGGTATTGAGGGTAACCCATGGTCAGTTCCTTTGTCTCATCCTGTCCCTGTGGAGCTTGGCTCTCCAAAATTGTTTGTTGTAATGCCAGAGGGACCTGCCAATCTACTTGGAAGGGATATATTGACTAAATTGGGGGCACACATTTATTGTGCCCCCGAGGGACTCCACATGTCCATCCCGGATTCGGCTGTTGCCTCTCTTATGACATCAACCACCCCTGTTCCTGATGTCCCCCTCGAGTTGTCCAGTGTTCCGCTCAGTTTATGGAGCACAGCTTCTACCGATGTGGGCCTCCTTAAATCAGCTATTCCAGTCAGTTTGGAAACCAGGGACGGATCATCTCCCTCGGTGAAACAATACCCTTTGCCGAGGGAAGTGGAAGAGGGCATTTCGCTTCTTATTGATAGTTATTTGGCCCAAGGGGTTCTAGTCCCCTGCAGTTCGCCCTGTAATACCCCCATTCTTCCTATAAGGAAGCCTAAACCGGGCCCGTCAGGCGTCCGGTCTATCGATTTGTTCAGGATCTACGGGCTATAAATGGTTATGTTATCACTCCCCATCCAGTTGTCCCTGATCCGAGCACCATTTTAACATTAATTCCTCAGTCGGCCACTTATTTTACTGTTGTAGATTTGTGTGCGGTGTTTTTCAGTATTCCTTTGCACCCAGATTCTCAATATCTGTTTGCGTTCACCTGGAAGGGCTAACAGCTAACGTGGACACACCTCCCCCAGGGGTTTCCAGGATTCCCTACTATTTTCTCCTGGATCCTTACCGAGGATTTAAAGGATATTGTCTCATTTAGTTCTTCTGTTCTAGTTCAGTGTGTGGATGATCTACTGATTGCTGTTTCTGATTATACTGCATGTTTGATTGACTCTGTTGTTTTGCTTACTGCCCTAGCAAATAAGGGTCATTATGCATCTCCATCCAAGTTGCAGCTGTGCAAGGATCAGATACTTTATTTAGGCTTTGTAATTCGGCCCGGGGAGTGTTTGCTCTCTCCCGACAGGGTGCGGGCCATCCAGGATTGCCCGCGCCAGGTCACGAAAAAGCAGTTACGGGCTTTCCTGGGGCTGCAGGGTTCTGCCAACCCTGAATAGTGGCTTTGGGGGAATTGGTGAAACCATTAGTCCAGGCTACCACAACATCGACCCCCCGATCCTGTCTCTTGGACCTCGGAAATGGAAGCCGCTTTTGAATCCACCAAGAAGGCTCTGATCTCTGCGCCCACCTTGGGATTCCCGGATTATGGTAAACCATTTTCTCTTTTCACTCACGAACACCAGAGGGTGGCTAGCGGCATTCTTCTCCAATACCTAGGAGATTGCCCACACCCCATAGCTTATTACTCAGTACAGTTGGACCCTGTCATTCAGGGCTCTGTCTCCTGTGTGCGATCCATTGCCGCAGCAGCTGTCATGGTTGAGCGGTCATGATCTATTGTCTTGGGCCACCCTCTGACTGTCTGGGTCCCCCATGAGGTGGAGGTTCTCTTAAAGCAACATTCTACACAGGCATTGTCACCACAGTGGGCTCATAAGTATGAACTAATCCTGTTGGCTGCTGACAATGTTACTTTATGCTGCTGTAACATCCTCAATTCAGTCATGATGCTACCTCTCCTGGAGGACGGTACCCCTCACCATGTATGTATGGATGTCGTCGCGCAGGATGGTAAGCCTCGCCGAGATTTAGCTGACTCCCCTTTAACCAAGCCTGATTTACTCCTTTTCACTGATGGGTCCTCATAACTATTCAGATGGCCCCCCGGTCTCGGGCTATTTGGTTACCTCTCAGGCAGATGTTATCGAGGCTGCCCCCCTACCGCCTTCCTTCAGCGCCCAGGGTGCAGCGTTATACGCGCTTACCAGGGCTTGCCTGTTGTCTTTGGGAAGGGCGGTCACTATTTACATAGACTCTAAGTACGCTTTTGGCGTTTGTCATGCTAGGGGCCAACTCTGGAAACAACGAGGATTTCTAACATCCTCAGGAACAAAAATCGCTAATGGCCCTCTCATTTCTGCCCTTTTGGATGCCATTCAGGCCCCTTGCCAGGTGGCAGTGGTTCACTGTTATGCACACAGGCAGCCAAACACTTTTGTATCCCAGGGAAATGCATTAGCTGATTCAGCCGTGAAGGCTGCAGCTCTACAGCCCCTCCTGGTTTCGGCCTCACTCTCCTGGGATACGCACTTCCCACCTGCTGACCGGACGCTGTTGTATGCTGACGTATCCTCGGAGGAGCTTCAAGAGTGGAAACGCTGGGAGGGGTCTGAGGGCTCTGATAAGGTTTGGCGAATTGGGAACAAACCTATTCTCCCCTGTTGTTATTTGCTCCCAGCTGCTTATTATTTCCATTCCTTGGGTCACGCTGGTATCCAAGGCATGGCGGCTGCTATCCTGAAATCTTGGGCAGCGCCCCATGTTTATCCAGTGGTGAAGCGGGCTCTCAGCTCCTGCCTTACTTGCTGGCTTTCTCTGCTCAGACTTGGCTCGATGCCGACTCAAAGGGAGGGAGACCCTAGGCAAACTTCCCATTTCAGCGCTTGCAGATGGATTATGTAGAAATGCCTAAGAGCTCAGGGTTTCACCACCTCCTTGTCATAGTGGATCAACTTTCCGGGTGGCCTGAAGCAATACCAACCCGAAAGACGGATGCCAGATCTGTGGTAAAATTTTTAATAAAAGACATTGTACCCAGGTTTGGTGTCCTTGAAGTCATCGATTCAGATCAGAGCTCACACTTTACTGCAAAGATTTTGGAGGAATTGTACCGATGCTTGGGGATTACCCAGCAATTAGATACCTCGTATCTCCCCCAGTCTGCAGGTCAGGTGGAACGCATGAACCGAACAATAAAGACAATGGTAGCAAAGTTCTGTACAGAGACTGAACTTAAGTTGGCAGAGGCTCTGCCTATAGTCTCATGGCACATAAGGCAGACCCCATGCATGCCCCTAGGCCTGTCCCCGTTTGAGGTGTTGTTTGGGAGACCAGCTTTAGTCCCGGGAACTTATGTCCCCGCACATGCTAGCCTCTTGGATGGAGATGAAACTTTAGCCAGATATGTTGCCAGGCTGCAAAAGGAGCTGATCGACAACCAGTCTGAAGCTCAATGGTTTCAAACAGCACCTTTAGAGTTACAGGTTCGTCCTTTTAAGACAGGGGATTGGGTAATGGTAAAAAAGATCCCCCGCACTTACCCCCTGGAACACCAATGGGAGGTTTTGTTACGTACTTACTCTGCTCTAAAAGTTGCAGGTAAAGGGTCCTGGATTCATCATAGCTACGTTAAGTTGGAAATGGGACTCCCACCTGACCCTAACGAGCCATCGGAGAAGCCACTTCACGAATGAATGCCAGTGCCAACCCATGGACTGAGCTCTCCAGCTATTGGAACCTTACAGACCACCAAGACTTCTTGTGTTTCTGTTTATTGGACTTACATTGGTGGTGGTATTTTTTGTATGGTATAGAGGAGGATGCTGACATTGGTATGGTTTGCCTGGGGGTTCTTCTCCCTATTCCCAGGTCCGGTACAAGGATGGGAAGGCAATAGCTTTTTGAATTTAACCCGAGCCATCCAGCAAGGCGTGAACCAGAGCCGGTGTTGGATTTGCATTCACACCCCTACTTATCTAGGACAGGGCGTTCCGTTGGTAGGTGTACCCATCCCACTCAATCGGACCTTACAAGCAACATTATGGGTCAATACTACTTTTAGCCATAATATTACCATTCAAAGATGGTCTATAGATATGGTAGCCCAGGGTAATTATGCCTTGTGTGTATCTCGTCATAAAGGGGTAGATGATCCGGTATTTGTAGGCAACTTCACAGGATGCAATGCTTCGACCCGCATTAGTTTAGGCGTAATGGGTTCCACTTCCAAGTACTCCAGAGCCCCTTGGCCTGTTCCCGAGGGCTCCAGTTGGTATTGGTTGTGCAACCATACTGCGTACAAGGTCCTCCCTGTGGGATGGTATGGCATTTGCACTTTGGGTGCCATTGTACCAGCAGTTACGGTACACCGAACATTAATGCAGGGAGAGATCCATAATCTTCTGTGGCAAAAACGACGAGACACTTCAAACCCCTTGGTTGAGCACCCTACAGGCTTTCATTCGTTTGTTTGATTGTTTTTACCATGGCTCAGTGTGAACGAATTAGAGAAGGCAATAGTTAACATCTCTGCTGCTTTGGAGTTAATGGCAAGTGCTACTGCAGAAGCCTTATCTGCCCTTCAGGTTGAAGTTACCCAGTTATCGCAGACCACACTGCAGAACCGTCTGGCTTATTGGATTATCTTCTAGAAAATCAAGACTGGGTCTGTGCCCTCGTTAATTCAAGTTGCTGTGTATATATTGATCAGCATCACAGGGTAGAAACTGATATCCACGTACTCATGCAGCAGGACACTTTGTTCCATCATGTAAGCTTAGATAATACCAGTACGGGATTTCAAGAAGTTTGGAATTGGCTCACATCATGGTTACCGAATTTGGGGGTCTGGGGGGTTGGCGAATTTTGTATTTAATCCTTTTTGTTGTGATTGTGTTTGTGATATTTTTGTATGCTTGCAATGCTGTAATATGTGTTGTCGACAATTGCTGGCCCTACACCATGGTTATTCGGCCCCGATATAGCTTACTGACATCCAAAAAGAAAAGGGCGGACTGTTAAGGAAAAGTTTCAGCATGTGATTCGATAGGCGATGCATAATAGTCTGTATGTAAGGTGAACTTTGTAACAAAGCTGTTGTGGTCATATTATGACCTTTGAGGTGGTGGAGAAAAACATGTTATTGTAGATACATCCTTTTGTTGTGGTATGCACTAAGCAGGAGTTGAACATGAGCATGAAGGCGGCACAACATTGGTGGAAGATAACGGTCTGAAACATGACTGGATGTAAGGGATCGGGCAAGAGGACGGGTTGTGATGAATCAGTGTATACAGGGAAGGGTAAATTGGCATTTGGGGGTCCTCCCCTGGCTAGCGAGGGGGTACAACGCTTAAACATTATTAACTTTTGATTTTAGCTATCTTCCAAAATGTTTGCAAAACCTTCTAGCTTTGAGTCATCTGCAAATTTGATCAGTATGCTCTCTATTCCCACATCCAGGTCATTAATAAAGGTGTTAAATAAAACCGGACCCAGAACAGATGCCTGTGGAACCCCATTAGAGACCTCCTTCCAGTCAGACATCATTCCATTAATAGGTTTCAGAGTAGCAGCCGTGTTAGTCTGTATTCGTAAAAAGAAAAGGAGTACTTGTGGCACCTTAGAGACTAACAAATTTATTAGAGCATAAGCTTTCGTGAGCTACAGCTCACTTCATCGGATGCTCTTTTTGTTTAATGTTAGTTCCTCTGAGCCTGAATTTCTCCAGCTTACTTATGAGAATGTCATGTGGAACTATGTCAAAAGCCTTGCTAAAGTATAGGTATATTATGTCCCCGGCATTCTCCCAATCCACCAAACCAATTACCAAATCAAAGAAGGAAAACAAGTTAGTTTGGCCTGATTTGGCCTGATTCAGGCATTTCTGGATGAATTGAATAATGTACCACATTTGGTGTATATAAAAACTTAAGGTTAAATCCTAGCCTCAATGCAGTCAAAGGCAAAACTCCTATTGACATAAATGGGATCAGAATTTCACCCTAAAACTGTATCTGAACTACTTTACATGTAAATGTTACTGACATTTATTATTCTGAGGGTCAATTTTTTTTGAAAGGAGCTTCAGATGACAGCATTTCAACATCTAACGATTAAATCTGTGGGCAGAATTAGATGTCAAAGTTATCATTTGTACCTAAAACTAAGTATGGACATAAAAATATAGGGCATTTAAATTGGCTCATTTAATCATTAATGTAAACAGCTTCCTAGTTTTTAATGAATTTTCTTGTTTTTGCTGCAGTTTTAATATTGGGTAACAAAGGTCCTCACTGAAAAGAAAGTGTTTAAAGATAAAGATACATAATTAATTATGGCATATGCACAATTTCATGTTTTTCTTATAATATTTCCTTCAAGATTCTTAAATAAAAAAGGGGTGCTTAATAGAAATTATTGTTCTCTGTTCCAATGTTCAAATAATAGCTACTTTAGAGCAGTTTATGGTCTGCATCATGTAACTATTTATTTCAAAATGTCTTGTTCTTTTTGCATTGTTGAAATTATGGAACTGTGTGCATCTTTGTTTCATGACTAGCCAAGGAATTCATCTGGAAATAGGCAGGCTAGTAGAAACCTGAAATTTATTGGTTGAGTTGAATAATAAATATTAGAAATGGGAAAAACCTGGCAGGACATCTAGTCCACCCTCTGAAATGTGCAAGATAGTTCCTAATGACTATTCGTGTGTGCTTTGTTCAGCCTGACTGTGAATATCTTTAGTGATGAATCTCCCATAACTGACCTCAGGAGACTATATCATATTTTAACTCTATTTCATATCCTAGTTCTATTTCCAGGCCTTCACCCCTCCAAGCTATTGAACTCAGTCTTTTCATGATATGACTATTTCTTTATCTTGGATTTATCAATAACATTATTTTATACTGATACTCTTAAAACTGTACATAGGCTAGTGACAAATTGAAACCATTACCTCCACAGTCCTTGATGAGCTACCTGGCTCAGTAGTAAATTCATGTCAAGATTCATATCAACTGGCACTAAAGCTGTGTGGAAGACAGAAATTCCATATTGTGGAGAATTTTGACATTTCAAATTCTGGCTTCATTCCATATCAGAATAGAATCCAAAAAATTCAAAATGCCCCCCAAAGCATTGTGGTGTTTTTTTAATGAATCAATAAAAACATTCTGACTTTTAAAAATATTATATTATAAAATATAATAAAACATTTTTAAAAGAAACAAAAAGTAAAAACATTTTGTTATGAAAATATCAAAACAAGACATTTCAACATTGTTGGATTTTTTGCCTTCCATTTTTCTCAGAACAATTTTTTAGTAAAACTGACATGATTTTGTGAAAAATTTAAATTTTGATGGGAACTGAATTTTCCAAAAGAAAACTGGTTACTCAGAGTTTTTCTGACCAGCTCCAAGCAGCACATTCTTCACAATGTCAGATTTTTTTTAATTACATCACTTTAGTGTAATTATTTATTTATATAACAACAAATACAGTATGCTAGATAATTTAGTTACATGGTCCCTGCCCTAAAGAGTTAACAATTTCAAGACAACATAAAAATGGAATGAAAGGAAAGCAATGAGGAGTAAAATCATAACAATGTAATGAGCACTGAGGTTTACTTTTATTATTGCTTTTGGGGGCCTTGGGAGGCTGTTTGGAAGTAAATTTAAGGAGAGACAATGAGTAGAAGGCAGGGTGAACTAGGTCATGGAGGAAACTGCAGGTACATGAGGTCACATGGCAGGAGGCATGTAGGGGACAGTGAGAGGAAGACTAGATAAGGTTGGTAATTATGCAGTTTGGGCAGAGTTAAATGTGTGAGGGATGAGCGAGAGGAGACAAGAAAGTAAAGACAAGCAGAATTAAAGTTATTGAGAGCTGTGAAGCCCGGGACAAGCATCATTAATTTGATGCAGAAGGTGACTGGGAGAAAGTAAAGGAATTTCAAGAGCATCAGAACACACTAAGAGCAGCAGGCAGGGGAGACAATGTTTTTGGTGGCATGTTGGAAAGAATGAAGGAAGCAGCAAGATGAAAGTCTGGGCTACCAGGAAGAAAGAGTTTGCAGTTGTCAAGATGGGAAATGATTTGGATCTCACATGAGAATGAACAGGAATAGTAATGGACTTGTATATGGAAGATTATTGTACATGCATGGCAATGATTAAAATTTCCCAAAAATTTCCATTTACGTTTATCCAAGATATATATATATCTTGGTGTAACAGAACTGGCAAACAAACAATGGATGGAGATATCATAGTAATGAATTAGTCCAGATAATCCCTTTAACTGTTCTACAGGATTCATAATTTAAGTATCTCATGCTGCAGAACATTTTATTTGAAATACACGTAAGCAAGCTTTAGACCAATCAATCACCATAGAAGTGTCTAAGGCATACAGTGATGCCTGTGCCCACCTGATTATTTATGTTTCCTCCTATGGCACTCTGTGGCAGGTGTCTTTGAGTGTCTGTCTCACTGAGCGCACCTGGGTTCAGTTCTGTTTTAACTAAGAGGCTCAGCTATAGCTGACCCTGTTGACCCAAATCCTATGTTGTGTGCAGTGTTTTTGGAGCTGTGTCAGTCCCAGGATATTAGAGAGACAAGGTGGGTAAGGTAATATCTTTTTTTAGACCAACATTTTTGGTGAGACAGTCAAGCTTTCGAGCTACACAGAGCTCTTCAACAGGTATGGAAAAGGTACTTGAGTAGTCCCTATGTACTAACTACATATACTAAACTATTTGTTCAATCTTGTATTTAGCTGTGACATTCTTCGTATCTTTCCCAGACTCAAAGAAGAGCTCTGTGTAGCTCAAAACTTGTTTCTCTCAATAACTAAAGCTAGACCAATAAAAGATATTACCTCACCCAACTTGTCTGTCCAACTCCTATATTTTACTTACAACTATATCAAGAATATAGTCTCTTTTTATATGCTCTAGAACTGATAATTCCACAAAGCAACCATGTAAAATGCTAAGAAATTGCTTCTCTAAATCTTTTCCTGATATGAAATTGGAGCAGTTCATATGTGCATAGTTGAACTTGCCTGTTATTACACTTTTATTAAACAGAGTTACCTCTTTGATCTTTGTCAGCACTGTGCACTCAATATCCTTTTCTTGATCAGGAGATTGCTTGCATAAATTTAGGAGAATATTTTTATTCTCATGACATGGGATATACACCAACATCCTTCACAATGATAGCATCAGTGCCTGTCTCAAATATCTACAAGACAATGGACAACACTCTGATATCCACCACAAATACACTGCCAATCTCATCCATTTCATCATCACCCATAGTAATTTTACATTCAACAACAAACCTTGGGAAAAGCCATGGGTAAATAGATAAAAAGAAAAGGAGTACTTGTGGCACCTTAAAGACTAACAAATTTATTTGAGCATAAGCTTTCGTGAGCTACAGCTCACTTCATCTCAATATGCCACCATCTTCATGAGCCATCTTGAGGAAGAATTTTGGGTAAATGCATAACAAAGACAATGATATACCAGAGATACATCAATGATATTTTCATCCTCTGGACAGACAACCTAAACTCTCTCTTATATTTCCACCACAACTTCAACAACAATTATCCTTCCATTAAATTTTCTCTAGAACACTCCCACACCAGCATCAGTTTCCCGGACATCACAATCAGCTTCAGCAATAGAACCCTGCAGACAACTATACACAAGAAACCCATAGAACACCACATAACTTCACAGATCCAGTAAACACCCCAAACACAATAAGAAATCTGTTATCTATAGCCAGGCACTCTGATATCACAGAATATGCTTTGAGGAGAAAGTTCAGGATATACATCTTAATTCACCAAACAAGCACACTCCAACAAAGAACCAGACTGCATCTCGGAATGGGCCACCCAAGTCCTCTGAGAGAACCTGCTTCAACACAGAAATGAACCCCCCTCTGACTGCACACCCCTACTTGTCACCTACCACCCTACACTGGAACCCACATGGATTGCTATTAAACAATTTCAACCCACACTTGTAACCCATACTCAAAGGAATCTTTCCTGAATCCGCTATTTTGGTATTCAAAGAATCCCTCAACCTTGCCAGCTCATCGTCAGAAGCAAGCTCCCCATAGACCAGGGCATACCAACAATATGCAGCACCAACCCCTGCCATAATAGATGCAAAACCTGCAGACATATCTCTACTGCTATGATGATCAACATTCCCAACCACACATCATTAAATGCTCCAGTAATAACTATTTGGAAAATCACTATCACAATCACTATGCTCTCAAATGAACTCATACAAACAAAACCATTATTTCACTTGCGGGTGAACACTTTTCAAAAAGTGATAGCTCTATATCTGATCTACCAGTCCTCTTTCTCAAAGGAAATCTGCACAACAATTTCCATAGATGAGCCTGAGAGGTTAAATTCATAACTTTGCTAGACAGTAAAAATCATGGACTGAATAGAGACACTGGATTGGTGGTTTATTACATCTACCTATAATGCACTAACTTGCCCATCCCCAGCTTTTTTCTTCTTCTTCCTCCCCTGTGACTGGAGAGGTGTTAATTGGTCACTTCACCTTGAATGGTTCCCGGACACACATGTTAACTTCTTATGCTTAACAATCTGTTCCATCTTTTATTTACCTGTGACACTCTGTTTAAGTTTGAAAGCTTGTCTCTCACATCAGCAGAAGTTGATCCAATAAAAGATATTACCTCATTCACCTTGTGCTCTAATGGGTGAAGACAATATTCAGTGAGAGTCCTCTTTACATGTACTGCTTTATAACTTGACTAAACTCTCCAAACAATTAAAATATCAAACAACTGATCCTATACCACTGATACCAGTAGAAGTTTTGACATTGACTTCACTGGGAACAGGATTGCCTTCATTCATTAAGTTTATTTTATCCCTATTTAGGTACTTCATGAAAGAAAATATAATATGCCCATTTTATCATTAATCTAGTCTTTCAAATCCATCACTGTCAGTAAATAGAATCAGACATTAAGCAGAAATCTATGACACATAACCAAAATATTACTTTTAATCTCTGACTTGTTACACTCTCACATATAGTAGAATAAATTAATAATTGTGCCTACTTACCATACAGTTATAAAATCATATATTGGCTCTGTTTGAAGAACAGTAAAATTGATGTAGATTCCATTACCAGGTGGTACTCGGACAAGCCAAAAGCAGTCCTGAAAGTTTGGGTACTCATCAGGGTATCCAGGAGAATATATGGTGCCATTCATTGCAGTTATATTTCCTCCACAGAGAGCTTAAAAACAAACACACAAAAAAACAACAAGCACATTTATTTTCACTGCAGGAGCACTCAATAACTTTTGCATTCTTTCTAGATGGTGTGAAATCCTTATTTGTGAATACATTGAGCATGTGCATAGTTGAACTGTGTTATGGAAAACTAAAGTATGTCAGCTGTATATGGGAAACAAAAAAGCTATTGAGCTTTTACAAACAGCAAGAGGCCCAGTCTTGAAGTCCTTACTAAGTTGAATCTCCCAGAAAAAAAATAAATAAAAAGAACATGGTAGTTCTGACTAAGAGAAGGCTTGAAGACTGGTTCCCAAATCCATTTTTAGATAATAGGCTAAATTCTACCTGACCACGTGTGGATGCACAAGATGAGGAAAACAGTGCAATGACTTTCTTCTTTGTGGCCCTGGGTAGAGGCCAGGGACAGTTACATAGGGAGTGCACGAATTGCTCCCGCATAGTGTCCTCAGGGTGTAGCTACACAAAATGCATTGGGCGTGATGATGGATAGATGGAACTGGCTTGGTGTGAGTGTGGAGGGAGAGTAGAAAGTATGCAATGCAGAACAAGAAGGAAAGCAATTTTGCATTTCCAAAGAGTGGTTCTGGCTAAATAAGCAAGAATTCTTCCTACAGTTTCCTGAAGAAGTGTGCCCCCTCAACCCTTTATCCAGTGCACTAATAGCTCTAAAGTGTTTAGTTATATATATGCATTACATAATAATGTCTAAGGCAGACTGCTGAACTCATGATTTTCTCCTCATACTTTTTCTCTCTAATTTTTCCTATTTCTCTATAGACAACATCGAGGTATTAGGGCATAAAATCCACAGAAGTAACAAGTAACAATCAGATCAAACCCTGGGAAACAGAGAAAAGCCCACATAAATATGCTTTATTCAGAGTAAATTTCCTGAAGAATACTAGGACTGAGGCAAAGAATCAGTAGCCCCAAAACATGCTTAAGGGCCTTCAAACTCAATGTGACCAGCTGTGACAGGTTATGGAGGAGTGTAACACTATTGTCTTAAGGTGATAGCTATGTGTATGAGTTTAATTGCTATGCCCTGTATATGCCCACATCATCCTTAGTGGTGCCATATGGAGACTTTCAGCATTCTACTTGGAATGCAGGGCTATACGGAGATCTATGTTTATGTTCTCCACAGCCAAGCGAGCCACACATTGCATTTCTGCTGCTTTTACATTTAATGTGTCCACAGAAGCAAGCAAAGGATTTGGGACAATTTCTTAACTATGCTAGAATGAAGACCAACAACTGGAATTTATTAGGACTCTATCAGAATCAAATATCTTAGAAAATCAGAATATCAAAGAAATGACAGTGAATTATTTTTTTCTCCTCTTTTGGCATGGAAGCAAAAATGATTAAAAAAAACCTGTATATTGAGATCTGATTCAGGTCGTTTGACTCAAGGAGGCAGGCATTATTTGATAAGTGATACTGTTAGGATATAGATATTCAGGCCTGTCTGTAAAAGCCTATACTCTAAGAATTTAGGTGTATTCTTATCACTTGGCCAGTTATAGAGGTATAAAAGAAAGAATGAAAATCACTGTCTGCCGGTGTAAAAGCCTTCTCTTACTGAGACAGTCTGAGGCCCCGTGCTTAGGCTAAGGCCTTTGGCTAAGCAGCAGAAGCAGCCATAAGCTGGGAAGCGAACGGTCACATCCTCACATTCCAAACTAGTCACATTGAAATAAGGTGCTATTGGGCTGTTAGGAATACAATCCTGTCCTGATAATGCCTATCACCTCCAGAGAAAGAGAAGTGCCTAGAAAATGTAAAAGGAAACTTAGTTTGACAGCATCCTGTCTGGCAAGAACTCACTTATCAAAAGCTGGGATATGAAATCCTCACTTCTGTATTGTTTTGTCATTATAGTTCCCACTTTGCTATTGTTTGTCTGTATAATCTCTGTTTGGTTGTGTGATTGTTTCTGTCTGCTGTGTAATTAATTTTGCTGGGTGTAAACTAATTAAGGTGGTGGGATATAATTGGTTAAATAATCATGTTAAAATATGTTAGGATTGGTTAGTTAAATTTCAGTAAAATGATTGGTTAAGGTATACCTAAGCAGAATTAAAGTTTTACTATATAGTCTGCAGTCAATCAGGAAGTGGGTGGGTGTGTGGGTGGGAAATGGGAACAGGGAATGGGGATGGGGAAACTGGAAACATGTTTAGCTAAAGGGGGAAATGGGAACAGGAACACAGGTAAACCTCTGTGATGTCAGAGCTAGGAAGGGGGACACTAAGGAAGGAAACTGGAATCATGCTTGCTGGAAGTTCACCCCAATAAACATTGAATTGTTTGTACCTTTGGACTTCGGGTATTGTTGCTCTCTGTTCATGTGAGAAGGACGGGGAAGTAAGTGGGTGAAGGAATAAGCCCCCTTACACATACATTTATAGTATGTTAAAACAAATATATTAGATTAAATATTGTTAAAAATTTTAAAAAAGTATTCTCCTCTCCAGTTAAGCATACAAGAAAAATAAAACAAAAAATACCAACATGATTTTCATGCTTTGGAGAACTTCAATCTTAAATAACAACAAATGCAGGTAGAAGATACCTAATTATCTTTAAAAAAGCAATCAAGACATAGCAAAATATTAACACATTTACTTAATAAAGATATTACTTCAGATGCTTGCACAAAAAATGAACAGATGCAATTCCTCTGCAAGTTGAGCCATCTTGCCATTCCCTCATTATCTAGTACATTAGATCATAACCATTGCCAATTAGGTTGACCATCCAACTGCGCCCCTTCCTAATGATTACAGGAAATGCCAGATTCTGCCTATAAAGAAGATCACTAAACGCTACATCCGCCGGCAAATAGCTAGCTCACATGGGACCAAAACAGACAAACACCAGGACTTCAACAACACAATTTGTGGTCAATAAGTTTTTTCGCCCCCATTATCTTATTGCCAACTAATCACCCAACCTGATCTGCATCACAGAAACCTAGCTGACACAGTCGGTCTGGTGTCCTTTTCCCTGGTCTCCTCAGGAAACTTTTTTCACCACAGAAATAGATGCAGAAATACCTTCTGTAAGCAGCATAGCCATTCTATTTCCTTCTGGGCTCAAATGCAGGAAAAGCTCACTCAAATCAAAATCCTTTGCAGCTGCTCACTTCATATGTGAGCCCAGATGTAAAACTAACCTCGATATCTTTCTATCTCTACATCCTCAAATTCCAAACAATTTAAGTGGCACAGCAAAATAAACTTGCAAACAGAGCTAAACAGAGGAGGAAAATTCTGTTTTGCAACAACTTTTAAGGTTTCTAATTTTTTTTTTCTGTTGCAGAAAGATAACAAAAGCATGTGTGTGTCTGACTCAGGTTCAAATCCCTGATTAGTCTTATTCAGAGCAGATTTTTTCATTCCAAATCAAGCAGAGCAGGGTCTTAACCCTAGGTTTTACAAATCCCATCCCAGTAATCTAGCCACCTAGTTATGGACTCTTTCCAACAAAGTTTTGTGGAAACTGATAAATCTCCATGAATGTTTTGGTTTTGACAAAACAGCCCAATTCCAACCAGCTCTTCTCTCAGACTGCTTTCTGTCTAAAAGAACTCTACCACAGGACTCTACCAACTGAGCTGAAAGAGAAAACTTAAGGAGCTGTCTGTGGCAGTAGTAATACGTAAAGTAAGGCTTTTCAGTAAGAGAGGTCTGATTTGATGAAGTAAAGGGAAGGGGAATATGGGATGGCATAGATTTACACAATACATACCTTCACACCTGGGGAGAGGATGGTTCCAATTACGACTGACTCCATGTAGACAAGTCAGTGCTGAATTTCCAATTAAGGTATACCCAGGAAAACACTCAAATGAAATTGTTTGTCCTACAGTAAATTCGTTTCCAATCACAAAACCATTACGGAATGGCCGGGGGTCAGGACAGCTTTGCAACTGATAAGCTGAAATAAATAATAATATTTATTTAAAATAGTCCTAAAATGTAATATCAGTTCTGATCTGCATTTTAATGCTTTAGTATTAGAAGCTTTACATTTTGGGTGACAAAAGGAAACTCCTCGCTCTTCTCTCAAATTTCACCAAAGGAAGAAGAATAAAAAAGCATTGCAGTCATTTAGTCACTTTATGACAGTAATAATCAAAGACCATCTGATCTGCATGGGGGAGAATTGTGGTGCTATACCCTGGCCAGGGCGGTAGGAAGTAACCATGGAACACCATTAGGAGCTCGTTCATTCTCACAGGAAGCAATCACTGCTACATGCCTTGAGGTGTTCAGTGACTTCTCTCTTTTGCTGGTATGTGCAAAAAAGCAACAGTATACCATGGCTTTACATATTTTGGAGTGTATTGCCCCTACTGATGCACTAATGGGAGATATTCTTGCACTTTGGAAAGCACAAGAACTGCAGTTTTGTCCAGCTCCTGTTCAGAAAGAGAAGAAAGTGACAGAATATGCTCCTTATGCCCTCTCCCCATGAACCTATGGCAAAGTCAGGCCACTCCTGGTTCTGTCGATGATTACTAACTGCTGCCCAATGCATTACATATGCTGAAAGAGAACAGCTGACATTAAGGCTACTTATCTTCATCTCTACTCTGTTTTTACCTAGTAAAGGTAAAAGTATAAAAGGTCCCAACACTGTGGTTGACATCACAGATTTACTGGTGAAAGTATAAAGAATATAAACCTATTTCACAATTTCAGATGGCCTTTTTCAAGAAGTCATGAAATACCCAGACTTCCTCTGCCTTGTATTGTGGAATTGTTGAGGACAGAGGTGTTCCACCAAATCTGGACAATTTGGAGACCCCAATTTGGAGACTATTGATTGGACCCCTATATACATAGGTTAGTATCAATATCTCTCTAAAATGTTAAAAGCATTAAGAACAATTTTTCAGGACCCTTCATCACACATGCAGTGTCTCTTCCAAAATATATTTAATAGATGTAGCTCTGATTAATTAATAAATAATAATAATCTACACTTATACAGCATTGTATCACACTTTTGTGGTGCATACATCTCAAAGTGCTCCTTGGCAAACAGCATATTATTTTGTTCATATGGCACTAAATCTAGATTCCCAAAGAAGCCAACTAGAATTTGCCTAAACATGGAGTTAGGAACATGTTAGAAGAGACTTCAAGATTTGGGTTATGAAGTGTGATTCTGGTCATTCTAAGATTTTCTAAGAAGCTTTACTGCATGGTGGTTTCTATTATAACATGGGGTATTCAGTTTAGTCTGGATCTTTTCCAACTCGGAGAGTGGCTAGGTGATGCATCTCACATAAGCCATACCATGAAAATGGTTATTGTTTTAAAATATGTAGGGCTATTCTTTGAACAAGAGTGCTGATCCAATTCCTTCGGAATGTGGCTATGTCACTAACAACTTTGTTTTTATCAGTCTTCATAAGCTGTACAGGCTGGCCTGCTTAGCATTTGTGCAGGAGTTTTCCAAAGAAATCACAAGCTGCTGAAGAAAGTGGATCTGGTGATTCACTGCATGGCATTGTTCCCTCTTTGTCTATATCAAACCAGTGTCCCAGAATGACATTCTTTTCTCACTCCCCTCACCCCCCCCCCGGTAGATGTAAATGTTTATAGAATTACCTGCATCCCGCACTTTTATCCACCATGTACCCCCTTATATTTAGGAATAAAGTTATGGCCTATTAAACAACACCCAGTTTCTCCTGTCATTCTTTTGGCATAGGCAGACAATGGTATTAAGGCCCACTGTACTGTTAAATTTCCTATACCTTATTTGCAAAGGAGTAGGAATATGATCTATAATGTACTGTCCACTTCCAACACAGGCCATTATTTGTCTTTATACATTCCCACTGCACTTTAAATGGATATAGTACTCATCTTCATTTTTCCCCCGAATGATTATTTGCTCTAAATTGTTAAGTAGCCTCTGCATCCCACCACAGTGCCACATTTATTAAATTGTGCATAACACTTTGTTTTTGAAACATGCACAAATCTTTTCCAGAATAAGCCTTCATATTTATTTTCTAACAATGAAAAAATAGCCTTTAACAACCAGCTTGTTCACACATAAGTGTATCAAATCACTCACCTTGGTATATAATATGAAAACCTTGTTTGTTCTGTGAGTAGTCACTGTGAAAATATAAGCTGGTTTCATGAGTTGTACTAAACAGAGAAGATGGTAACTGAGGACCACTAAGTCTCCCAATAACAGTACTAGTTTCTGTAGATCCACTTCTTACTTCTAAGTAATCATGTATTGTCTCAGTTGAGAAATTTACGAATTGCAAATGCAAACCTGAAAAACAATATGGGCAAACAAGATCATTTGGTATCCAATGAATAAAGATCAGTTATGCAAATTATATACGGATGAACATTAGAAATTCATGTATTAGTGGTATTAAACAATTACAATTATACTGCAGGATGTCATGTTGGTTACTCAGTACAAAACAGTCTTTCCTCTTCGTACAGTAATTACTAAATCTAACGCCCCAGCAAGAGAAAGAACACTGTTGTTGAAAGTGCTGTCTGTCCAAAGACATACAAACCAAAGCCTGGACCTTTGAGGTAATTAAAGATTCCATGGCACGTTTTGCAAAACTAAGGGTTTTATTCCTAATATCTTTGCCAAATTCCACTTTTGGTAATTACAGTCTAATAACCTCAATTGTACCTTTCACTTTAGTTGTGTTCCATCCAAGAAAAATATGCATTTCAATGGTAGATAAAGTGATCTCTAAATAATATACTTCAGAGTGATTTGATTTTTTTAAAGAGGGCAGAATGTACAAATGAATAAATACCATATACATAATTTATTTCAGTCTTTCAAAAGAGGGTGTACTCTAACATTATGGAATACATTTTTCTGCACTTCACACTAGGAATTAGAAATGCAGTTCTTATACTTAATTCCCCACACACTGTGCTGAAGGATGTTCTTATAAATAATGAGACATTTCTGCATCTTTGATTCAATGAGGAACAACAAAAGAGTTTATGAGATGAGTTGCAGATTATCTGTCCCCTCCAGATGATTTGTTACAATTATTAGGGGACAGCACAAAGATGAACTGCTCAACCAAAATACAAGATACTGGACCCATTAAACATTTTCCCTTTTTATGTTGTTTTGAATAAGGTACAATAAAACAGCATTTTTGTTTTGTCTGAAGTTATTTAATGCCACTGTACAATGATAATGCAGTGCTTTCATTACAAAGATGATTGAGCCCCTTTGTGGCAAAGACAATCATCATGATTTCATGTAATGTTCAATTAAGACATATAATGTCAATATAATTATTGAATAATCATTAATAATTTTGTAGCTATCTAAATCTTAATATTTAAATAGTGTTTGTCACTTCAACCTCTAGAGATTCCTTTCCGGATACAATGCAAGCTTTGTGAATAGTTTTCTGAGACATGCAACATTTATATTCTATAGGAACAAGTTCAGTACATGATTTCATTACAATTACTTCTGCCTCTGTACCTATGCTCTGTTTGTTTTGGAGAAAATCTCATAACAACATACAGACTTCTATTATAAATTTGTTCTCTCCTTCTTTGGTTCTGCCATCCTTCCAAGTTTAGGTTAACATGACTAAAACTAAACCCACTGTTTTTCCTCTCTAAAATAACATCCTTTCCTCCATTCTCTGTTTCTGTTGGCAAAACCACCTTCCATCCAGTCATTCAGGCTCATAAACTCTCTTTCTCTCACATCATGCAACCAGCCTGTGTCCCAATCTTGCCCCTTTCTTGTTCTGTAACATTTTTCGAGTTGGTAATTTATTTCAGTTCACAGACCTAAAACTTCAAATGCCTCATAATCATGGATGGTTGCTTGATAAGTGCCATTTCCTCCCTTCTAGCCTCCTTGACTCTCACATTCCATGTTCACCCTTCCACTCCATGCAAATGGCAGCTCTGAAATCATCTTTGTTGCCTGTCACTCAAGTCACAATGGCCCTTCTCTCTTTTAATTACTCCACTGGTGCTCTCTTCCACTATATCAAATTCAAACTTTTTGCCATCTCCTTCCAGACCTTTTAAAAACTATTCCCATCTTCCCTACTTGTCCACTTTCATTGAAATTCTGTCATCCTTCCATTTTGACTCAATGTCGTGCTTGTTTGTCTCATTAGTGTCTTCATATTTTTCTGCTTTGGATACCCTCCATTAACTGATCCATAAGTTTATTAGCCTCTCCTGAATTAGGCATGCAATGGCACAACAAACATTTTTTATATATATAATCAGGCCAAAAATCTCAGAAAGAATAGTAAAATATCAAATGAAAAATTCATTTAAATCAATTGCAAATTAACCATGATTGGATATTCACATTTAATTAACAATAATTGAAAATAACTGTAAATTAAGTGCCCTTTGTTTTTAGTACTTTCTCACACAAACAGTGGTGAAGATAAAGATGATCTGAAAGTTAAAAAAGCCTGTAACCAAAAATTCCAACTCAGGAAAGTACCCTTATTCAAAAACTACTTAATCAGGTGCTTAAATCCTATTGAATGGCAGGGGTGCTGTAGAAAAAAATTGTATGTGGACATGTAATTTAAAGACCGAATCATAATGCCTACACATAATGCACAAGTGGCATCCTTAATTCTGGAATTTCCTAACTTTTGAGTGCTTGACTTTACAATCTTAATGATGTTCTTTTGTGTGTGTGTGTTTCTGTGTGAGTAATCTGTAAACATATTAATTAGAAATCATATGTATAAACATACCAAGTATATTTTTAAAGGTGAACTGGCTCTTAACTCATTAATATGAAATCACAGAAAAGGGACAACAATAGACAATGTGGCTGACAGACACTGTTTTCTGGTATTTTCTGGAAAAAAATTGTTCTCAAATTATTTTATTTGGATACATCTATCATGTAGCAGAAGATAACGTGTGCCCAGGCCCCAAAGATGTGTTTTGTTCAGGAAGAATTATGATGAGTTTAATATTCTCGAATATATAGAACTGGGTGGGAAATAGTTTTCATGTCCCACAAAACATTTCAAAACTTTTCCCATTTTCCCATTTAGGACAAAACAGAGCACTTATGGAGTTTAAAAAAACAACAACCCAGAAATAAATGTTGGGAGCAAGAAACCAAAATAGCCAGGTGGTTAGAGCAGACACCTTGAATGTAGGAGACCTTGGTTCAACTTCGTACTCTGCCTTGCTCATGCATCCCATGTGAATGTCCCGGCTATTCTGGAGTGGAATTCTTTCTCATCTTTTGCATAAATAAATATTCATTGGAGAAGGAACTTGAAGCTGGGTCTCCAATCTCCCAAGTGAGTGTAAGAATGGATAGGCCATCAGGGCAGTCTCTCTCTGGCCCAATGACACTTCATGGGTAAATGTATTTTGTGTTTAACAGTAAGTTCTAAAGACATATTTATTTTCCATAGAATGCTGTTAGCTTCATCCCTATTGAATTCCATGGGGCATTTTGATAAAGTCTATTTAGTAGATAAAGTCTACCATAATGTCTGTTGCCAAAATCTTCTATTTAAATGAATAAACTGACTAAACTGAACAGAGGTTGTGCTTTTACCAGTGCTTGGATGGGGAAAAAAATTCCTGCCCTGCTACTTATCGGTCTGGCAGGGAAGGGAGAGAATTCCCTTCTCTGACCAGAAGTGTATAATTTACCAGATAATTAATTGAAATCCATCTAAGACCAATTTTTTCAGATCCACTCTTAGAAGTTAAAGATGCTGGCCACCAACACAGATGGCATATGTGTTGCAGTGAGTGGGTTTTGCAACATTGAAGATAAGTGCAGAAATAACATACATACTATAAATATAAAATGACTATAAGGGTGGGGTAAACTTTAAAAAAGTAAATTAGTTTTATATTTAATAGCAGATACAAGCAAGTAACAGTAGTTGTGGGAATTTTACCATTGTTTTCTTTATGCACAAGCCCTTTTTAACCTGATTCTCAGTTGTATGACACTGCTAATCTTTAAAATGTATTTTAAATCCACTGGCAGAAATCTGTGAAACAATATAAATGTATAAAATATTTTTAAAAATTGTTAAGTATTTTAAAGACATAAACACAAGAGACAAGGTAATTCTTGAAAAGATACATACCAAACCCAACCGGCAGTTTTATTGTCCATGTGCAATCTAAACTGCTGGGATAGTTTCCAGGAAACCCAGGGCTAAGAATCACTCCACTGAAGTCAGACATAGCACCACCACATTGTGCTGCAAAATGAGGGAGATACTTGTAGGTGGTAGTTACAATCAAGGCATACTATTTAGAATCTTTTCAATTTTAATCACATGTTCTTTCTTTCTTTCTTTCTTTCTTTCTTTCTTTCTTTTATAGTTTCCTATAGAACCCACCAGTGTAGTATCTGAAAGATACAGTAACTCTGCCTAAAGAGGTCCCTGGAAAACTTGATAAGTCTTCTGCTCTTCTCCCTTCCCTGGTAGAGGAGGTTCTACTTGTGACATATTTCCTCCTTTCTTCCACATATTTGACTATTGTGGGAAAGCTTTTCCAAAGAGGACAATTTTGCAGTGCACTCTGATAGACTACAGATTGATCTGATCTCCTTCGGCTGTGTATTCTATAATCAAACACCCTTGACTGAGAATGCTTTATCTCCAGGTCTTGCATAATTTTCAGTCTGGCAAACTGAAGAAGAAAATTTTACATACAATGAACATACCTAAACATATTGGAATAGGGTAATTCCATCTTCTCACTGGTCCAGGCATACAGGTAATATGTGAATGTCCCTACAATGACAAGACAAGACATATATTAATGCATTTTCCAAATACAGTACACTACTTCTTTATAGTCATAACAATAACATGCAGTGATATTCATTGACAACATCAATATAAATAAAAAGGAAGAGCTTATAAAACGTTTAACTCTATTCTTACTTTTGTAGTTTGTACTTTACCGGACCATGTAATCCTTACTTGTGTAACTACCCACCCCTTTAACAAAATGGTTCCAAGGTTTGTAATTTTATTGCTGGTACTAAGAATACAGGCTTGAATTCTGTGATACTAGCCATAACATTTTGAAGAGCTGAATCATACTGTAAAGTTTAAAAAATCAAGATCTAAACCCAACTAAAGCAATTCAGTATTGTTTAATTATTAGTATATTCCAATACTAATGCTTTAGCAGATTTGGCAAAGATATTTATATTTAGGTCAAGAAAAATGTATTCTAAAGGATTAAGCCACTCTTGAAAGAAAAACAAGTCGGTTTAAGTGTCCAGAAATTAAAACATTAGAGTTTCAGTACTGTTCTCTCTAAGAAGCAGTGCTCTTTTACAACAAAATATGTGCCATAAATGTTCTAAAATGGCTCCTTTGGTATATCAAGACAATCCAAATCAAGATGGTTCCAAGACACACCCTGAGACAGCCACTATGTGGCTCAGCATCTCTTATGTAATCATGAATTTCTGGGATGGGATATCAAATAGAAAGTTAAAAGAACTATAATGCATCTGGCCTCTGCTGGAAAATTATAGAGTGTATATTTCAAGATGTTCTTGTTAGAACTTTCAGAGTAGTAGCCGTGTTAGTCTGTATTCGCAAAAAGAAAAGGAGTATTCGTGGCACCTTAGAGACTAACAAATTTATTAGAGCATAAGCTTTCGTGAGCTAGTGAGCTGTAGCTCATGAAAGCTTATGCTCTAATAAATTTGTTAGTCTCTAAGGTGCCACAAGTACTCCTTTTCTTCTTGTTAGAACTATTTGTGCAACCTTGAATTGAAATGAGCTGCTTTTATTGTTAAAGCTGTATTGCAGTTCAAAGCCTACAGTATCTGTAGAAACTGAGTATTTTTAAAGCCCACAATCAGTAATTTAAGGCAATTTATTAATTAGTCTGCAGCCCACTTATCTTCTCTCCTAGTAGAGAAAAAAATCATTTCCGTCTTACTGCATGCTATCAGCTCAGGGTTGACACAAAACCAAAGTGACAATATCAAATTGTATGTTATGGCAAAAGAGTCCAATGGGATTTTGTGTGTGTGTGTTTGCATGGTCTATGCTGTTAATTATTACATTTGTTTTTTTTTTTAATTTCAGTGTGACTCATCTGTTCACACTCCAGTATTTTTGTATGAAATAAAATAAAGGTGAAAATACACAGAAATAATTGTTGGGTTGCTCCTTAATGGTGGCCTCCTACAATCATCCTCATGCTGCCTTCCTTTTCTAGGCAACATGAGGAATAAACTGAGACCTCCAGAAGGTCACAGTCAAAGCTGCAAGAAAAGCATTAGGAGAGGCAGAGGCCCCATCAGCTAATCTTGAAAGGTAGGGAAGTCACAGCATTAAGATGGTCACACAGCTTAGGGGGGAGTATGAGGAAGGATGAGGACAGAAGTCCCAAATCCAAATAGCAGTTTGCAGAACTGAGGGATGAGTAAGAAATATAATGGCAAGGAGGGAAAACAAACATTCCTGTTGCAAAAGCTCTGCCATTCTGAGCGTACACACTTTCCATTGCTGTCATTCATGCTACCTCCTGTTGCTAAGCAGAGGGAGCAAGGAACTCCACAGCAACCACTTACATAACCAAAGCCAGAGAGTAAACCATGTATGTCTACATGAGCTGTGAATCACATTGCCCAGCTCCAAGTGTAATTGTAGCCAAATAATTATATCCATCCTCTGTCCCCAGCCCAAGGGAGACTCCTTGCACAGTAAGTGCTGGAAATGTTCTTTTAAGCTTAACACCCTTATGAAGAAGAATTCTTGACTCCTTTTCCTGTATGGAGATCCCCAATAAAGTGTTTGGATTCAGCACTGGTGCTTGGGACTGGGTTTGGCTTGAAGTGAAGAATAAATAAAATGTGGTTGACATGACAGGGTGAAAAAGCTTTGCTGCCATTTGTATGATCAAGAGACACACTATTATTAATAATGATCTCTCAGTTTACAATAGACATTGCATTATTTTACAGTAGGATCTATAAAATTTCACGTTCTTTTGATTATCCATCCATCACCATAGCATGTGGGTCCTAACAGAATTGAGTGAAGCAGGTGTTGGAATGATTTGTGTTTGACACCCTTCCCTCTAATGCACAGAATCTGGGTCTGATGACAGAATCTTTTGTGTGCATTTTATGCAGTAGCGGAGCACAGAAGGCTAGACCGATGTTATTGAGGAAACGAAAGGCAAAGAAATGAGTCTTTACTTTAACTCATAAGGTGTCAAGAACTAGTTAATAACTTATGTGTTATTACATCACAGCAAGAAAGCTTTTCGCTTCATGATTCATGTCATTAGCTAAGAAAGTTAACAATACATTTTCTATAAGTAATTTACGTTTTGTTGTGTTCTCTCTCTCTCTTATGCTCTGAAAGAGTTAAATAAAATGAAGACACAATGGGTGAGGTAATATGTGTTTTGGACCAACTTCTGATGGCGACAGAGACCAGCTTTGTAGCTTACACTAACAGAAATTGGTCCAATAAAAGATATTACCCCACCCTCCTTGTCTCTCTAATATCCTGAGACCATCATGTCTACGCCACTAAATAAAACAAAGACTATTAACTATAGAGTATGATGAAAAAATAATATGTTTTTAGAGGAAAATAATCTATCAGTTGGATTCTTAGTCCTTCAAAGAGTGACACAAATCCACACAGTACTAGGTTTTGCATTTGGTTCTCTGGTTTAGCTGAAAGAAGTCTGAAAAAAAATCCAAACCTCTGACGTGGGCTGACAGTTTCCTATTGGATGCACATCTGAGGAGACTCAAATACATAAGATATTCCTTACAAAACTAATTGTAATTCATGCTCACTAAATTGCCTCCAGGCCTATCTTTTTTAGTACCATGGAATAGCTTGTTTTGGGGGAAAAAAAACAACAACAACACCCATTTTTGAAACTTTCCTTTGGGTAAAAATAGTAAAAAAAGTAATAAACAGGAAACATCTGAAAGAAAACCATATGTATAATCTGCTTTCCTGGAAAAAAATGATCTCCCAGTGGCAGAATTCCCTTCCCATTGTTTGTTTACTGTTTTTCCTCCTCTTCAAATTCTTTTCATTTTCCTCCTACTCATCATGATCTAATGCTATTATTCATCAATTTATTTATTTAACTTAGATTATCAGATTATCAGGGCTAAGACCAAGGCATACGACATCTGTTAAGATTTATGCACACCAAGGGCATCAATTGGAAATAATAACAACAGGAAGAGGAAATGGAGATCAACACTTTTTGGAGGACAATTGGATAGTGGTAGATCTTATATTTGACACAAAGAGACTTATCAGTCCTGCAAAGCCATCATCTATTCTATTATTATGACATTTTCAGTGTGGAGTTGATATAGAAGAATTTGGGCATAAAAAATATTGAAGTGAAAGACAGATTTTGAAACTGTAAAATTGACCTACCTGAAGGGAATATCCCTGATCACAGTGGAAAGAGACCACATCCCCAACCATGTATCTATCTCCAATTTTAATTCCATTGCTAGGGGTCTGTGGTTCAGGGCAAGAGTCCAAACCTATAGCTGTGAAAAGTTGAAAAGTTTAGCAATTAGAATGTAAACTTCATCTATTTTCAATTATAAAGTGCTCTGCATATTAGCTGATGCTGCATATCGGCAAGTGTGAGGTGGCTCTCAGGTGCTCCAGGAGCCCACTGTTAAAATTCTGCCAACCTGTGTGTATACAAATTTCAGCAATGACTTATTCTTGTGGCTCATAAAAATACTTCTGAAAACAAAAATCTCTGTCTTTTGAAGTGAAGCAGATTGCACAAAATGTGAGGTGTTAAAAAACCCCACAGTGAGGAGGACATTTCTATATAGGTTCTTGCCCCATTCCTCTAGTTCAATGTTCGGTAATTTTTATTCAACCATGCAGTCTTTCATGACATGTCATATTTAAGCAAACCTTAACTAAACAGAAGCCATCATCTCATGTTAAACATTTTCCCCATTATATCCAAATACTTCAGAAAATAATACAGCACCACTGTAGTGAATACTCTCATGCTATAATAGGATATAGCAGAAATAGATGGGTGTTTTAAGATGGGTACTGAGAATGATTGCAACAACTTCTCTATGAGAGGTTGATAAGACTGGGACTGTTTAAAGAAGAGACAAATAAAAGGAGATACACTGAACACCAGTACAGATATTTCCAATATAGATGTAAATTAGGGTTGCCAGGTGTCCCATTTTCAACTGGAACACCGGGTCAAAAAGAGACCCTCCCCAGCCCGGTGAAAATAAGCGAGTGAGGGAGGGCGAGAGCGAGCAACACAGGGAGGGGGGATGGAGTGTGCTGAGTGGGGCCTCGGAGAAGGGATGGGGCAAAGGTGTTCGGTTTTGTATGATTAGAAAGTAGGTACAAAGTTGGCATGTAATAGAAATTATGTTTGGCAAGAACTGATATGTCTTTATACTGTCACAAGGGAAAAAGAAATGCCTCCACAGACCTTCTTCATAGCATCAATCCAGCAAAGTAGTTAAGCATGTTCTTAAAATTAAGCATGACTAATTCTACTGACTACTAACAGGCTTAAAGTTAGGAATACAATCAAGTGCTTTACTACATCAGGGACTATAGACATATGCTCCTGGTATGCATGCTAAGGGGGAAATTTTGTGGGATTTCCTTGTCAAAATATTGGCATCATTGGGCATTTGTATGTCTAAAAACATATTAAAGTGACTGATTACTTCATCTGGAAGTGTTTCTTCTGGAATTTTCAGAGAAAATTTAGTTTACCCTTTAAAAAAAGTACATTTATATAGTATATGAAAATTGAAAGCTGATAAAGTTCTTAGTGGTATACAAAATATGTCATATAAATTAGGTCCTTTATGAGACATATTTTGCATATCACTAAAAAGTGTCATCAGCTTAATATTATAATAGCATCAGTCAGTTTTATTGATAACACCAAAATAGAAACACAAAAATCCAACTTAAATGCCTGCTATTTAGGAACTAAGATGATGATTTTTTAACATATAATTGACACACTAATTCTTATCCTAAAAGAGTAAGCTGTAGTATATCACTTTTTAAATGCACTTATATTGCTAGAAAAAAGATTACTAGATTAATACCACTGGAGCCTGAAGACTGGTTATCCATGCAACGGGTAAACACAAGACAACAGCAATGCAAGCTTCTCACTACACAAACATACCTCAAACCTAACTTGGATAAACCACTTCAAATGCCTATTCAAGACATTGTTCTCTTTATTGAGACTACCAAGAGTAACAACTATGATATCTGTTTTGTGTTGTGGACATCTGATCATCAGAAACTGGATATAATCAACATAGGCCCTCAAACACATCACTGAGGGTAACCACTTCTGGTCACTGTTAACTTAGGCAATAAATTACTTGAAGACAAATGACCTCTTACGGTGCCTGAAGAGTTTACATTCATTACTTGGTTGGTGAAATCTAAGAATGTGTGATATCAGTACTAGACTTAAAAAAAAAAAAGACATATATAGTAATGAAACTTAAGAAATGGCTTTTTATTTCACAACTTTATTTATGTTCTGATATATTAATACATCATAACTGCAAAAATAATCCTTCTCATTATTTGGGTTTGAGTTTTTGTTACTAAATTATAGAAATTATAGAATTATAGAAATTAGTTCACCGGGTCCACTACTGATTATTCCATGAGACAAGAAGACCTCCACTATTAGATCACCTGCTCTAACATCCTCCAGTACAACCCTTTACTATTATTTTGTCAGTCCAATTTTAATTCCGGGGCACAGGAAATCTTTTCATGTCACACAATGCTCCCCAATCAAACAAGGTATGATATTGCCTAAACTTATGATAACATTTACAGATATACCACCTCCCTAGAATCCTGGAAAAGTGATCCAACCTGTTTTCTTCTGATATATATTCCACTACCCATGAAGACTACAGTGCATCAATGAGGTTTGGTCAAATACTTATTCTATTATTTTAAAAAGCTTCAATAAGCTATATTAACACACCTCACCATCTCTCTCTCTCTTACACACTCTCTCTCTCACACACACACACAAAAACTGTTAAACAGCCCGTGAACTAAACTGTCAGTCCACTGAAGAACATTTATAAGAATTACTGATAAAAATTTTTTACATATCTGAATGAACTGATTCCTGGTGCTCCAAACTATTTAAATACATCACTAGTAGAACTGGTTTCAGAGTAGCAGCCATGTTAGTCTGTATTCGCAAAAGAAAAGGAGTATTTGTGGCACCTTAGAGACTAACAAATTTATTTGAACATAAACTTTTGTAGCTCACAAAAGCTTATGCTCAAATAAATTTGTTAATCTCTAAGGTGCCACAAGTACTCCTTTTCTTTTTACTAGTAGAACTGCAACTGTTAGAAACACTGATGTTATATTTATGAAGGAATAAAAGAAAATATTCTTAATTATTTATTATTTGTTATCAATATTACTACTACATCTGGTCAAATATAGGCATTTTTCACGAAACTCAAATATTTCTTGCTACCCGCAAAGTTCCTTCTGGGATACAAATCTCTTGAAATAATTTTTATACTGGTTTAGTAATCATAAAAAAGAACTTCCATGTTTAAAAATTGAACATTTTGTTTAAATATTAAACATGACAACTTTCCTTTTGATTGTTAAGCCAGTATTAAAGTAAGCTGGAAATTTGTTTGCAGCCTCTTACAAAAGGTTCCTATGAAGCCAGGGTCACAAATGATCCCTTGAAAAATAATACATAGTAGGTTCAGAAATGCCAATTAAAAATAAAAAGAGTACTTTCCAACACATTTCATGCAGTGAAAACTCCATTAACTTTCAGATTGCTGAGCTGAGGAAATTGGATGGGTGCAGTTTTTAACCTTTATTTTATCGGTATATCTGCACTGTTAACATGGCTCCTTTTTTTTTCTTCTGAAAATTCAGCAGTAATAAAATGTCCACAGTTAACAGATAGCCTAAAACATGGAGGCAGACAGGCTGCTTTGCTTTCTTTCACTTAATAAAAAAAAGTTTGTAAATAAACAGTTTAACTTAAGCCCCACTTTTGTTCCTTACACAGACTCCCTAACAAAGAGTGAATCATATGATGAGGGAACTCAGAGGAATTGATTATGCTATATTAATTACTTGAACTATTAAAACTTTCCGCTTGTTGAAATCATGCACAGAATTTATTTAAGTGCACCCTTACTAAATAAAAAGACAATATATCCCATGCTACACAAACCTGGAAAGGAAACAAAAAGCTCTAACAACTAAAACTCTGGTAAAAACCTCTCATTATACAGCACAGACAAATTATTCCTCCCTCCAAAACAACAAAAGGACAACAGCCTCCATACAGAGGGGAAATTTCTTTGAAAAGTAAATCAAATGACATGTTGGATTAAAACAATTTTGTGTTGAATAATTCCATGGATGCCTTAACCGGCTGATAAACACACACATCTTGGCTTAATTTCATTGTATGACTTTTTAAGGCATCATAATTTCACAAACAGATGGGTCAGATCTCTTGTGTACATAGTAGTATTTATATAACATGACTCAAAATTACATATAAAATTGCATAGAGAAAACTTTGTTAAAATAATGTCAAGATGGTATTCAAATGTCAGAAAATGTAAAAGTTAAAGTTAAATGTGTAACCATAACCCCTTCTCAAATTATATAATTTAATATCAAACATTTTTAACATTACAAATACAAATGTATAGCATCTTTTAATATTGTGTACTCCTCTGTATAGACTATAAATATTCCATAGAAGTCATTTACATGAAAGGTACACAGTATAAGTATGCAATATAGGGTGAAATCCTGGCACCACTGAATTTAAAGGGAACAGGATTTGAAATATAGAAACTAAGAAAAACAGTGGAAATTGCCAGATAAAGACCAAAAATTCACAGCTAAGTTATCTTTGTAATCATTTCTCTCTAGAATTGCAACCACATGTGTCTATATTGCTGGTTACAACAACATTGTACAGTATATGGCCGCTGACTTAATTATTAAAATGAATATCTTCAAGAAAAAATAAATTATCATAGAAAACATCTAATTAAAAGATATACTGGAGCATTATGAGGTGGACAGACTCTCCATATTGATGCAAAATTATATTAATACAATTATTTTGTGTTTGTTTGTTTGTTTTGGTCATTAAACTTTTTTGTGCCTTTGTATTTATCATGCAATATAGTTGTAGCCATGTTGGTCCCAGGATATTAGAGAGAGAAGGTGGGTGAGAATCTTTTTTAATGGACCAACTCAGAAAAGCTGCATTTTAAACTTTACCTTGCTTTAACTTCATACTATTTTCTTTTGTGCTATGATCAAACAATATATGTGATATTAAATTTGTGCTTTGTACAACATAATTAATTGAACTTTAATTTCTGTAACAAATAAATGGTAACTCTGGGGACCTTGAGACAAACTCCGAGAGCTCTGAAGAAGAGTTATGTATAAGCTCAATAGCTTGTTTCTCACACCAACAGAACCTGGTCCAATAAAATATACTACCTCACCTATCTTATCTCTCATAATACCTTTATTAATTTTAAAATAACATTACTTGGTACCTAGCAATTCAAATTACCCCTTTCTACTCCATAATGATGGCAATTAATAGAGTTGAAGTGTGTATCCATATCAGATGCAAACACCACAAGGATAGCCTGTCTCAAAGTATTCTGGTAATTTTGCTTCCAGACAGAATCTGGAAGAGCAGAGCCAACTCTAGAGGAATGGTTCAAAACAATATGGGAGGTAGCTGTTATGGAAAAAGTAACATACCAATTTTGTAGTCAGCAAAATATGCAGAGCACAACTAGATACTTAGATATTTGGTTATCATTAATTCAATATTCAGATAAAGTACATTTACTTGCAAAAAATAACAGCATACCTGTCCAACTTTTTTTTTAATATGAACATTTGATACATGTGCTTGGTTTTTTAAATATGTGAATCAAATATTTAATTTAATAAAATCATCAGAAACAGCACATCCTGGCTAGTGTAAATATGTTCACTCTGTAATATGGAAATATCCTGTTAAATAGAGAGATCTGATTATTATATTTCTATATGTTTCTCTGAACAAAAGCTGACTGTTGTAACAATTTTCGTTTTGTCTCTGATATTTATATAGAAAGGTTTTTGTAAACCTGTTCAAATATCCTAAATAAACAGCTTTATTTTTAAAAAATGAGATATTATATAAAACAAAAGTTAGCTCAATGTTTTGGGACCTCAAAAGAAGTGTGAGTTAGGTTTATCCAAGTTTTGGACAAAATATTTAGAGGATTCTGACTTTGTCAAAATTCTTTGCCTGTACCACACTTAGTCCCATGGACCTTTCCAAAGTTCTGACACCAAATACACCCTTTGCACCCTCTAACTAAGGCTATGTCTATGCTACAAGTGAGGGGTGTGATTCCCCTGCTCATGTACCCATATTAGCACTAGCTCTCATCGAGTTAGCTTGAGTTTAAACAATAGCTACTGTAGCACTGGTTATGGCAGTAGTGGCACAACTGAGATGTGCCAAGCACAAACACCTGAAAACTAGTGGGTATGTACTCGGCCCGGCTCAGCCATGCATTTACTGCCACTACAAGTGGTACTGTGGCTGCAGTGCTATTTGTACTTATGCTACCTTGATGAGAGATAGTGTGAGTATGTGTACACGAGCAGGGGAATCATACCCATGGCTTGTAGTGTAAACATAGCCTAAGATGGGAGTGAGTGGGTTTTTTGGTCCTAAGGAAATACAGAGGTAAAAGTACAGTAGTATAGTTTTGAATTTTGCAATGATCTACAGTAACCTGGAGCATGACATTGATCAGACTTCTTATTATTAATAGTGCACTTAGCAAAAGTCCTGTAAACTATCTAGTGGCAACATGATGGTTATGAATGCTGATGGTATAGGGTGTTCACATACTGTGTATTTTGACTATTCACTATACGTAGTGCATGACTAGTCCCCTAAGTTGTTTCTGCTTCTTCAAAATATCCATAATAATCCAAAATAATCCCTATTCAAAATGGATATTCAAAACATTAATAAACAAGAGAATGAGAATCAAAAAGGATTTCAATATGGCCAGTCCAATGCAAGAATATTTTTTAAGACTTTTGTATCTCTTGAATACTTGTGATTAAAAAAAGAAAAACAAAAAAAAACCCACATTTAACTTACTAATACGAATGATAGAAGGAAAGGGTTGTGAAAACCATGGAAGCAAATGTCTGGTTCTTTAATGCCCCCCTTTCCCAAATGTTCACAAATACCTTTTTTTGCATTAATAATTTGCTCTAAAAAAGAAACACCACAAAGGAAGCTGTGGATAAAGTACAGTTCAAATACAGAAGTCTTCAAAGTCATAATTCACTTTTTAATTTTTAGTCCTCTTTATTTTTATGGATGTTCATGTCAGCTAATGATGTTAAAATGATGGCAGATACTAAATATATGATTGTGCAGGAATAGCTTTTAAAATGTATATTGGCAGCTCGTATTCATTGCTAAATTGAAATAGGTGTTGCATGGGCAGAAAATAGGTATGAGGCAATTAATATTGATGGGCACCCAATTAATCTCAAAATACTATTAATAGTAATCCATTATCTAATTAGTAGAAGGAGTAAAGACTACAATTTGCAGTAAGCCTAAAACTCTATAGAGTAAGAATCAATACACTAACTGTATTTAACCATTACAAAACACTCTTGGCACCTTAGAGACTAACAAATTTATTAGAGCATAAGCTTTGGTGAGCTACAGCTCACTTCATCGGATGCATCCGATGAAGTGAGCTGTAGCTCACGAAAGCTTATGCTCTAATAAATTTGTTAGTCTCTAAGGTGCCACAAGTACTCCTTTTCTTTTTGCGAATACAGACTAACACGGCTGCTACTCTGAAACAAAACACTCTGTTACATTAACTTTTGAGAGACTTGAGTCAACGCAGTATGTTTACATATTTAGGGTAATTCATAGTTCATGCATTATTCTTAAGGCTATGATTTTGTCATGGACATTTTTAGTAAAAATCATGGACAGGTCACAGGCATTAACAAAAATTCACGGATGCTGTGACCTGTCCCTGAATTTTACTAAAAATGTTCATGACAAAACAGGGAGGGAGGAGTGTTCAGCACCCTGCCCTGCTGTGGCTGGGAGCTGCGGCCCCTGCCCAGTGACTGGGAACTGGGTGGGATCCCCTTTTGTAGCACCTGGGGAGCTGCTGGGGGATTCCCCCCCGCCCTGTAGGCTGGGGAGCTCCTGGGGGATTCCTCCCCTCCACCTGCAGCCCCGGTGGCTGGGGAGCTCCCGGGGGATTCCACCCATGTTGCCCGCAGTCACGGGATTCAACTGGTGGTGGCAGGGTACCCCGCAGGTCCCGGCCACCACAGGAGGTGACAGTACCCTGCAGTTCCCAGCAGCTGAGGGCCGAAGTCACAGAGGTCTGCCGAAGTCACGGATTCTGCGACTTCCATGACCTCCGTGATCAAATTGTAGCCTTAATTATGCCTATTAAAAATACTTAAGGACTCTATATACAAGTAAACACACAAAAGAAAAAGAATAATGATGAGAAAAGAGCCCTATTCCGGTTTTGGGTATATATGTTCAATACCTTGATGCAAAGGAGATGCATCATTACACCCAATTTAAACTATTTTGTAAAAATAAGTGCCAGTTATCCTTGGCTAGTTACATGAAGAAGCACATCTGGATTTCTCAGTAATTCAAGCATTGTCCCTCAGGACAGGGAAGTGTACAGAATAACTATTAATTGAGGATGTATTTGGATTGAAACAGAAGGAAGAATTGCTCTTGAAAATTCCCAGTTGAAATGAAAAATAATCACTATGGCAAGGGGAAGTATTTTCCCATAGACTTCTCTACTCTATATTATGAGAGATGGGTCTAAATGATATACACTGTATTGAATAATGCATATGCTTCTAGTCAGGGCCAGTTCCTAGACCAAATGGCACCCGAGGCGAGGGACATCTTCACCCCCCTCCACTTGTTAAACTTTTGAATACCTTATTTTTTTATTGGATTTGTACCCCATTTCATGAATTTGATGCACAATTTGCATGTATGATTTATCCCTGTCATATAAGACAATAAATTTGTACACTAGGATCTGTAAATCTATATTTATTCATGCCATATATAAGCAAATAAAAAAAATGTTTCCTTTAAGCCTATAGAAACTTTTTAATTTTAAGAATAACTGAAATGTACTAACATCAAGAAATTGAACTGTGCACCAACACTGGGGGGGGGCGGGCAGTATTAAATAGTGTTACAATATGTAACAGCCTTAGAATGTTAAACCTAGTCCTTTAGTTCAAAAGGTCGCAAACCGAAATACAGTGTCACAGAGATCCAAAGACTGGCCAATGGCATTTTCAAGAGATAAAACAGAAAGCGATGTCAGTCTCTCATCGGCCATCGGCCATCAAAGATATGTTTTAATGAACCTGAGATTCGAAAAGCTCTGCTCGCAACTCTGACTGGCAGCGTGAGTGGAATCCTCAAAGCTATCCATACATTAGAAATAGTGTCCTTCAGCTCTGCATTGTGAGTGAATTGGAGAACTTGGAGTGGAGAGTGCTTCCCATGTGGCAAAATGTGATGGATGTTGTCCAGTTCGACATAGACATTATCATTAACATCCGAACACTCTCCATGTGTCAACATCTACTGAAGGTCTGTACCAATTGTTCACGAGTGTTTTCCTGTCTCACTAAGGTCAGACAACTGCCACAAGTCTTTTTGTGATGCTTCATTTGTTCGAACCTTTCTTCAATGGACACTCAAGCAGTATCAATGAGTGAGCAAAAAAACCTCCCTCTTGAATTTTTCTTCTGAGCTTCTCATCACTTCATCTCTGTCCTCGTTACCAAACTGTCTCTTCTTCCAGTTAATATGCTTTTTCTGTCATTTCTTTGTCAGCAGTAATGGCACCTCTGTAGACCACAACATAATCAAGGCAGCTTCTCATCAAAGTCGTAGCAGTCACAACAGCAAAAGCATGGCAGAAGAACTAACAGTATTTCTTTTATATGGTTGTTTAGATAGGTGTTTGATAGATATCTCTAGTGTCTCATTAAATATGTCCTTTATTAGTTGCTACTTACACTCTTCACCTCTTAAAACACAATTACACTTTCACAATTACACAATAAAACAAGGTTTACAATATCACATCTGGGCTCCAACTTCACTAATGTTTGTTTTTATATCTCACTAACTGACTGCCGATGCCCCACTCCCTTATATACCCACAAGGGTATGGCTGACAACATTTTAGGAGGTTCAAGGAAAATGAATTCTCAGAAAATCTGGAAAGTGCCACAAGATTCCACAAAGGTTCAGAACATTCTAGGAGGTTAGTAAAAAATTAATCCACTTACAGAATATCTGAAACAGTAATAATCAAAGAGCATCTGACCTTCATGGGGGAGAACTGTGGCACTATACCCTGGCCCTTTTGTTGCTAACAACGAAAATAGCACCCCAATTCCGGTGTCTCCCAACCCTGGCACCCTGGGCGTTGCCTCAGCAACACTGCTGCTATGGTCAAGAGTGTGGCAATCAAAAAGTGGCCACAACTGCCTAGCAACTAAAGGTGCAAAGCAGGAAATTCTGGCCAGGTGTGGTATATGGTCAGGGAAGCTGGGGGGTATATGATCAGAGGGGGGCTGGTATGTGCTAAATCAGCACATGCCTTTAGCAGACTCCAATGTAGGCTCTTATGGAATCCTGACTGAACATTAAAGCTGATTCTCTCAAGTGCTAAATCTGCCCTGAGGTTTCAGTGGCATGTTGCACAGGGAAGTGTAATTAGTACCAGGTTCAGTACATGGACTGGTGGTTGGGAATGTGCCAATTTTTGATCAACAAATAAATGTGTAGGAGAATATATAATATGTGTGCCTGTTAAGAAGGTTTTCTTCCAATGAAAAAATACAAATTGAAGGAAAATGCCAATTATATTGTAACAGCATATTTAAAGTAGGCTTTCTCGTATCCTAATTTTCTTCATATCTGTTTCTATGCAGTCACAGTGTAAATACAGAAGAAGAACTAGTGCTAAAATAAACTAAAATAACCTGATCTAATTTACTTGGAACATGCAACACAAATATCTGACACGCTAATGAATTACAAACAAACAAATCACTTACCATCTTGTCTTAATGCAATGAAAGCAAAGAATGAGGCTTGGTTTCCTTTACCAACTTTCTGCTATCAAAGTAATGATTCAGCCCACTGCAGAATCCCTTCACCTTCCCACCATGAAGGAATACAAGGGGACAGATAACGGGGTCTCAGTCTGAGAAGATTTAAAATTTCCCCCACCTTACGGCCTAATAGGATCTCCCAGTGCTTGTGAGTCATGTGCTCAGGTTTATCCCAGAAACTGGAACTGTAAAGCCTCTTACCATGCTCAAAAGACACTAAACAGAAGTTAGAACCATATTGATGATCCCCATACCATTGGGGAGGGGGAGTGTTGAAGAATGGGGTGTTATCTCTGTACTTATTATCCCCTACTTCCAAGACACTATGAGAAAAGTGGAAAAACAAAACAAAACAAACAAATATACGAAAAGCCACCTTGCCAATACTGCCCAGAAGAAAAAGTTCCTTTTTGACCACAAAAGGTGATTGGGTTAGACCCACAAGAAGCCTGGAAACCCAGCTGTGACAGATACAGCACTTACAAGGCAGGGGAGTAGGGCACCTTCCAGCAGCAAAAATTACTGTTGTGTGCCTGGGGATTCATACCATGGGGAGTGGTGGTGGGGTCTTTCACTGGAGCCAATCAGCTCCCTCAGCCTCCTAAACTGGCCAATGCATGCCCAAGCAAAGTGAAGATTCTACTCTACTCTCCAAAGCCCAGGCTCAAGTAGACCCACTATGAGCATGCTGAGCAGTCAGGAGAGACAAGAAGGATAACCTTGGTACCCCATTGCCTTCTTCCAACCAGTACTCCAGGGAGTGGCCACCTCCTCTGGTGGTCTGATCAAATCACCCCTCAGTCCCTTGCTAAAATAAGAAGGGATATTTGAAGATGCCTTTTCCCAATCCACAACAACTCCCATCAAACCATATGCGAAGTAATGAAGAATTTGTCTTCTTATCAGATTAAACAAATCCATGGAATAAACCAGGATCCAGTGGTCCATCCTTGATAACCATTGTTTTGTTCTGACAGAGAATGGGTTCTCACAGTATTCCAGCAGCACAGAACAATATTGTTTTATGGTGGTGATGGGGTATGTGTGTGTGAATAACATGTTTCCTATTGTCTTTAAGTCTCAATTACACAAGTTCTACTATTTTGCCTGGCTATATAGGACTGAGCTCACATGCAAACGCACACACACACACTTTCTGAGATTCCATATACTGTAGAATAAATTGTGATCTTTTTATGCTCTATATATTTGTTCTTGTACTTGCTGATTATGCATATGCTACATTTAAAACTATATAAGCACTTGTGTTTAATTCAATTAATTAAATTTTTAATTTTTATATTATACTTGATGAGTAATTGTCATAATTTTTATAGCTTACTTTCTTCCTCAGTGATGATTCACTGATATGATCTATAAAATTTCATAGATTTCAAAGCCAGAAAGGATAATTTAATCTGACCTCCATACCACTAGCCATAGCTCTTTACTCAATAATTCTTACATAGAGCCCAATTACTTGTCGATGAATTAAAGGATATCTTTTATATCCATATCTATATCTCCAAGCAATAGAGAATGTACCACATCCCTTGGTTATCTGTTCCACTGGTTAATTTGTGCTTTGTTTTCCATTTGATTTTTTCTAGCTTCAACTTCCCAGTTATTGGATCTTGTTTCGTCTTTTTGTAATACATTGAGTGCTATCCTCAGTTATCTTCTCCTTTGGTAAGTACTTATAGATCTTGATCAAGTCATCTCTTAATCTCCTCTTCAATAAAATAATAGCTTCACCTCTTTAAGTCTCTCAATGTAAGTTATATTTTCTAGATACCAGTTCATTCTTTGAGCTCTCTAAACACATTCTTATTTTTCAACATCCAGTTTAAATTGTGGACACCAAAACTTATCACAGTATTCTGCCTCACCAATATTGTAATGAGGAGTAATTCCAGTTCCCTATCCCCACTCATTTCTCACTTTTTATATATCCAAGGAATACATTCACACTCCAATCCACAGCATTCCACTGAAAGGCCATGTTCAATTTATTATATACTGTCACCCATAAATCTTTTTTCAGATTAATTGTTTTCCAGGATACAGTCCCCCACCATGTAAGTGTGGCCTATGTCCTTTGTTCCTAGATATATGACTTTGCCTTTTGGCTCTGTTAAAACAAATGTACAATTGTGTCTCACACACCAAACTCTCCAGATAGATCTGTAGAAATTTTAATTTACTACTGCATTAACCTTTGTGTCACCTGCAAAGTTAATCAGCAATGACTTCATGGTTTCTTCTACGTTACTGATAAAAATAGTAAATAGCAATGGGTAGAGCAAAAATACTATTCAGACTTCACTACCACCATGCTTGTCCATTAAGAATTACATTATGAGTCAATCAATTAGCCACTTGTTAATCCCTTTAATATATAATATATTGAATTTATATAGTACTTTTTTTATTCAGAATGTCATACTATACTAAGTCAATCAGTTTGCAAATGGCTAAATATATTATGTCACAGGGGGCTGTCTGTAACCAAGGACTGGTCTGTCTCCCAAGATCTGTGAGAGTGATGGGTCGTCCTTCAGGATAGGTTGTAGATCCTTGATGATGCGTTGGAGAGGTTTTAGTTGGGGGCTGAAGGTGACAGATTGACAGAGCCAGAAGAGTACCCAGAAGTCACCTACTACAGGACAGGCTTAACAAAGAAAACAACAGAACGCCACTAGCCATCACCTTCAGCCCCCAACTAAAACCTCTCCAACGCATCATCAAGGATCTACAACCTATCCTGAAGGACGACCCATCACTCTCACAGATCTTGGGAGACAGACCAGTCCTTGCTTACAGACAGACCCCCAATCTGAAGCAAATACTCACCAGCAACCACACACCACACAACAGAACCACTAACCCAGGAACCTATCCTTGCAACAAAGCCCGTTGCCAACTCTGTCCACATATCTATTCAGGGGATACCATCATAGGGCCTAATCACATCAGCCACACTATCAGAGGCTCATTCACCTGCGCATCTACCAATGTGATATATGCCATCATGTGCCAGCAATGCCCCTCTGCCATGTACATTGGCCAAACTGGACAGTCTCTACGTAAAAGAATGAATGGACACAAATCAGACGTCAAGAATTATAACATTCAAAAACCAGTTGGAGAACACTTCAATCTCTCTGGTCACTCGATCACAGACCTAAGAGTGGCTATACTTCAACAAAAAAGCTTCAAAAACAGACTCCAACGAGAGACTGCTGAATTGGAATTAATTTGCAAACTGGATACAATTAACTTAGGCTTGAATAGAGACTGGGAATGGATGAGTCATTACACAAAGTAAAACTATTTCCCCATGGTATTTCTCCCTCCCACCCCACCCCCCACTGTTCCTCTGATATTCTTGTTAACTGCTGGAATTAGCCTACCTTGCTTGTCACCATGAAAGGTTTTCCTCCTTTCCCCCCCCTGCTGCTGGTGATGGCTTATCTTAAGTGATCACTCTCCTTACAGTGTGTATGATAAACCCATTGTTTCATGTTCTCTGTGTGTGTGTGTGTATATAAATCTCTCCTCTGTTTTTTCCACCAAATGCATACGATGAAGTGAGCTGTAGCTCACGAAAGCTTATGCTCTAATAAATTTGCTAGTCTCTAAGATGCCACAAGTACTCCTTTTCTTTTTATATTATGTCAACACACTTACCTGTATCAAACTTCTAATTTAATCAAAGAATGACATAAAATTAATTCAACAAGCTCTAAAGTCCATGAAACCGTGTTTTCTGTCAAAAAGCATGTAAAATTATATTCACATCCTGTAAGTCTTTATCGATTGAGATTTAGATTAAATTCACCCCTTTAAACAAGAATGATTACGATGACATATAAATCGTATATACAAAAACAACATGTATGTATGAATAGTCTTTATAATGTGTCATTTTATAAGAGGCAAACAATACTAAGCAAAACAAATAGTAAAGACGATTTTGAATAGTTTACTGTCCAAAGGCATGAGTGGGTACAATTCAGTTAGCAATATATAGAAGAAGTGCTTCTTTTTTACAAGGCGATAACCACATCTTGGACTGAATATACCTGGAGGCCAAGGCTCCCCAGGTATTTTGGATTCAGAGTTTATTAGCCCAGGATACACTTACTGCAGTATTAAGAGAGGAAGCTCTATTGTTATTATTATGCTGACATAATAATAGGCTGTTATTATTATGCTGACATTTTAATAGAATATTAAGAATTAAAATGAAATAAAATAAATTATACAAGCCTAAAAGCATTTTCTGCATTCTCTTCACTCCTTTTCTCCTTCATTTCCCAGTCTCCCTCCTTCATATGCATCTTTCCCAATAACTCTTCTTATTGGCAAGTCTCTTTCTTTTTAGATTAGGTATACATATTTTTATATTATTTCAAAAATATATTTGGAAGGAGGAACTGGTATTCCATTGTAAACAACCAATATAAACATTATGAAATTACTGTGGGGACATCAGTGATAATGGAGCTCAGAAAAGTTTAACCATTAAAACAAACAAATAAAACACTTTCCCTTTTATCAGGTTCAGTCTCATTTAATTTTGTTTGAATATATTGTTGTATTTATTTATATTATGGAGTTTTTCTTCATCACTCTACAGATGTGAGAAGCTAAAGTGGTACCCTTTCAGAAGGAAAACAGATGGAAAATTCTTAGTACAGAAGCTAACCAAATCAGAAGAATTACAGTAACCAATACCAAGTGTACAATTATAGAGAAATGACCATGTAGCGATTGTGCAAGACTCTGCCTTCTGATTAATTAATATAGACTCTCAAGTATGGGATTTGCATATTGTAAAACTGCTCAAAAGATCAGTAATTATACATATTAGTCAACAGAACCAATTAGTGCACAGGGAATTGTGCACCTAGGAAAAATGTAAAGAACTCTATCAATGACTGTCAGAATTCTTGCACAAGGACTGGCTGAGACAATCCAATTTAATCAGAAAATATTGTCATAATTATTGTTATAAATAAGTAGAAATGAGAAGACGCTTGTATTACTACTACTGTCATCAACAATGAAAATTTTTCAGATAATTCTCTTCTATTCTGTTCAGGTTCTTATACTATCCTCCTCAACATATCTGAACACTTTCCAATAATTTATTAAGCAACATGACTAACATCTGTCATACGTGGCTATTAATTTCTTTCATCTTTTTCCCAGGGAAAAATATGTGTTCAATGAAGTGGTTTGTTTTGGTGGGTTTTTTTTAATAAATTATATATACACTTTGACAAGTGTTTATATTAGACAAGGCACGATTGAAGAAGTACACTTTACACTAGGAGCAGAAGGTGATGAAGGTTGTGATGGTTCTTAATTAGCAGAGGAAGTAGTACAAGTCACTAGTATAACAAAATAACAAAATTAACAGCACTTAGCTTTAGTGCAAGAGCATTTAATTTTGCTATGAGAAAAGGAGTACTTGTGACACCTTAGAGACTAACAAATCTATTTGAGCATAAGCTTTCGTGAGCTATGGCTCATTTCATCGTATGCATTTGGTGGAAAATACAGTGGGGAGATTTATACACACACACAGAGAACATGAAACAATGGGTTTTATCATACACACTGTAAGGAGAGTGATCACTTAAGATGAGCTATCACCAGCAGCGGGGGGGGGGGGAGGAGGAAAACCTTTCATGGTGACAAGCAAGGCAGGCCATTTCCAGCAGTTAACAAGAACATCTGAGGAACAGTGGGGGAGTGGGTGGGGGGGGAGAAATTACATGGGGAAATAGTTTTACTTTGTGTAATGACTCATCCATTCCCAGTCTCTATTCAAGCCTAAGTTAATTGTATCCAGTTTGAAAATTAATTCCAATTCAGCAGTCTCTCGTTGGAGTCTGTTTTTGAAGTTTTTTTGTTGAAGGATAGCCACCCTCAGGTCTGTAATTGAGTGACCGGAGAGATTGAAGTGTTCTTCAACTGGTTTTTGAATGTTATAATACTTGACGTCTGATTTGTGTCCATTCATTCTTTTACGTAGAGACTGTCCAGTTTGACCAATGTACATGGCAGAGGGGCATTGCTGGCACATGATGGCATATATCACATTGGTAGATGCGCAGGTGAATGAGCCTCTGATAGTGTGGCTGATGTGATTAGGCCCTATGATGGTGTCCCCTGAATAGATATGTGGACACAGTTGGCAACGGGCTTTGTTGCAAGGATAGGTTCCTGGGTTAGTGGTTCTGTTGTGTGGTGTGTGGTTGTGTTATTTCTCCCTCCCACCCCAACGCCCATTGTTCCTCAGATGTTCTTGTTAACTGCTGGAAATGGCCTACCTTGCTTGTCACCATGAAAGGTTTTCCTCCTCCCTTCCCCCCTTCCCCGCTGCTGGTGATGGCTCATCTTAAGTGATCACTGTCCTTACAGTTTCAGAGTAGCAGTCGTGTTAGTCTGTATTCGCAAAAAGAAAAGGAGTACTTGTGGCACCTTAGAGACTAACAAATTTATTAGAGCATAAGCTTTCATGAGCTACAGCTCACTTCATCGGATGCATTACAAAGCTTATGCTCTAATAAATTTGTTAGTCTCTAAGGTGCCACAAGTACTCCTTTTCTTTGTCCTTACAGTGTGTATGATAAAACCCATTGTTTCATGTTCTCTGTGTGTGTATATAAATCTCCCCACTGTATTTTCCACCAAATGCATCCGATGAAGTGAGCTGTAGCTCACGAAAGCTTATGCTCAAATAAATTTGTTAGTCTCTAAGGTGCCATAAATACTCCTTTTCTTTTTGCGAATACAGACTAACACGGCTGCTACTCTGAAACCTGTAATTTTGCTATGGACATTCTGGCTTTCCACAATCACTGAAGACCCTAAATTGAGAGATGTTCTATAACTATATAGGTTTTTAGATGGAATATGATGCTTATGCTACTGAATCTTCTCTTCCATGTGAAAAACTTATTTTAAATGAATGTTGTGTATGATTAGGTAATTACAGCATTTAGTTCCTTCACTGACTAGTTGTGGAATCACACAACAGATTAGTGTGCTTTGGCTAGATTATTTCAGAAATGAATGTTCTCTTTTCAGATCTACATAATGGAATTTTTTTTCACTATATCAAATAATACATTTAAAAAAATATTTAAAATTATTGGCAGTATCTAAGTAAATTATTCTTAATTAGTCCATGAATGCAATAATACCAGGTTATTATAATTACTGTAATAACAATATGCATAAAAGGTACTTAATCTTTCTTTGTCTCTTTTGCCTTGGGTTATGGACTCAAAATTTTGTGCAGGTGCTATGTACAAAAATTTACCTGTATTTATTCCTCACTATGGTGTAATCAGAAAAGCATTCACACTTGAGAAAACATAAGGGGAGTACAAAATGAATTAGACATGCCACTCCCAGACAAAGACTGCAGGTCTAGTCTTGTTTCCATTGGAATCAAAGGTTGCCACTGACTTCAAAGATATCAGTGATTGGCTCATTGTGTGCAACAGGTTGAACTTTACCCCTTCACAGCATACATGTATGTCTGAAAAATAACACCTTCCAACAAACTCTTTGACTTAATCTATTGTATGAGCATTACCTGTATATTCAAGATGAAACCCAGCAGCTGAAACACTAATATCAGATTGAAAGTTTAGGTATAAGTTGTTAGATGTGCTGTTGAGCAATAGAGGAATCGTAGTTCCTGAAAAGAGAAAGCAAAATATTATTCCATTATGACAATGCTTCAAAGCAGAAATCCAGAGTTATTTATAAGTAGCTATATGATATTCTTCCAGAAAAATGTAAATAAAAAAGGCACAGAAGTTCACTGCATGTACTATATAACCAGCTTCAGCTAGAGGGCATCACTGTGGGAGTGTTGTTGTATACCAGTTCCTCTTAGAGATTTGATAACATGCTCAATGTATCACAAGCTTGGAGGCAAGAGCAGTACTTACTAGAGCCATTTGGTCTAATTTGCAGGTTTCCCACTCTCACACTTTTATTAGGAAAAGGAATATTATTTATTAAGAGTGGCATAAAAGAAAGGTGAAAATACTATAATCACTATGATCTGAACAGCTACAATTAAAAATAACAAGCAATTCTTAACACATCTCCATTGCTAGTCAGCTTATTTCTTCTCAATATCAAAGCACACATGGGTATTGAGGAGGATTTTGGAGGACAGGACAGTGGCCTTATAGAGTAGTTCCTGGATGACATTTAACAAATAAGGAAGGGGTGGAATGGAAGAAAGTACAACAAAGATGTGGATGATCTAGAGAAGATAAAAGCCATACTTTAAGAGATAATGGAGATTTTTTTAAAGATAAATCAATGAATCTATCTGATACACACACTCTTCTGCCAAGAAACACAGAGAGAAACACTTCTTTTGGATCTGGACTTCTGTGCTCTTTCATTTTGTGCATTGTGACAGCTATTAAGAGTTTTCTTTTCATGAGAGGGTTGATTGAAGGTTGGGGAAATGGTGGATATTAATTGGCAGTCCTTTATATTAAGCTGAAATGCATGTTTTAATTTAATTTAATTTAATGGAGAAGGCAGCCAGAGAATAGGATGGTTAACTATTTATTAAAATTTCTCTAAGATTTGTGCCCTCACAAACACCGTTGCAGGACGGGGGACTAAATAAAGAGTAACATTACAAAAAACAAAAGACAAAAAAGTAAAAACAGAATAGAAATACAGGAGTGTATTTTTGGAACCTAAGACCATTATTTTTCTATATGTATGAAACCACTGAATCATTACAGCAGTAGGAGATGACATCCATGGGAATATTGCATGTAGTTTGAGGCCCTCTAAATTACATTCGTAATATATTTTTAAAAATCTTTCAAGTTTTCAGCATTACGATTCAAGGCCCTGTTGGCTGGAACAAAGGCTATAACAAGTGTGAACTGTCACTTTCAGAAGAAACACAGAAAAGAGCTTTGTGTTTACAATAAAGAGCTGCATCTATAATTTACTTAGTATACACTCTCCTCACTCACCTGAATAACTTCCAAGCCTTGGAGCATTGTTGTCAGCACCATCGTAAAAGTCCAAAGAATCCCAGTTGTGCTCTGTAGCAAAACTCACAACCTGCACCTAAGAATGAAAATGGAAGGCACAGAGTATGATTTAAATTACAGGAAAAAACCTGTAAATTATAGTCTGTGTCTACTTATGCCAATAGCAATCCTGTAGTTTCAAGTTGTCATTTTGAATCATGTAAAAGTTGTGTAAAGCTATGCTCTTTATTGGGAGTAGAAAACCCCAGCTCCTGAAGCTAGCAAAAAATGTTTCTTTGGTTTTTCAGATCTCTGATTCTGACTTATAAATTTTGTGACCATTAGCTAGGACAATATGTTGCCTCTAAAAGGAACCACAGAGCCTTGTGTGCTAACTGAAAACAGGCTATGACTCGATGGATGATATTTGAAGACCACTGAGGGGGGAAATGGAACAAAAGGCCAGATTTATAAAGGTATTCAGGCACATAAAGATGTACATAAGAACATAAGAACGGCCCTATTGGGTCAGACCAAAGGTCCATCAAGCCCAGTATTATGTCTTCTGACAGTGGCCAGTGCCAGGTGCCCCAGAGGGATTGAACAGGACAGGGAATCATCAAGTGATCCATCCCCTGTCACTCATTCCCAGTTTCTAGCAAACAGAGGCTAGGGACACCATCCCTGCCCATCCTGGCTAATAGTCATTGATGGACCCATACTCCATGATATATACTCCATGATAGTTCTTGAACCCTGTTTTGGTCTTGGCCTTCACAACATCCTCTGGCAAGGAGTTCCACAGGTTGACCATGTGTTGTGTGAAGAAATACTTCCTTTTATTTGTTTTAAATCTGCGGCCTATTAATTTCATTTGGTGACCCCTAGTTCTTGTGTTATGAGAAGTAGTAAACAACACTTCCTTATCTATTGTCTCTACACCAGTCATGATTTTATAGACCTCAATCATATCTCCCCTTAGCCGTCTCTTTTCCAAGCTGAAAAGTCCTAGTCTTATTATTATCTCCTCATACGGAAGCCATTCCATATCCCTATCCATTTTTGTTACCCTTTTCTGAACCTTTTCCAATTCCAATATATCTTTTTCGAGATGGGGTAACCACGTCTGCACAAAGTATTCAAGATGTGGGTGTACCATGGATTTATATAGAGGCAACATGATATTTTCTGTCCTATTATCTATTCCTTTCTTAATTATTCCCAGTATTCTGTTCGCTTTCTTGACTGCCAGTGCACATTGGGTGGATGTTTTCAGAGAACTATCCACAATGACTTCAAGATCTCTTTCTTGTGTGGTAACAGCTAATTTAGACCCTATTATTTTATATTCGCAAAAAGAAAAGGAGTACTTGTGGCACCTTAGAGACTAACAAATTTATTAGAGCATAAGCTTTCGTGAGCTACAGCTCACTTCATCGGATGCTGTAGCTCACGAAAGCTTATGCTCTAATAAATTTGTTAGTCTCTAAGGTGCCACAAGTACTCCTTTTCTTTTTGCGAATACAGACTAACACGGCTGCTACTCTGAAACCTATTATTTTATATTGTGACAGAGTCGGGCCAGATGGCTATAGGAGAGTAATAGAAGGCAGATATATTATCCCCAGGCTCAGTAGGTCCCCTTTCCCTGGGGAAGGTAACAGGGAAGGTTCCAAAACAATCAAGAACCTTCTGGAGAAAATTACAACAGGCTGATTAGAACACCTGCAGCCAATCAAGAAGCTGCTAGAATCAATTAAGGCAGGATAATCAGGGCACCTGGGTTTTAAAAAGGAGTTCACTTCAGTTTGTGGTGTGCGTGTGAGGAGCTGGGAGCAAGAGGCACTAGGAGCTGAGAGTGAGAATGCGGACTGTTGGAGGACTGAGGTGTACATTATTAGACACCAGGAGGAAGGTCCTATGGTGAGGATAAAGAAGGTGTTGGGAGGAGACCATGGGGAAGTAGCCCAGGGAGTTGTAGCTGTCGCACAGCTGTTCCAGGAGGCACTCTAGACAGCTGCATTCCACAGGGCCCTGGGCTGGAACCCGGAGTAGAGGGTGGGCCCGGGTTCTCCTCAAATCCTCCAAACAGGTGGAGTTGACCTGGACTGTGGGTTCAGAAAAACGGCCAAGCTGAGGGCTGCCGTGAAGAGCCAAGGTGAGCAAATCCACCAATAAGCGCAAGATCCACCAAGGTAGAGCAGGAACTTTGTCACAATATGTATAGTTGGGATTATGTTTTCCAATGTGCATCACTTTGCATTTATCAGCATTGAATTTCATCTGCCATTCTGTTGCCCAGTCACCCAGTTTTGAGAAATCCTTTTGTAGCTCTTCACAGTCTGCCTGGGTCTTAACTATATTTAGTAATTTTGTATCATCTGCAAATTTTGCCACCTCACCGTTTACCCCTTTTTCCAGATCATTTATGAATATGTTGAATAGAACTGGTCTCAGAACAGACCCCTGGGGGACACCACATTCTGAAAACTGACCATTTATACCTACCCTTTGTTTCCTATTTTTTAACCAGTTACCAATCCATGAGGGCACCTTCCCTCTTATCCCATGGCATCTTACTTTGTGTAAGAGCCTTTGGTGAGGGACCTTGTCAAAGACTTTCTGAAAATCTAAATACACGATATCCACTGGATCCCACGATATCCTAGTGGATTGGTGAGGCATGATTTCCCTCTACTAAAACAATATTGACTCTTCCTCAACAAATTATGTTAATCTATATGTCTGACAATATTGTTCTTTATTACAGTATCGATCAGTTTTCCTGGTACTGAAGTCAGGCTTACAGGCCTGTAATTGCCGGGATCACTTCTGGAGTCCTTTTTAAAAATTGGTGTCACATTAGCTATCCTCCAGTCATCTGGTACAGAAGCTGATTTAAATGATAGGTTACAGACTACAGTTACTAGTTCTGCAATTTCCCATTTGAGTTCCTTCAGAACTGTTGGGTGAGTACCATCTGGTCCTGGTGACTTATTGCAGTTTAATTTATCAATTTGTTCCAAAACCTCCTCTAAGGATACCTCAATCTGGGACAGTGCCTCAGATCTGTCACCTAAAAAGAATGGCTCAGGTTTGGGAATCTCCCTCACGTCCTCAGCCATGAAGACTGATGCAAAGAATTCATTTAGTTTCTCCACAATGGTCTGATCGTCCTTGAGAAGTTCTTTTAGCACTGTGATTGTCCAGTGGCCCCACTGGTTGTTTATCAGGCTTCCTGCTTCTGATATACTTAAAAGAAAATTTGCTATTACTTTTCGAGTCTTTGGGTAACTGTTCCTCAAATTGTTTTTTTGGCCTTTGACAGGTGCCTACTGGGATTTTTAAATTCCCCCCTCCCATGGCTTCAAAAGTGTGGGCCAGCAGGGGAAAGAAACCCCCTAGCATCTTTTAAGGAGCTGTCCTAGAGCTGGTTGGAAATTTTCTGAGAAAACATTATTTTATATCAGACTTGTCAAAACCTTTCAACAAACTTTCACCAAAAGACAGACAGGATCCCAACCCCCTCATTTCCTGCCCACTCATCTACCAAGCTGCTGAGGAACCAGCCTTCCAGGGTTGGCCAGCTCCGGGGCAGCCCTGCCATACAAATTGCCCATGGGCTGGAGACTCCAGCACTTCTAGGCTCCCTGCCACAGAACCAGAATGAAAGCTCTGAGATCCCCAGCCTGAGACAGAGTCCTCAGAGTTTCTATGCCCCTATACAGCAGGGAGCCTGACAGCCCTGGAAACCCTAAAAGCCCCAGTTTGAGCTGGAGCTCCAGTCTGAGCTGAAGCTTTCAGGGCTTCAAGACTCCCAGAGCTGACCATAACTCCCCAGGCTTCCCGAACACGCTGGGGTACCCCACCTTCCTGAATGAGAACAAAAATGTTTTCAAAATGTTAGAAATTCCCATTTAATTGAAATTCCAAGTTTCATCCAGCTTTATGTAACACCCCCTTGTGGGCATTCAGCCCTCCCCCCCGCCCCGATCTTTGTGGGACACAAGGGGTAGCAAATCCTTTTGGCTCCAGCTCACTTAATGGGAGGGTTTATAAAACATCTCCCCAGTCCTGCATGGCAGGAAAAACTACAAGGGGGCAGTAGGGAAGCCTTCCCTACTGGTTACACATGGTCATGCCTCCTCTGACTCTCATAGAGTCATAAGCAGGATATTAGACTAGATGGAGCTCTGATCTGATCTGGTAATTCCTATATTCTTCTACCAAGTACAACGTATTTTTTCTAGTCAAGTAGTTGGAGATCCAATAATTAGCTTGTACACTAGTGATGCTATTATTATTCATACAATAGTTTTTTCCTTTTTTAAAATCTTAAAAAGAGAATTATATACTTGCTTTTTAACTTTCTCTTGTACATATTAAACATGTTGCTTTTTCATCTAATTTGTGTTCTTTGTTCTTAAATTATAGGACACAATAAATAGGCTCATATTTGGCTTTTTCTATACTATTCAGTAATTTAGGGGTTCTCAAATTTCATTGCTCTGCGACTCCCTTCTGACAACAAAAATTAGTACACGAGCCCAGGATGGGGGACTGAAGCCCGAGCCCTACCCCCCAGGGAGGAAGGCCAAGGCCAAGGCCAAAGCCCAAGCCCAAACCCAACCCAAAGCCCCACCATCCTGGGCGGGGGGCCTGTAACCTGAACCCTGCCGCCCAGGGCTCAGGTTACAAGCATAAGAATTTTTCATTAATTTCAATAGGCTTTGGATCAGGCCCATACTGTACTAAATTTATGACTACAGATTTATTTTTTCCCAACAGAGAGACTTTTTTAAAGGAAAATCTGCATATCCCACTTCAGAATGTAATCCAGATATTTTTTATTCATGACAAGGAAATGTAGTTATATTTGTAAAACACAACTTCAATTTCTATAGTCTGCAACAAATCATTTTGACTTACTGAAATAATATATTGCCAATCATAAATGTTCTAGCAACAAGTTGTTTTGGGAAAAGGGTGTAGCTATATCTTTTCAGATTCCTCCACCCATTATATTTAAAAATAATTGTGTAACAAATTTCATTGTGACAGTTGTTAATTGCTTGGTAAAATGTTTATGAATCAATTATCTTTTCATGCTGTCATCTCTGCAAAGATTAACTTCAAACCTATGATGATAACAAGAAAGTTATATATATTCTTACTTGAATTCCAGCTCCCTCTGGCACTGTGATCTTCCACACACAATTCAGATTGTTGTCATAAGGCTCAGGGTAACCAGGAGACAAAATGGTCCCTTTGCGCTTTGTTAAAATTCCACCACAAGGTACTGGAAGGAAATGCATGGAGCAAAAAAAGAAATTTGACACAGCTCACTTCTTTAGAACTGAGAAAAGATGTAATAAAAGCTAACACAATGATCAGTATACTAGAGATGCAAACTCTTGTAAAGTGATACTATATTTTGAAATTCATGTTGGCCTCAGGAAAATAAAACTCTACCTTATACTTCAAATTCTATTTTTAAATTACTTGAAAAGAATATATATTTTTTAAAAGGTTGCTATCTACCAGACAAAATCATGTTCACATTCCTCAGACATGGTCATTTGAATTTTAACAAAGTGAAATCAGTTTGAATGTGTCCTATTAATCTTATAAAAATAAAATAAACATTGTTACTCATTAATAATGAACTTTAAATAGTTATATGTGATCTAAATATATAAGGGGAAAGCACTGGGCATAAAAATGAGGTTTTGATCAATGCTACTACTTTGTTGCCACAGTAATTAATTTAATTCTAATACTTGAGAGCTTCTATTCCAACTCCCAAGCTATCACGTTTGCTTATGTGAGTAATCTCATTGCAGTCCATGGATTTACTTATGTTAGTAAAGAAACTCATGTGTTTGCCAGATAGCACACATAATACCCAGGCCCAAAGATAAATAAAATAATAAAATAAGTAAGTCACAGGAATTCAATAGTGCAAACTGTTGGTTCTTGATGCTCAGCATGAATGAAAACATTGGTCAGCTTACTTGATTCTCTGACAAGAGCAAATAAAAGGATGTTACAGCTTAATCTAGATACTGGTATTTTAAAAGCTTGAAGAAAAGATTGATGAGATGTTTTATCTTTACCATTAGAAGCCAATACATTATTCCTGTGCAACATTATCAACTCATTGAGCTGATTTCATTAGATACAAATACGAGGATTTAGAGAAAATATAGAAGAACATAATTTATCTCAGTAATGAATACGTTAGCTATATTTTGTACTGCTCATAATTGATAGAATCTGTCGGACACTACATTGATAAACTAAAGGTCAGTGTCACTTAAACTGTTTAAATAATTACCGGTAAAAGCCGGAGCAGACAGAATGATTGATGTCTGATATCTGTAAGGAAACACTGAAGCACTCACTAGAGAGTTAAGGCAATTTAATATGGTCATGTCTCACACTTCAATTATTAAACTGATTTAGTTCAATGCAATTTTCAACTCATACATATTTTATGACCTTTACTGGCACACTGATATGTGCACATGAGGAGTCATTGATACTTTTGGCCTGTAATTCTTTCTCATTTCAAGTTGCTTAAAGTCAGACAGTGTTCTCTTTCACATAGCTAAATGGTGCATTAATACAGCAATAGAATATTGCAACCAGTGACCAAAAAAAAACCCACTGTCACCAACGGAGTTTATTCTATATCAAAACTGAAGTAAATACATAATCTAAAAAAAAAATATGTTGCTATCGGCAGTGCTGAATTTGGTCCAATGGAACAGATCCTCAGTTAGTGAAAATGTGCGTAGGTTTATGGAGGTCAATGGTTTTATACTGTTTTATACCAGCTGAGAATCTTCTCCAATGTGTCTAGAGTTAGACCAAATGTACTTTTTAACCTGGAAAAAAATGCATTCTTTCTGACCTACTACAGTGGTGTATCTACTTCTAAGTCCTTAATAAAGTAGTTCTTAATACTTCTGGTGTAACTACTTCTAAGTCCTTAATAAAGTAGTTCTTCTGGCAACAGCATACAATATCTCGTCAGAGTTCCCAAGTGAGAGCATTTTAGTCTTGCAGCAAGTCAGGGCAACTTCTGAATCTTGATTAATGAGTAGTCATGGACTGATGTTGATGTAAGTCTAAAAGAAGCTGATATATAATTTATAGCTGCAGGATATGTACTGTCATGCAGCTACTGAAATGTCAAAACAAGGTTGGGCTAGAAAGGGAAGATGAAAAGTGAAGGATTCATGACCTCATTTAGACTAAGTTAATATTGTGTTAACGTATTACTTTGCTGAATGAAAGCCCTTCTGGCATACTTTCTATGTTCAGGGCAGTGGATGGGTATAGTGTGAGTGCAAGCCAGAAAATCAGAACAAAAATAAGCAGTAAGAAGGTAGAGGATGGGAGAAAAGGAGTGGCTTCAGACTTAAGATAACATTCTTCATTGTAGGCAGTAATTAGACCCATACAAAAATGTAGCCTTTACTCACCGACACATGTGGGGAGGGAATCATTCCACTGTGCCAAAGTATTCGGTACTGAATCACATCTAATTGCTGTTGATCCATAGAGAATGTATCCTGGATTACACTCAAAAAGAACCAGTGAACCAACTGCAAATTCATTTCCAATCCTTTTTCCAAATCTTGGTTCAGGCACAGAGCTGCACTGTGTCGCACTTGTTCTTGGAACAGCTGCATACATGAAAACGATTGTGGATTCTTAATTTTATATTTGGTAGAGAAACTGAGATTTTCAAATGCAGATGTCTAAAATTACTTGAAAAACATTCAGTTGTGTTGTCAGTTAAGAAGATTTCCATAATCCCCAAATGAATCTTCAAAAATAAGGATTCCATGCTTTTAAATCAATGAAATTACTATTCAGATTAGTATAAACATTGATATACTTTGCAGGTTTACAGCCACATTATAGTATCTATTCTGAGACCTTCCTAAAATGGCATTGAAATTGTATACTTTGTTATGAAATATTCAGCTAACATACAGTTTCAAAACAGTATTGCTTTTTTGGTTAGATATTTGCGTTTAGTGGCTATAGGTTTAAAATTGTGAGTTCTGGTGGTCAGATTGGAATTCAAATCCTCTGAAAAAAAGAACTAGAGGAACAAGTGTTGACATGCAATCATTTCAGTGTCTGATCCTTAAAAAGATGAATAATGTAAATCAACTGAAGCATCTTAATAATAGCAAGTTTACTGATTCAGCGTAGAGTAATACCATTTCCAGTTACTCATATTTAAATGGAAGGATAAATCTGTTTGAGCAGCAGACTGAAAATTAGTCTATCAGATAAACAAAAATAGAAAGACTTGGTTTTCATAACTGGTTTCTCAAATCTGGAAACCTTTCTTATGCTTCCCAAATATCTGATTTTATTTTTAAAGAGTATTTAAAATAATGTATTATTGAGGATGCCAATAACAAATAAAAGGATTTTTTAATACAAAAATGAAGGGAAATTATACATCTACAGCAGTTTAATATTTTCCACCACATTCCAGGCCTGCTCATCCCTAGTAATTTCTCGGTTTAATCAAATACATTTGTCAAAATAATACTTAAAATATTAGTATAATTCATTTATAAAGAAAATATGGAGGGATTAATGTACAGAATTAATTGAAGCATTTTTCCAGGTTATTGTGTTACTTACCTTGATATACAAAGTGAAATCCTTTAGCTGTTACTGGACCCACTGAAGTAAATCTAATTGTGATTTGATTACCTGAGCTCAGTGGAAGGGATTCGCCTACTCAAACAAAACAAACAGTGAATTATCATAAACAATTTTCAGTAACTAAACTCAACAACCACAAAATATACTCTGCTTGAATTTAATTTATGAGACATATACTATAAACTTTACTATTAGTCTAACATTGTTCATCTTACATTCCTTTTGTAAGAGTTAGAGCCTGATTCTCATCTCACATTAGTGCTATTTCTTTTGATATAAAATCAAGTGTCTAAATCTTTAAAACCCTACTAACATGCACATAAATCTACTCAAATTATAATTTTGCTATATATTCTCTACTATCACTTATAAGTATTTTAATATCACATTTTATATAGTACATTGAAAAACAAAACACAAATTTTGACAGAAAATACAAAGGGAATAAACTAAAAAAGTAACTGTGTTAGTTAAATATTATCAAAAACATCCAAGAAAACTGCAGATTAAATTTAGTCTTCATTCTTTTTAACAACCCAAACTGTTTTGAATCACTACCGATTGATTGTTTCCTTTCAAAATGTTCATATTATATTTTCAGTGCAATTTGTTTCTAAGAAAAGATGACAGTAATTTCATCTTTTGTTACATTACCAGTCTAAATCAGTTTTTAGGAAATAATTGATGCATGACAGTTCCATTAAAGAATACCTGAATGGGATCCTGAGAGGGAGGATAATAAAGATGATTGCTGTGTTGGGCCATCATATACCTCAACCACATCATGGAGCGATGTCTGGAAAAATACAAACTGGCCAAACACCACTGGTCAACAGGAATGAGAAAAAGCACAAGAAATTGATTAAAAAACAAAACAAAACAGGGGAACAGAAGGTATGTTAATGACATATTTTTCTATTTTATTGAAGAGAACCAGCATTTATTGGTTAATTTTTCTGACCAATGTACAGTGAAGTCACTTTTAATTCATAACAAAATTAAATGGATGTCAAAATGTCTAATCCTGTATAGTTAAAAAAGCATATCTAGTGATATCACAAATTCAGTTGTATAAACATTTTAATCATAAGAGAGAAAAATCGTAATTATTCTGCAATTGAAAGAAATAGCTTTTTTTGCCAAATGTTTAATGCAATATCCTTCTTGTTACACTGTAATTTTTTGCAACTCCTTCGTGAGTTGTTTTTCTCTCTCTCTCTCTCTCTCTCTCTCAATCTGATAGGCCTTTAGGAAGTTTCATTTATTTTGGTATGCTTTAACTTCACCTTAAAATCTAGTCCATCTTTTCAGTGTAGAATGGAGAAGCAACAACATTCAAAGAAAGCAACATTTCCTGGTGTCTACATTCTAAAGCACAAAATATTTTATTAATTATTATTAATAAAAATAATAAATAAAATAATAATAGTATGTCAGAGGATTATTTAATTCCTTAAAGGAGGATCTCTCTGCACCAATGAATACCTCTACACTAGAACTGGAAAGTGTAAATTTTAATTCAAGGAGACATACCCATGCTACCTATGACTGAGCTATTACACAAAAAGTTGAAGTGTAGCTATGATGGCATGAGCCGCAAGAGGGGTTACCTGCCCTGTGTACAGACCTATGATCTCGGATGGGATCATACTTTGAGCGGCAAGCTACTCCCACTGCTAGTGCCATCATAGCTACACTTGTATTGATAGTGTGCTAGATATATCAGAGCTGGAGTGGGTATGTCTCCTCAAGCTGCAATTAACACCTCTAGCTCTAGTGTAGACATGCAGTGTTTAGAAGCCCCTGCAGGATACAGGACATGTTTACACTGCATACTCCTTATGGCAGAGTGTAGAGAACAGATATTGCATGTCACCCTCGCACAGGTATAAATAGCAGTGTTGACAGTGAGGCCTGGTTTAGGTGAGTAAACACACACCCAAACCCTTAGGATATATACACGCCCAAGCAGTGCTTCCCCCATCTACACTGCAATTTTTATCAGTGTAGTGTCCTGCTGCCTCCCCGCTGCTGCAAGAAAAGGCTCCAGAATTGGGGAAAGGCTCTTGAGGCAGGGCAGCAACAAGGAAAGACTGTCAACTGCCTGCTGCTGGATCATTTCCCCAGTGCAGAAAGCTGCTTTTCACTGTAGTCTGTCGCTACAATTACCCTACATGCGGCTGCCAATGGTGTGCAGTGTACAGCCATAGTAATCATGTTGACTATTGCATTAGAAATACACTGACAGGAAACAAAATGATTTGTTGGTCTTAGTCTGGCCCTAGATACAGCCACAAAACTGCCACCCTTACTAACAACTTGTTGAGCAACATTAAGAGGCAGACTATAGGGCAGGATTTTCACTGAGAGGCCAGCAAGCCGAATGGGCAGGTTGTGCCTCAACAGTCCTTCCACCTTATAGTGGGTTTCACTCAGAGGCCAGCAGGTTCAGTGGGTAGGCCATGGTCCACCAATTCCCTGATGATCCAAAGTTTTCCCAGATGGACGGATGTGGGGACATAGGGGGACTGGGCCCTTCCTTTCTGCTGGGTCTGTGAGGAAAGGAACGAAGTGTCTCAGTCACTTGACCAGCCTCCCCTGGGCTGCTTCCTGCCTCCTCACACTCTCTTTGGTTTTGGGTGTGGTCACAGCCCGCCTTCCCCAATCAAGCAAGAGTTCCCAATCAGTCCCAGCAGCGCAGATAGTTCACTGAGCATTCCCCTGCTCTCTTCCTAATGTTCAGTTATTTCCCCTAAGCAGGGAGTGGAGGATGGAAAAAGACAAGTTCCTGACATCCCAGCTGGTCTTACCCACAGTCCACACCCTCTTCTGTGAATGACTTTGTCCCCAAAAGCTGCAAACTGGCTTCCTCCCTTCTGATAGCCTCTCCTTCACTCTGCCCCCCTGCTTGACTGTTAGAGTACACTTTTGAGCGGCTCCACCTTTTGGAGCATATTCTGCAGCTGCTGAGGGGCGGGGCCGACCTGGTCCAGTACCGTTCCTTCACTCCCTTAGTTTCTGTGTAGAGTCTGTAAACACCATTAGAAAGACCAAAGAGCTAATGAATACAGAGTTCAAATTACCCTTTCATTCCTACAGGTAATTCAATCTTGCAAACAAGCAAAAATGCAGAGGAACATAGGTAGGATTGTGTAGGGCAGCTAACACTACCACTGTTTATGTTATGCATGTACTGTGAATAAACAGTTTCAGTGCTCAAGGTTTTCAAATTTGTACCTTCGAAAGAACTAAAGGCACTCAAAAATAATCATAGGCTGTAACAGAATCTCAATTATAGCATTTGGAGTTTCTAAAATTCAAGAAAAAAATACACACTAATGTTCAAAATATGGGGGGGGGAAGCATGGGGGAGGGTGAAAGGCAGATACAAAACTTCAGTCTGCTAAAATATTGAACTAGTGTACAGTAGTTTAAAAATTCTCTTTTATCATTTATCAGTAGGTAAGATAATACTAGTCCGAGCAGGTTTTCTCTCTACAAGGGACAGAGAATATAACTTGCCTATTAGTAAAAGAAGAGTTGTTAGCTGTCCCTACTGTATGCTATTTTTGTATTTGTACAGAAGGTAGCAAAGATGATAGAGCTAATCACTTCTGTTATGTAACTCACTAACTTTGGTACTTTTCTCAGATCTTAGTTTTTCGTAGTATATCAAGAGACACATTCTGCTATTGATAGAAGTACAAAATTCCCCATAAAAAGAAAAGGAGTACTTGTGGCACCTTAGAGACTAACAAATGCCACAAGTACTCCTTTTCTTTTTGCGAATACAGACTAACACGGCTGCTACTCTGAAAATTCCCCATGACTTCCATGGCAATTCCACATATGGAGTGATGACAGGATTTTGTCTTAAATGCACAGATTTTATAAGCATTCTATGACAGCAGTGAACATATGTATGATGGCTATTGACAGAACAACAGTTGGGAAATTGTCAACAACAGAATGCATAATTTGCTCTCAGATAAATCTGTTTCAATTGACTATTGTACAATATGTACAAAAGTTACTACACTGTATATTGAGATAAGTTCAAAAACTGGTGATATTGCATTTCAACAATTGAGAAGTATTTCAGGATTCTTGTTGCCTTAAGCATCTGCATGCATCAGAGGGTAAAACCAAAATTGTAAAGAAAATCCTTATCAAACTATAGCATCTGTGGTAATTGTTAATTAGGTTCTCAAATATGTATATTTTAAAATAAATCATAGATATAGGTATCTCTGAGCTGGTTACAAAAAATGAAAATAATTAATACAAATTAAATCTTATGTAAACAGATTTCAGATGGAAAGTATCACTGAGGCATCAAAAACTGAGGTTCTACAAAACCTACTGACAGAATGCCACTATTAGAAAATGCAAGGGCAGGCTCAAACAGGAGTGTTGGAACAATTTATATAGTGAGAGTGCTGAGAGCCTGTCATAAATATAAAGGGAAGGGTAAATACCTTTAAATCCCTCCTGGACAGTGGAAAAACCCTTTCACCTGTAAAGGGTTAAGAAGCTAAGATAACCTCGCTGGCACCTGACCAAAATGACCAATGAGGAGACAAGATACTTTCAAAGCTGGGGGGGGGGGACAAAGGGTCCTGTCTGTCTGTGTGTTGCTTTTGCCAGGACCAGAGCAGGAATACAGGTCAGAACTCCTGTAAAGAGTTATTAAGCAATCTAGTTAGATATGCGTTAGATTCTGTTTTGTTTAAATGGCTGATAAAATAATTTGTGCTAAATGGAATGTATATTCTTGTTTTTGTATCTTTTTGTAACTTAAGGTTTTGCCTAGAGGGATTCTCTAGGTTTTGAATTTGATTACCCTGTAAGGTATTTACCATCCTGATTTTACAAAGGTGATTCTTTTACTTTTTCTTTAATTTAAATTCTTCTTTTAAGAACCTGATTGCTTTTTCATTGTTCTTAAGATCCAAGGGTTTGGATCTGTGTTCACCTATGCAAATTGGTGAGGATTTTTATCAAGCCCTCCCCAGTAAAGGGGGTGTTGTGCTTGGGGGGATATTTTGGGGGGGAGACGTTTCAAAGTGGGCACTTCCCCTGTTCTTTGTGCAACACTTTGGAGGTGGCAGCTTTTAACCTAAGCTGGTAAGAATAAGGGGGGGGGTCTTTCATGCAGGTCCCCACATCTGTACCCTAGAGTTCAGAGTAGGGAAGGAACCTTGACAGAGCCATTGAACCAAACTGTAAACCCTGTATATGATGGAAATCACTGCAAAGCAGTGGGTGCAGCACCGAGCACCTGCAGTTCCAGCCCCTATGGGGTCAGACAATGACGCTGACACATCAAATACTGAAACAGCTGACCAGGCAGCAACTGTAGTACAAGAAGGGAAGAAGTTCTGGCAGCAGAAGAAAGAGGGAGTTCTTGGTATCTCACTGTAGCTATTCTACTTTTCTTTTATGCTGGTACCCCTGTACTGGGCTCTAGCAATCCAGCTGACCTTAAGGAATTGTTACCAATTGCCAGTCAGGCTCTTCCTCTCATTTGGAGACATGGAATTCCATTAGTGGGAAGTAAATGTTAAGCTGATGTCTATTCATCACAAGGAAACATGTCTCACTTCTCCCATGTCTCTATAGGATTGAAAAGGCATACCAATTTTCCTGAACAACAATCAGTACAGCAGCGTAAGCCTTGCTTCCAGGACTATCCATATGATTTGACAAGATATCAACTTTACTGAAGAACAAGAAATCCCCTGATCAAGCTAGACAACAAGATGCCTGCATCCAATAGCCAATCTAACCTCAGAAAGGGAGGAGCCATTGCTCAAATGCTAGCCTGTTGTTAGGCCCAGGAGGAAGGAGGAGGAGAGAATTGGAGTCACTCTTGAAGTTCCCGACAGAGCTGCAGCTTATTAACCCTAAAAGTTAATTACATAATATCTTTAAGTGAATTTCAGTTTATTTTTTGTAAAACATACACACAACATTCAAAGGCTATGGTATAAAATATACCCTCTGGAAACATGATATTTCAACATGATAAAAATATTGTATTGAGTATCCAATATATCCTGTATAAATAAAATATTTAAAAAAAAATATTTACTGAAACAAAAAGAAAGATCAAATGTTTCATTCAGAAAGTTCAGATTGAAGTAATTTTCATGTTGTCATGATAGTAATTCTCTGAAAATTATGAATTATGTAACATAATGTAATCTTCTACATTGTTAAAGTATAGAAAGTGAAGCTCAGTACATTATTTTTTCAGAGCTATTATGTCAACTGACACGGAAGACATAGGTTCAAAATTTTGAAACCTGCTTGTCAAAGTCAGGCATTAAAATCTATATTTATTTTGACCTTAGACTTCATTGGCATTTGTGGTAATACCAAAGAAAAATTAATATATCCAGCTACTATTTGTCTGTGTTTATGGATTCAGAAGCCTATCTTTAGGCACTCAGGTTTTTAAATTGCGGCTTAAATCATTCTATCACATATAGGAGGCCAACATTAGTAGGACTTTTATTTAATTTTATAGAACCTTTTCATATATTGTCAATATGAATCATATTAATATTTCTCTATTCTAACGTTTTTCCTCCATGAAAGATTGTCAAAGGTACAAGACTTATCTAAAGTACGGCAAATTTGGTGGATTTCCCTTAGAAATAATCACTTTTATCAACTTAGAATTTTAGGTTTTTTGGGCAGATTTCCCATAACTGCACTACCACCCCTATGCAGCTCCACTGGTACTAGCAATGATGAGAGCAAATTATAGAAAAGACATCAACATTTACCACTATTTTAACTGTGTTTCATCGAGGTAAAAATGCCAGTGCCTATTATAGTAGCATTCCCACTCTTGTTATACCCAGTCTCCAAATAAAGAGAGTTTTCACAAAAGAGGCTAATGTTAAACACTATGCCATTCTCAATCATCAGCATAGCAATGATTCATTCATCAAGCACTAGGAGTAAAGAAACGAAAGAACTAAGATTAAGTCACAGATTTAAGAGGAACAGAGTAAAATTTTAGATAATGGATGAGGTAGAGAATTATAGAGAGGAAATGTATTGTGTTTTACCAAGACCTAAAGGAAATGCTAAAAGTTACCTCAAAAATAATCATTTGGGATTTTTATTTATTCCCACCCACAATGCAGCATGTGTGTGTGTGTGTGTGTGTGTGTGTGTGTGTGTGTGTAAAAAACTCTTCTATGGTATTTAAAATATGTCTCTTTCATTTAAGATTCAATTTATCTAGTAAATTTACATCCACAAAAGATTATTTCAATCTGGATTAATGTCGGGGGGGGGGGGGGGGGGAATTGCACTAAATTCCCCAGTGCTTGGTGAGCCCCAAGTCATTCTTGTGCTTTAATTATTTGATTTCTTGTTATTCTCTCTCCCTCTCTCCCAAGTGTAACTATGAAGTAAAAATGGCAAAATAAATTTGATGCAACCCATTTTATTTAAGGTCCCCATCTTTCCATTGGGTTTAACAACTGAGAGTTAAAGCATTTCATTTGGGACTTTACACAATAATTACCACATTGTCTAATCTATTGCCTCAAAGACAGGAGTTCCTTTCAAATGTAGCAGGTTCTTTTGTTTGTTTGTTTTTGTTAGCAAGACAGTTCCAGGCAGGCAGGCAGACAGACGTTCCTAGCTAAGGACCAGGGGTGAACCCACTAGTCCAATATCCAAAACCACACAGACAAGATCAAGTGTGGGAAGATTTTTGAATCAAATCAAATACAAATCCTGTTACTTACCAGTACAGTAATTGCTGTTCTTTGAGGAGTGTTGTGCAAAAAGGGAAGAGCTGCCCCACTTCCTTCTCAGTTCCTTTGAAATGCAGATAGGAGAAAGCGTGCAGAATGGACAAGTGCACAACACATCTCAAAGAAATTAAGGTTACTTACTTGTGGCAGAGGTTCTTTGAGATGGACTCTGCATATTCTCATTCTTGATCCCATATCCCAAGAGGGGGAATATGCAGAGGACACTCAAAGAAGAACAACCGTTACTATACTGGTATGTAACCATTTTGTTCTCCTTCAAGTGACTGTGCACATATTCATTGCATCATAGGTGATTCCCCAGTAGTTTATTGATGTTGGTAGGGCTTCGGAGTCTAGTGAAAAACAGACTAGATGACACATTTTCCAAAATATACATAATCTTTGCAGGTTTCAATGATGGCATAGTGCTTTGTGCATAATGCACTAAAGACCATGTAGCTGCTCTAAGTATTTCTGACACAGTTACATTACTTAGGAATGACAGCAATGAAATCTGTGCTCTGGATGAATGAATGTTATCCTAGATAGACATTTTAAATTGCATTTTCATTGCAAGTTTGAACACATCATAATCCCATGAGAGATCTGTTGAGCTGTAACTGATTGTCCTTTAACTTTTTCAGCAAAGGCCAAAAAGAGTCTGGGTGAAGATATAAAACATTTCGTTCTGTCAGTATAGAAAGACAAAAGCCTTTCAAACTTCTATATAGTTTTTGCTCATCTTTCTGAGAGTGAGGCTTGAGAAAAAATACAGGCAGATGTATTGTTTGATTTAGAAAAAAATCTGAAACTATTTTGGGTGAGGTCTTAATGATAACTTGTCCTTATGTAATATGATGTAAGGAAGATCAACTACCCAGGCTTGGAATTTTGATACTCTCCTAGCAGATTTTATTGCCACTAAGGCAACAGTCTTGTAAGACAAAGAGGCCAAGGAGCAGGTCACAAGCAGCTCAAATCCAACAAACAGGATAGCACTACATTGATATCCAAAGGAGAAACTGGATAATTGATCAGAGGGTAATTTCTGATGGTACCTTACATAAATCTGCCCATATTCAGGTGAGAGAACACCATGTAACCATGAACAGGAGGATGCATAGCACATATAGAGGCCAAGTGCACCTTGAAAGAACTTATTGAAAGGCTGAATTTGAGATGGAGAAAATATTGCAGGGTGTCCTGAATGTGATGCCCAAACCAAAAACCTCTTCCATTTGGTAAGGTAGGTACTTTTTGTAAAATACTTTCTCTTAGATAATAAAATAGTCTCGGTTTTATGGGAGCAGGATCTCAATTGCGTTCAACCATTGATGAACCATACTGTCAAATGCAGCATGTAAGGATTGGGATGAATGATTTGTTCCTGGGTTTGAATGAGGAGATCCTCTACTAGAAGAAGGATTATTGGAGGCTGTAGGGAGAGTTCCTGAATTTCCACATACCAATACTGCCTTGGCAAATCCAGGGAAGGAGGAGGAGCATTCTAGGTTGAAGAATTGTCAGATTGATAAGCATCTGAGTCCTGAGGCACCTGTTCAAGAATATGCTCCCCCAGATGAAGTTCTCTATTTTTCTGTTTGGCAAATAGTGCACTTAGCCTCAGAGGGCCCTTATCCCAGGCAAAACAGACAATTTTAATGTCTGTCATTAGCAGACCAAGCCACTTGACATGTGGTGCACTGCTGGAATCCAGTGGATTTCTGCATATCTAATGCAAGTAAAAATAAAACAGTACAGAATAAATTTCCTTTAAGAGGAAGATACTCCTACTAACCCTAAGCACAAATACTAAACAACTAAATAACTATAAAAATATCTGAAGTTTTCTCTCAGAAGAGAAAAGAACTGAGTCTCCAAGGAGAAACAGGGAGCCCAACTTTTGCCATAGGAGGTAAGAAGAAACTGAGAGGGAGGCAGAACACCTCAGCCCTCAGCTTGAAAACAGTCACGGCATATGCTCTGCCCCACCTGTACTGCTGCCACAAATCTCTGAATGAAGCACACCAAGAGTACATATATTTACAGTGGAATGGATATGTGCACAATCACTTGAAGGAGAGCAGGTCTGTCTGTCTATCTTTCTAAGCCCTGGTCTACACTATAAGTTTAGGTCCAATTTAGCAGTGTTAGGTTGATTTAACCCTGTATCCGTCCACACGACCAAGCCTGTTTTGTCGACTTAAAGGGCTCTTAAAATCAATTTCAGAGGTTTAGTGCTAAAATTGACCTTGCTGGGTCGAATCTGGAGTAGTGTGGACACAATTCAGTGGTATTGACATCTGGGAGCTATCCCAGAGTGCTCCATTGTGACCGCTCTGGACAGCACTCTCAACTCAGATGCACTGGCCAGGTAGACAGGAAAAGTCCCGGGAACTTTTTAATTTCATTTCCTATTTGGCCAGCGTGGCAAGCTGATCAGCACAGGTGACCATGGAGAGCTCATCATCACAGGTGACCATGGAGTCCCAGAATTGCAAAAGAGCTCCAGCATTGACCGAACGGGAGGTACTGGATATGATCGCTGTCTGAGGAGAAGAATCCATTCAGAACTCCATTCCAAAAGACAAAATGCCAATATATTTGCCAAAATCATCAAGGGCATGATGGACAGAGGCTACAACAGGGACACACAACAGTGCTGCCTGAAAATTAGGGAGCTAAGGCAAGCCTACCAAAAAACAAAGGCTGCAAATGGTTGCTCTGGATCAGAGCCACATACATGCCACTTCTATGATGAGCTGCATGCAATTCTTGGGGTGGGGGGGCTACCACTACCCCACCACTGTCCGTGGACACCTGCAAGTGGGGAGTGTCATGCAACAGGGATGAGGATTTTGTGGATGAGGAAGATGAGGAACAGGAGGAGGTTAGGGATAGTGCACAGCAGGCAAGTGGAGAATCCCTTCTCCCCAGGAGCCAGGAACTGTTCATCACCCTGGAGCCAATGCCCTCCCAATCCTCCCAAGGTGGGGCTCCTGAGCCATGAAGCTGGAGAAGGCACCTCTGGTAAGTATACCTTTGTAAATATAACACAGGGTTTAAAAGCAAGCGTGTTTAATGATTAATTTGCCCTGAGGAAATGGGATGCATTTGGGGCCAGTATAGCTACTGGAAAAGTCTGTTAACGTGTCTGGGGATGGAGTGGAAATCCTCCAGGGACATCTCCATGAAGCTATCCTGGAGGTACTCTAAAAGCCTTTGCCACGCAGTGGAGGGAGGCCTGTTCATGCTGAGATGTTCACATTTGGCTGAGAGGGATCTTCCCTAATATTAGCCACATGGGGGGGGTGAAGCACATGTGCTATGTAATGTGAATCGCTTGATTCAGTGTGAAATAGTCTTCCCTTTGTTCTCTACAATGTATCTTTTTAAATACTACTCTCCCTTTTTCCTTCCCGTAGCTGCAAATGTTTCTATGCTCCTTCTATCATCTCCATCCCAGAGGCTAGCGCAGATTAGAAGGTGAAAAAAATGCACTCGCAATTACATGTTCTCAGAGCTCATGCAGTCCTCCTGCACTGAAAGAGCTCAGCAGAATGCGTGGAGGCAAACAATGCTTTCCTGGACTCTGCCGTCAAATGAACGCGATGAGAGGAGAGAGGATGCAATGCTGAGCCTAATGGGGGAGCAAAATGACATGTTCAGGCATTTGGTGGAGCTGCAGTAAAGGCAGCAGGAGCATAGACCACCACTGCAGCCCCTGTATAACTGCCTGCTCTTCTCCCCAAGTTCCATAACCTCCTCACCCAGATGCCCAAGAATGCGGGGGGCGGAGGCTATGAGCACCCAGCCACTCCAGCTCAGAGGATTGTCCAAGCAACAAAAGGCTGGCATTCAATACATTTTGAACTGTTGTGTGACCTTGTCCTTTACTCCTCTCCCCATCCACCACCCTGCCCGGTGATTCCCTCCTCACTCACCTCTCCCGGGCTACATTGCGAGTCTTCCCCCTATTTGTGTGATGAATTAATAAAGAATGCATGATTTTGAAACAATAATGACTTTATTGCCTCTGAAAGCAGTGATCGGAGGAGGGAGGTTGGTTGGCTTACAGGGAAGTAGAGTCAACCAAGGGGGCGGGGAGTTTCATCAAGGAGAAACAAACAGAACTGTCACACCGTAGCCTGGCCAGTCATGAAACTGGTTTTCAAAGCTTCTCTGATGCGCAGGGCACCCAGCTGTGCTCTTCTAATCGCCCTGGTGTCTGGCTGCACGTAATTGGCCACCAGGCAATTTGCCTCCACCTCCCACCCCTCAATAAATATCTCCCTCTTACTCTCATAGATATTGTGGAGCACACAGCAAGCAGCAATAACAGTGGGAATATTGGTTTTGCTGAGGTCTAACATAGTCAGTAAACTGCACCAGCGAGCTTTTAAACATCCAAATGCACATTCTATCACCATTCTACACTTGCTCAGATTATAGTTGAACTGCTCCTTACTACTGTCCAGGGTGCCTGTGTATGGCTTCAAGAGCCATGGCATTAAGGGGTAGGCTATGTCCCCAAGGATAACTATAGGCATTTCAACATCACCAATGGTAATTTTCTGGTCTGGGAAGTAAGTTCCTTCCTGCAGCAGTTCAAACAGATGAGAGTTCCTGAAGATGTGAGCATCATGCACCTTTCCCGGCCATCCCACGTTGATGTTCGTGAAATGTCCCTTGTGATCCACCAGTGCTTGCAGCACCATTGAAAAGTACCCCTTGAGGTTTACGTTCTGGCTGCCAAGGTAGTCCAGTCCCAAGATAGGGATATGCGTTCCGCCTATCACCCCACCATAGTTAGAGAACCCCATTGAAGCAAAGCCATCCACTACGACCTGCACATTTCCCAGAGTCACTACCCTTGATAGCAGCAGCTCAGTGATTGCGTGGGCTATTTGGATCACAGCAGCCCCCACAGTAGATTTACCCACTCCAAATTGATTCCCGACTGACCGGTAGCTGTCTGGCGTTGCAAGCTTCCAGAGGGCTATTGCCACTCACTTGTGAACTGTGAGGGCTACTCTCATCTTGGTATTCTTGCACTTCAGGGCAGGGGAAAGCAAGTCACAAAGTTCTATGAAAGTGCCCTTACGCATGCGAAAGTTTCACAGCCACTGGGAATCATCCCAGACCTGCAACACTATGCAGTCCCACCAGTCTGTGCTTGTTTCCTGGGCCCAGAATCGGCGTTCCATGGCAGGAACATGCCCCATTACCACCATGATGTCCAAATTGCCAGGGCCCATGCTTTGAGAGAAGTCTGTGTCCATGTCCTCATCACTATCGTGATCACGCTATTGTCGCCTCCTCGCCTGCTTTTGCAGGTTCTGCACATACTGCAGGATATGTGCGAGGTGTTTACAATGCTCACAACAGCAGTGGTGAACTGAGCGGGCTCCATGCTTGCCATGGTATGTCGTCTGCAGGAGAGCAGGAGAGCAGAGTTGCAGCAGAAGCGGTGGACGACGATGGATGCCATGAGAATAGATATTTATACAGAACGACGAGAGGACCTGTGAAGTGGATTCATGGCACCAGAAGAGCAGAGCTGCAGAGGAAGCAGTGGATGATGATGATAGTTAGCAGTCCTACTGCACCATCTGCTGACAGTAGTATGGCGTCTGCACAGCAAAAAGGCGCAAAACGATTGTCTGTCATTGCTTTCAAGTAGGGAAGGGTGACTGACAAATGTTCCCAAAACCACCCATGACAATATTTTTGCCCCAGGCACTGGGAGCTCAACCCAGAATTCCAATGGACAGCGGAGACTGCGGGAAAGCTACCCAAAGTGCAACGCTCCGAAAGTCTAGCCGTGGTACTGTGGTCGCACTCTGCCGAAGTAATGTGCTTAGTGGGGGGACACACAATTGACTGTATAAAATCGATTCCTAAAAATCAACTTCTATAAATTCAACCTCATTTCATAGTGTAGACATACCCTAAGTCTCTCTCTCACCAACAAAAGCTGGTCCAATAAAATATATTATTTCACCCACCTTGTCTCTCTAATATCCTTTGACCAACACAGCTACAACTGCACTGCATATCTGCCTATGTATTTATTTATCCAGGTACTTATGTGAACCTCATTATTGTAGCATCTGGATGACTACAATGAGTTTGGAGTGAGTTTGAGATACAAATATACAGCAGATGGATAGACATCCTGGGAAAAGCAGCAGAAAGAAGCAGTTTGGCTGGATATGTTCAACAAAGTTCTGTTATTTTGCTGGGCCCCCAGAGTAGGGATAGAGTACAGTACAAGACTTACTTCTGCTTTTTCTATTTTCCTCTCCTAGTTCAAAGAATTAACAGAAATTATGCATATATTTTAAATAACATTAGACAACGAAATAATACCCTTATTCTGATTGCAATCATTTTTCTCTGACAAAGAATTAACCCACTCCATAAAACTGAACCCTTATAAACTGCCACAATGATATAATCATATTTGATAATGCAGTGTGAAAAGATATGTGTAAATTGTGTATAATTTATGTTTATTGCAGCACTGCTGACTAGAGCTGCAGAGACATTCTGAATAACTGCATCATATATGTGACAAAAATAAACTAAGGGAAAGTGAACCGATTTGTATGAATTCATGTCAGTCACCATTCAGTACAGTGTGCAATGATATAACAAACCCTTTTAAAATCATGTTTGAGCCTCATTTATACATATACATTATGTCAAAGGATGATCACATTACGGGTTAGATTATGCAATTCTTACTCAAATTGAACACTCACACAAACTGTCCAAGGGATGTTAATGGGACAAGCTGGTAAGCACTTACATAAGTTGTTCCATAAACATGAGTGGGATAATTCATTTAAGTGCTCACCAACATCAGTAGAAGTTGCACAATCTAAACTTAAGTGTCAGATTAATTGCTGATATAACTATATTGAGATCTATGGTATTACAATGGAGATTAATTTAGTCTTAACCATTGGTACCTCAGCTAAGGACATCAATCTATATAATTTATATAGAAGGTTTCAGGAAGTTTGTTTAAAGGATGGTTTAAAAAATCATATGAAAATGCCTTAGTCATTCTTTCACTGTCAAATCTGATATTAAAAATAATATAACTTCTGTGATTCTTACAACACATTAGAGGAAATCCTGGCTCCATCAAACTCAATGACAAAGTTCCTATTAACTTTAATAAGGCCTAGATATACCTATTTTGCTTAATGTACGTACCTCTCCAAGTAATAGCTATTCCAAGAGGAAATCAAGTGATGCATATACATGGATATATTATATATCAATGATAACACTACATGGTTATTTTATGGTTATTACTTTATACACTGACCTTCAATTTTTCTTATGAAATTTACAGGCTTGGCATAATAAGTAAACTATTCAGGCTATGTCTACCCTTCAAATTATTTCAATATATGTTATGTTGCTCAGGGGTGTGAATAGTTCACACATCTGAGTGACGTAAGTTATACTGACCTAAGTGCCAGCGTGGGCTGTACTATGTCGGTGGGAGAGCTTCTCCCACTAACATAACTATCACCTCTTGCAGAGGCAGGAATTATTAAGCCAATGGGAGTGCAGTTGAGCTGCTGTAGTATAAACATAGCCTAAGTAACTATATGTATGAATTAGCCATGAGAGATTCAATGGTAATTGCTGAATTGTGCATCAAGCTTTTGACAAAGTCTCTGTAAGTCTTTGTATGTTCTTTAAAAAAAAATGGTGACCAAAGATTCAATGAACTTCTCTGAAATACAGATGAAAACCTGGAGGTATTCACCCATGCAGTAGGCCTAGTAGTTGTAATATACCTAGACCTTATTAGACATTCTGAGGAGTTCCTCACCATTTCAAATGAATGCTTAGAGGGTAGAAGACCACCTTCAGAACAGAAAAGATGTCCTATTAAAATAGGGATATATATATACCTTTTAGTTTCTGGCCGAAATTAGCTAAGTTAATCACTGTTATTTTCTTTCCATCTTTCTATTATCTAAATATTACTAAACTAAACCCAAAATATATCTATTACTAGCAATATTTGTTCAGAGGGGATATAAGAATGTTGCTCCCTTGGAATTTGTAAAAAGAAGCAGGTACCTGCTTCCCTTATTTTCTCCAATAAGTTAAATCTCTAGCTTCATGCCTACATAAGCGTTTTTGGTCCATTATAATTTTCAGCAGCGGTTTCCATATATTTTCATACCCAAAAATGTGCTGACTCTCATTACCAATGCAAATGTTTTTTCAGTCTACTCTCTTTGTAAATATTTTTCAATCTCCTCTATATATCCATCCGTCGTTCCTCACACCTTTGCCTACGCATCTGCTCCTTCTCACTCACTCCATATGATCTTCCAATCAGCTACCATTCCCCATGTATGGGCTAGGGATGGGTGAACCTCAAATAGTTCAGAGTTTTGAAATAAGCCCATTACTGTTCAGCATGTATCAGCACTACCTGGGGGAAAAAAGCAGCAAAAAGCATTAATGTCTGGCAGAGTGTTTTGAGTCTCGCTGCTGAGGAAATGGGAATAGAAAGGTTGCCTTCCCTCCAAAAGGTGCCACTGAAAGAGCATTCAAAGGAAAAGGAGAGAAGCAGAGCTACTCCTTGAACAAGCAGGGGTAGTGACTGAAGTGAAGGGAAAGTGTTCTCAGAGATGAATCCAAATACCTAAAAGAAGAGGATAGCAGTCTGTAATGCTCCCTGGGGTTCCCAGGGTTGTGAGGCACCTCAGTACCACCTGCCCTTAGCATGAGGGAGCTTTGTCTGTGCGCATCAGAAGTCAGAGTCCCTGGCTCTCCTGGGCTCAGGCAACAAAAGCACTCTGTTCTCAGCCTACATGGGCTCCGCTGTCTCTCTGCAGGTTACTGATAGGCACACTCCAACGTCTAAGCCCTCCAAGCATCCCCTTGGAGAGTTTAACCCCTTATCCACTGGACACTCACAGAATTACCAGACTCTCTGTTTCCAAATGGACAGTACACCACAGCTTACTAGTTACACCTTAGAACACAGTTCCATGTAACACACAACACTTACATTTGTTTATAGAAAAAGCAAGTATAAGTTTATTTAACACAGATTCAAATGATAGCAAACAGAATTATTAGAAAAAAAGGCTGTCATATAAAATAAAATCATAACACCTATCCTAAAGCTTAAACTTCACTGACAAAACACCCTTTTGTCTAATAAGGTACTGTTTACCCCAAGTCTTCTTCATAGCATTTTTCAGCCAGATAGCTGAGATTCTCCTTTCATGAGATCAAGCCTGCTGGCAACATGACACCGCCAGATGCAGGACAACATAGCATCTCTCAGTTCCCCTATACCAGCTCAGACCTTTGATCAGCATTCGCCCTATTGTTCATCTCTACCTTTTAATTCCTTCTCTGGAAGTCACACTCAGGGCTTGTCTACACTGGCACTTTACAGAGCTGCAACTTTCTTGTTCAGGGGCGTGAAAAAACACCCCCCTGAGCGCTGCAAGTTCAGTGCTGTAACGTGCCAATCTAAACAGTGCACCAGCACTGGTAGCTATGCCCCTCGTGGAGGTGGGCTTTTTAGAGCACTGGGAGAGCTCTGGGAAAGCTCTCTCCCAGCGCTGTGCCTCGAATGCACAATCCACGGCTACGCTTTAACATTGCCAGTATAGACAAGCTCTTAATCTCTTCATTAGCATTTGACTCAGTATACAAATCAACTTTTATTGGAAGACACACAATGGTCAGCTAGGGAGATAAGTGTCTCCCACCTCCAGTCTGGTGGAACCAGTCTTAATACATGTACCTGGGTGATCGGCATTTAACTTCAAGGCCTTAAGAATGTATTGTCAAATAAATATACATAACTCTGTACATATTATCTGCACACACATCTCACAAAGATTATAATGACAAGTGTGACACAGACTTTCAGTAGAAACCTCACATGACACAAATAAATTTGTTAGTCTCTAAGGTGCCACAAGTACTCCTTTTCTTTTTGTGAATGCAGACTAACACGGCTGCTACTCTGAAACCTTTGGTGAACTAGAATGTAATACCAGACCTGGGGATCCCTGTAACCTTAACACACTCCTGTGCCCTCTGCCAGTTGGCATCAAGAGATCCTTCGGTCACAGAGTCATACCAAAAGAGCCCAACATTCTGGAAAGGTGAAGAGTGGATTTCTCAGCAGAGGCCAAAAGACCTGGCACTGTAGGTAATCTGTCAGGATAGGTGACTAGCCTTCTCCTCTCCCCCCAAACCCTAGTGAAGACTTGCCAGCAGGTAACAAATGGGAAAGGGTGGGAAGGTAAGATCTGTTTCTCAGAAGGTATCTGCTGCCCTAAAGCCAGACCTGAGGTAACAGGGACTTCTCCAGAGACATTCCTGCTCCCAGAGGAGGAAACCATTGCCTGGAAGCCTCTGACAATAAGGGGAAGAAATGGATCTGCACTAATGCCATGCAAACCAACTTGATTTCTGTTTGCATGAATTTCAGCAATATTTTTACAAAAAAAAAGTGAGAAATCAAACTGAAGTCAACACAAATTTTCAACACTTTCACCACTTCCTTTCTATCTCTGCATAACGATATTCAAACAATGGAGTGGCACTAAAGAAAAAAAATGCTTGAGCTAACAGGAGAACAACCCATGCTAAGTAAAAACTTAACCCATCGTTTATTTATGTAATATAGACTCATAGATTCACAGAATTCACAGATGCCAGAAGGGTCCTTTACAATAATCTAGTCTGATCTTAATTAGGATTGGTTAAAAATAATTTTCTAATTTTGAAATTAAAAAAAAATGAGCCATATCTTGTATTAATTGTTATAGGACAGATTCTGCTACTCTTAGTCATGTGGAACAGTATCTTACTCTTTGAGTTGTCTCATTGACTTTTAGTAACCAGATTCATAACAAACAGCCCAATTAAAAATACCATACTTTAATTTATTATAGTTCATTTTCTATGCACGTTAAATTATGAATACATTGTGATAATGAATTGACCTGATTATTTAAAATTAAATTTTACTCGTGAAGAAATCAAATCAGCAAATTGATGCTTCTCAAAATATTTTAGATAGAAAAACTGCAACATAAACTGATGGAATATTAAGTAGTTGTAAATAGTAGACCCATATGCAGTGAGAACTCATTGGGGTGCACAGTGAAAGGTTACATCATTAGAGCCTGATCATTTTCCTCATACTCAATCTGAGTAGTTTCATTGACTTCAGTGAGGTAATTTGTGTGTAAAAGAACTATTCACATGAGTAAGGGTTGCAGGATCATGCCCTTGTGCTGTGCAGTATAACACGCAGTTATACAGAAGATTCTCAGTTTGATATTTCCATAGTAAGCTAGTGTGGGAGCAAATGAGTTACAGAGGCTACTGCATTTGGTTTTAAATTAAAATATTAACAAAGGTGTCAGGTCTACCTTTCCAAATCTTGTGGTTACTTGACAGTCTCCATTAACAATCTGTGTGACTGATGCACCCATCATTATGCTACTTGCCTAAATTCCTCTGTATCAGTTGATGATCATTATCCTACACCATAATATAAGCTGAAACATATGAATTGTTTGTGAAGACGGAGTGGAGCTTTTTCTAGTGCTGCTCTGGCAGGTCTAGATCTTGCCTTCTGAAGTTAAATGGCAAAATGAAACAAGCTATCTAGTACTCCTTGAACCAGGTCTCTGAGGTGCATTATAAACTAGATATCAAAATAAGGTCAGTGATGGCTGATACACTTAAATCACGGAGGGCATGTCTACATTGCAATAAAACACCCCTGGTTGGCCTGCGTGAGCTGGCTCAGGCTCACCGCATTTGGTCTGTGGGGCTATAAAATTGTAGTGTAGATACTCAGGCTGGAGCCCGAATCCAAACGTCTACACCACAATTTTATAGCTCCCACAGCCTGAACCCTGTGAGCCCAAGATGGCTGAGACAGGCCAGCTGAAGGTGTTTTATTGCAATAGACATACCCTAAAAGAGTTATGATAGCTGACAAGCACAGAGGAAGAGAACTGCTTAACTACTTATACTACACAAGATAAATATAAAGAAGAGGAAGTGACAGAGGAACTGAAGTTGGACGGAGCTGATATAAGAATGTTATAAAAATTAAGGGGAAAACAGATAAAAGAAAATGATAAAGTAAAAATATGAAAAAAATAAAAAATCAGAAAATTTAAAATAAGATGTTGAGTATATTGGCAGCTCAGGCAAACTTTATAAAAAAATAAAATGATACAGGTTGACAAAACATCCTTACTCAGTTCAGCATGGTTTGAAAAATATGTTTAGACACCACAAAACTACAAAATTATTCATGGACAAAATGCATCTTATTATCATCATACAGATGCTGATCACATAATATTGCTATCAGAAGTAACTGAAATATCATTTAGTAGGGTATTAATTGTATTTAACAACAGTGATCAAGATATAAAGGGCAAAGATTTTCAAACTAGGCATATATAAATGGGTGCCTGTGCTCTGCAGGGGCAAACGTGTATGCTTGCTCTAGCCCTGTCAAACCAAGGGTGCTTCTCCATACAGTAATGTATTTCAGACCCTTCTACTTTCTGTGGGCTAACCTTCCAACTGAAATTACCACCTGGCTGGCTGCTTTATATCAAGTTCAGGAGAAGAGCAGCAAATCAGAGCTTCTGCCTATGGCAGGTATAGCTCTCACCCTCGTTCAGAAGTTCTGCTCCCTTTTCCTCCTTCCCATCAAATAAAAAAAAAGTGTCTGTTTGCTTCCTCCTGTGAATAATGTGTTGGCTCAGAGGAACAGAGGGACTAACTAAGAGTGAGTAAAGAAGGCTCTGAGTTTCCAACCATTTTTTGCTTCTCCCTCCCCTAGTTTGTGGAAAAATGGGTTACCCAGCTTGCTGGCCCCTCCTTCTTCCCACTCCAATCCTACAATCCCATATTGGATGATGGGTGTCAAGGGGATCATGATGAAGATGCTCTTGCTCACCCCAGATATGGGGAAGGTGGGATGAGAAAAGGCCTTGTAGCCCATAGAGCTAGATGGGCATTTGTATGAATATTCATGGGAATTATCAGGCCCTGTAACAAGTCAGACCACCATGTAAGGAGAGATCTGGACCACTGGACTTGTTTAGCATGCTTATGACAGGGGTAGGTCTTTTGTGGATGACTGCTTGTCTCTTACTACCAGATCCCCGGAGAAAGGGTGTGAATATACATAAGGAATTCTTCAAAATATTAAAATAATGTAATATTACCGGTATATTTTGTGTGGTTTGGAGCATTTGTCTCTTTACTAATTGTGCTAATAAAACTGCTTAAAGTTTTGCCTTGCCCTCAGTATGACTGTCATCATAGTGCATATCAGTGTTCTCAGAGAGACATTGAATTTGACAACCTTGATTCTGTGGTGCCTGATTCTGGGACTAGCTCTTTAAATTAGTAGTTAGTTGGAAATCAGTAATAGAATCAGGAACCATTTAAAGAATCAGGCAGCAGACCTCAGTAGAGCTCCCACCCCCAGAAATGGGAAGGAAAAGAAAAGAGTAAAGTGCTTCCCTAAAGATAAGAGAAGATAAAGAATGAAATCAGGGAGGGCAGGAGAAGTAGGGGTAAGGGAGAGAGGGAGACAGATGGGTAAAAAAGGGGGTAAAGACACATACTAAAAAAGGGGAGGATGGGTGATTGCCTTTCCCTTTGGCTGGGAAGAGAATCAATTCCCCCAACTAATCAATCTCCATCCATCCCCCAAATCAACTGAACTCTGACCTTCCACAATTTATCATTTCTCCCTCTATTTCTCACTGTTCCACAGACAGTTCCTTTCTGTGTTCCACTCATGACTTTCTGCATCTCTCTCACTCCCTCTCTCTCACTCATTCTACACATGCACATGACTCTGCCTCTTCTCCCTTCTGCCTCTGCAATTTTCTTTAAAAAAAGATACAATTTCTTTAAAAAAATACGCACATTTGAAATCTACTTGTCTTTACTGACAATGCTGGCAGATCTACTGCTCACACTTGCATGTGCACTGTAAAGTGAAGTTCTATTCTGAAAAATGACTATAACCTATAAACTGGATGGAGTGCCATTTGTTATGCTATTTAATGTTGCCCCTGAGAAAAATTTCTCAGGGTTTTTTTTCCCCTGAGTGCCAGCACCAGGTGCATTAGAAGGTAAAGTGGGGTCCATCCTTGCTATTGTCTCCAGGCCACTGTAGCCAGAGAGAGATAGTTAGATCATTGCCCCACTTTGCTTCTGCCACAGCTCCAAGTTTATTATCATAGGTGGGCTGGAGAACTATGCTCCAAGACACCTTTCCATAGAGTCAACCCAGCTGGATATTTCTGGTCCGGATGACTCTAACCATAGAGATGCTGCCTAGAGTGGCCCTAGACATAGAGATGCAGCCTGCAATCTCTCCTCAGCTTTACAAATAAGAAAATTGAAGTTCATAGACAGAAGCAGTTGAAAAAGAAGCTAAAATCAAGGCCTTCCGGGTCATGAAAGGAGACTTAAAGAGTCTGAGTCCTGAAGAAAGGAAGGGTGCATAGTGGGCAAGTAGTTGGAGACATGTCAAGAAAGTTAGATCATGACATGAAACTAAGATCTGGAGAAGGAGGCACAGAGTGCAGAAAGGATAGATGATTTTGAGGAGCCTAAGCAATGGGAGGGAGAGTAGGAGGAAGTTAGATACTGGCCCGGTTGAAATTGTGCAGACTCCTGCAAGCAACAGTGAGGAGCTTCAATGTGATTTTGGGCAAGAAAGGAAGACAGCAAAGGGAGAGGGCTTACTTGAGCAACAGCATATTCAAAAGATTGAGGAGAGGAGGAGAAATGGAAAGTAAGCAGAGAGTTACAATAAGACAGATATTGTTACAGATAGGACAGAGTTAGAGACAGTTCAGATATTGAAGTAAAAGACAACAAACACATGGACAGTGATTTTTGCAGCCAGAATGTAGAGGAAAGGATAGATTTTGGTGATGTTACAGAGGGATCAATGGTAGGACTAAGCAGGAGACTAGATCGATGAAGGTTAAAGCAGAGACATAGCTTTGTACATTATTCAGAGGAATGTATTATATTGTATCTGTTCCAATAATCTCACAACTATTTATTTTGCCTCTTTCAATAATAGACCATGTTTAAGTATCTGTAACTAGAAAAATACTGTTTTCTGCTATAAATAATCTCTTTTAAATATATGATGAAACAATATTTTAGGGGAAAAAATACTGAAAAAGCATGGCTATTTTACCATTAGTAAGCAAAGCTTTTACTGAAGGACATTTTAAAATGACATGCACACTTTTTTTTTGTGTACATTGCTCAGTAAAACAGTGCATATGGTAAATTTGACTTTAAATGAGTCATAAACCAAATACATCATTAACTTTTACAATGTTTCAAAGTTTTCATTGTAAAATGTAGCTAAGTATTTAAGAGCCTAATTCCCACAGAAACTAGTGACTCCTAACAAAAAGAACTCCAGCCTTGATTAATATGGCACACTGAATACCTATGAATGAACCCACCAACTTTAAAATACGCCTACTAGTCCAGAACACAGTATCCCATCTGCTGAACAATGTAGGCCACTCACTGCAATGACAATGTCTCCCTTTTAAATACAGTCAAATTCAAAGTTTTTGTCCTCAACTTCAAAACCAACAATGTTCCTCCAGAAGAATGGAACTGTCAGCCTCAACTGTAAAATGTTTAAGCACAGGATACAATGAATTCTTAGAGACTGGTTTGTCAAACTATTGAAGTGAGTTCCAGAAGAGCTCAGTATGACCACAAATCAAATGAAAATGTCAAGGCGGGTGGCTAGCAATGATTTTTATGATCATCTTCACTCCCAGACCTCCTTCTGCTAATTTGTTACACCAGAGTGCTGAACCATGTCTTAATTCCAATTAGAAACTGTTTGGGGCACGGATTGTCACCCACTGTGTGTTTGCACACTGACTAACATAGTGGAGCTATAATCTGATCGGTACACCTGTGTGCCACTGCCACGAAAATAAAAAAGAATAATAAACAACAAAGGCTTCAGAGGAAGATGAAAAGCCTATATTTGTTTGTTATGGAATGCAGAAACCCTTGACCTTCAAATAAATTTAATATATTTCTGCAGGCTCTCCCCCCACAATACATTTAACATTAACACTTTTGAATCTGGATATTAACATTTTTGAGCTTTTATCCAATAGGTGAGAAAAGGTATTCTCC